>NW_012103721.1:77737-99788 GCF_000951045.1 Mandrillus leucophaeus
TGGACCAACATCTCGGAAATCAGACACTGTAACACGCTGATCTATACAGGCTGCCTATGTCCGGGAATCACCAATAATTCCCATCTCGCCATCAATTATTTCTGGTAAATATTAAGTTAACTGAGGCAACACGGGAACAAAATAATGGAAATGTCAGTGAATCTGCTCCACCTGCTGAAGAGCTGGGACTAATGATGAAACGGAAGGAATCCTGGAGAATGCAGGAGGACCCCAGACCCCGAGGACAACCCGGCCCTCCCCCGCGGACCACCCCAGGATCCTTCCGCAGGAGAGTTAGTCGTGGGGCCAAGGAGTGGTTTCCAAGGAATCTCAGAGGTTCTCAAGGTCTTCAAAGTTTAATGGGAATTGAATATTTGCATCTGAGTCCCACGAGAACATTAAAAGTCAAATTTCTCCTTTCTACTAGAATTATGAGCTTGGGGCGGCGGCACTGGCTGTATCTCATGCTCATGAGATGTTTAGAGGCAGTCATGCGTCTCATGTGAATCATTTTAATAATGAAAGAAGTGCTTGGGCCCTCGATCCAGGATCACAGACCCCACCAACGAGGGTCTAAACCAGGACAAGCCTCAGCCTGGAACGGCTGGTGTCCGTGAGGGCTAAGAGGAGCACCAAGGAAACGCAGGGGCAAGCCCCAAGCAAGCTCGGCATGTCCTATGCCACGCAGTTGGCATCAGGAACAGGGATCTTTTGTTTTTTGTTCAGGAAGGAACATATTAAAAAGCCCGGGGCCCAGGGCCTAGACTCCTCAAAGCTCCCCACAGAACCGGGTTAATTGGCATCTTCCCTCATGTTAAAATCGACTATATATGGCTGCTGAGGGCATCTCAGAGCAGGTGCTTTCTTGCTGTCTGGGGAAAGCAGGAATTCCAGGCCTCTGCCTTCCTACCTCCCCAGAGGCTCTGGCCCAGGTAAGCTCAGCTTCTCCCAGGTAAGGAGACCAGATCAGCTTCCCACATGCCCCTCAGGTCACACAGGAGTGGTACAGACCCTTGTACCTTGGCACGAGCCCTCCCAGAGGCAGAAGCCCAGCCCTGTGGCCCCGGCCTGGCAGGAGGCAGCTGCTGGGGCCCCTGCTCAGGGTTCAGCACAGCAAGGTCCAGCCACACCGGGTGAGACATCCACCAGTCGGCCATTCGTCTTTAACCTAAAACAGACACAGGGATTCGGCAAGGGGTTCCTTCCCCTGACAACCCCATTCTTCCTGTTATCTCTCCCTCCTGCCCTGTCATGGCCACCCAGCACTGCACCCAAGTCCTGACTCCCAGTTTCACAGGGAATCCAAGACAATTATGATTTTCAGAAACTGTGAGCTACATAGAAAGTGAGTTGGTAAAGCCAGTGTCCACGGATCCTCCACTCCACACAGCGGAGAGCAGTTCTTGGGATAAAACCCACGGGATGGGGAAGACGTGATCAAGGAGGGCAGGACAGATGAGCCATAAATCGGGTGGTTCGGAGAACAAGGCCACGTGAACACAAAGCTAAAGTGCTCAGTGGCTGGAAGACAAAACACAGGAGATAGATAAACACTGACCGTTTCAAAGGAAGAAAGTCTCACCGTTAAGAGTCCACCAAGATTTAAGTTCTCGAGTCACTTCATGTATCAGCACAGACTTCTTATAATGCCTGAAACTTGGCGCAGTCAACACATGAATCAGTTCTTCCAAGTCCATCGTTTTCTTTGATGAGCCTCTTGATTCTCAGGCTGGTTTCAAAGTAAGCCCTTCTCTGATTGCTGATGACTCAATAATTAACATACCTGAAAACACATTGACTTTCAAACTAATCTGCTAATAAAATATTAATTACCACACTGGCTGCCATCTACAGAAAAAAACAATCACTTTTTCTGGTTGTAAAAACATTAAAATTTGAAGGCCCCTTGGCCATCTGAACAGCTCCTGCTTTTGGCAAGGGCATTCCAAAGCTGATCAGAAAAACTAGTCCAGGCCATGACTGGTAGGGGGTTGGACTTGCCTCATCATCCCAATCTCCCCTTCTGGAACTAGACAGAACTTAGACTCTTAGTCTGATGGGAAACATTTACAATCTATTCTCTCTGAAGCTACCTGGAGGATTCCCTTCACGTGACTAAGCCTTGGTCTCCACAACCCCTTATCTTACAACTATCTCAATCAACTGTCAATCAGGAAATTTTTGAGTCTACCTATGACCTGGACACCCCTACTTCCAGTGGTCCCACCTTTCCAGATCAAACCAATGTACATCTTACATTTATTTGATTGATGTCTCATGTCTCCCTAAAAGCTACAAAACCAGGCTGTGCTCCGACCACCTTGGGAATACATTCTTAGGATCTCCTGAGGGCTGTATCATGGGCCATGGGAACTCATTTGGCTCAGAATAAATCTCTAAATACTTCAGAGAGTTCTACTCTGCTGACATGGTACCTTTCATGGGTATTCATCTGGGGGACTCATAATCGACTGGAGGCAGCAGCTGCCCACAAAAATCTCTGCTGGATTGAGCCTCTGGCACGGGGACTCCAACCCCTGGAGCAGCAGCTCTCCCACATCCCATGGCCTGATAGACCTGCACCTCCAGGGCTTCTCATTTCAGTCTCAGCAACAAAACAACCAAATGTGATCATCACCGAATATTCCTCGAGGCTTTTGGCTGTTGCTTCTCCCCAAATTTACTCTGAAACCACAATGGGAACACTCGATACAGGATGGTTCTCAGTCACTGACCCTCCTGGTAACACACTGTCTCCAAGACCCTTTCCTGCCAGTCACAACTTCCTTCGAGTCAGGCTCGAAGGCCACCTCCCCCAGGAAGGAAACCTCTTCAATCTAGCAACCACAGCTCCTAGTCCCATCTAGAGCTTGTCTGCCAGGAAGGAAAGACTCCTCATTCCAGAGAGAGCAGGTGCCACAAACTCAGGGTTTTAGCTATTGTGAAGGCAAACGCTCATGAAATCAATACACTTTTTCCTCCTTGGATAACTGACGTTTCCTCTTCTGGAAGTTCAGCTAAGGCCATCTGCATGAGTCAGGAGCGCGACAGCTCCAGTCCCTCCCCTTCGGTGTCAGCAGTGTGGCTCCGCTCTGAGACCCTCCTGCACCAGCCGGGCTGCGCACCTGTTCCCACGACTGCTGCCAGCAGACTACAGCGATTCTAAAATAATCAGCAAGCTGACATTCTGAAGGATGCCTTTAAAAAAAAAAAAGTGTGACTTTTACTGCATGAACTCAGCTACATCTTTTGCTACTCCAGAGGCTTTTTGTTTTGCTTTCTCAAGGTTCTCTACAATGATCCCGACAGTCAAGATTCCCAGTTACAGGCAGAGGGTTGGGCAGGCCGCATCTGATGTTTAAAACACGGAGGATCCACGTCAAAGGATTTTCCCTGTTCACCATCATCATCAGGACAAACTTTAAGCAGTAATAATCTCGTCTGGAAAACTGAGCTTACTTGAGAACTAATGCAACAAATGTGTTTGGCAAAGTTGCAGGTGGACATTTTACTGAATGAATCACTATTTCAAGGAGGATAATGGCTCACTATTTCAAAGGCATGTTTTTGTCAATTTTTGCAATTTCAGCCTCATGCATTTGAATCATGAAGTGAGATTAGTACCTGATCTATTACAGAATCTCTACAAAATAGACAAAATTCCAATTCTGTACATTCACTCTCTTTTCCATAAGCATACGGATGGCCTATAGTTGACATTCCAACAGGATTTCTAAATTAAACTGTCTTCTACTTTAAACACTATGTGTTAAACATTACACATTCCATTGTTAAGCATTTATAACAGGGTCTGTATGGCCAGTTTTAAAGATTTCTTCCTCACTGAAATCAAGTGTTTAATCAATAAATGCTCTACTCTAAAATATTCTAGAGACAGAGGTACATTTGGAGAGTGGACACACTCAACACAGAAATCCGGAACATCAAACAGGCACAGGCAGCAGTAAGGGTGGAAGGGGCGCCATGTGAGTGCCCCTAAAAACACACACAAGCCTGGCTGCTTAAAAGGAATGAATATAGCTCAACACTCCTAATGTGAACATTGACGTGTCTACTGCCTTGCAGAATCCTCCTGAGATGCAGGAATCTTCCTTGGAGCCTTTTCTCATCTACACTGCCTACAGGTGCCCACTGGGTTCCCTGGGCAGTATCGTGTCTTTGTTTAGAATATCACAGTATATGGAGGCCTGTTTAATCCCAAGTCAGAGCCTTATCATAACTCAGACACCATCCCTCAGGGGGCTTGTGGGCCAACTTCGGCTAGTGCAGACTGCTCCACAGTGCCCTGCAGGTGGGACTTGGTGCATCCACACGATTTTAAG
This sequence comes from Mandrillus leucophaeus, assembly GCF_000951045.1. Taxonomy (NCBI): domain Eukaryota; kingdom Metazoa; phylum Chordata; class Mammalia; order Primates; family Cercopithecidae; genus Mandrillus; species Mandrillus leucophaeus. The sequence goes on from NW_012103721.1 coordinate 82,081, forward strand.
ATTTGGGGCTGTAGTTTTCTGTAGTCACAGATGCAGACTTATATCTTCATAATGACTGAAAGCAGCACGTATTTTTATGTTCCTTCTGTAATCGTTATAATAATGGCAACATTTCCCCGATCCTTAAAAAAGCCTCCTAACAGCAGTTGTATTCCACCCCCTTCCTTAAAATTCATAGAATTTACCAAACTAGGTGAAATCAGTCTTCATGAGAAAGTGACAAATCAGTGTTCGCACAATGGCATAGTAGCTGGGCATACAGTGTACATCAACATCCCAAACTGAGCACCCATCACAATTATTCCCAACTCGCAGGAAAGCTAGAAAAATCAGAAGGCTTCAGATATAATTATAAATGAAAATAAAAAGAAACCAAAGTTTCTGAGGAGCACGTGTTAGACAAGCAAGGAAAGCCATTAACCAGTGCTGATTACATTGCATTTGATTACAGCAGCCAAAGACGTGTCCAGAGGAAAAGAGACTTTCAAAGATTAGTCTTTCGATAAGAATGGTTGCTTAACAAGGTCAGACTACTGGGCTGCACCAATCGTCAATTAAGAAGCAAGGTAAATGAGTGTGAGTCATTTTCCTTAATTCTTAATGTGTCAAAAATCCCAATACTGCTAAGGTCATTCAGGGAATCAGGGCTGAATTTGAAGAAACTGAAGAATTAAAGTCCATGGATAACATGAATGGACCAATTATCTAAGAGAAGATTTCAAAGCTGAGAACACACTAATTCCACACAACCTGAAGTAGAATCTGCTAAGGTGTGTCATAATAAAAAGACTTTGGGGAGCAAATTCTCAGACCCTGTGAGAATATGAAGTGTCTTAGTCCATGGTGCTCCGTTCATTACTCACTGGCAGGCCCTCGGGGGAGAACGTTCCCCCTCTTGAGGGCGGTTGAGGCAGCAGCATCCGGGTGAACATCACTGGCTCTCTTGGACATAACCATGCTCATATCTCCTTGGTCTCTCTGACCCACAGCTCCATCTCCTCAACCACGGATCACCCTCCCCACAACCACAGCCTGGACGCCACCTTGGGGTGGCCTTACTCACTTCCCCTCTCACCCACAGGCCTTCGCTACCTGACGTTCAAAGTCTTAAGAACCATCGTTCCACGTGTTTTCTCCAGGAACAGGGATAAGTCCATTACCTGTTATTCCATCTCAGCCAGTAGCTGAGGGCCAAATGCAGCAGAGCTAAGGGTGTCCACGCAGAAGCTGAGCAACTGTGTTCTGATCCCAGTTCTGTCACTCAACTCTGCGGCATTTTGCCTGTCTCCTTTTGGCCTGTTTCCTCATCTCTAACATGAGGTAAAAAGTTCCCGCCTTAGCAAATTTCTATGAGGACTCAATGAGCCAACATACCTGAAGTACTCAGCATAGCGTCCAGCAGACACTAGACACTGCACAGAACTCACCCTACTCGGCCGAACACCAGCCACCTCCACTCAGTGCTCTTCCCATCTCAGAGATAAACACATAACATATGAGCAGGAAACTGGAAAACAACAAATATCTTCCCAACGTGACTTCCTAGAAAACTCACTCAAATGAACAACAGAAAGAATCAGTTACAAATCAGTTAGAATCAGTTAGAAAGCCTTCCATGGAGCCCAGAGCACCCCTAGGTCAGTATCAGGGCCTCAAGAGAGCACAGGCAGGAGAACACGCCCATTCCATCAATAGACCAGGTGCCAACATCCTCTGTACAAAGCATCATGCTGGCATTTGTACGTGTGCAGCGTTTAAGTACCACCCTTCCACAAGTTTAAATTCAGCTGAGAAAACCACATGAGACTCCTAAAAACAGGAAAAAAAAACTGACTTCATTGAAAAAAAAAAAAAAAAAAAAAGCCTAGAGAAACAAGTACACCCCTGTAATGCAGAGTCAAGCTTTCAAAACCACACATTTCACATGCAGTGAAACTGTCAGCAACTACAGTCAGCCCAGAAGATCCCTTTTCCATCTTAGCTCTTTTTAAACAAGGCATATGTGGAGTAATCAGCTTTTCCAATTGTAAGAGATGGCATTTTCCACAGACCAACCCAATTTCACCTAGAATTTAAAACGACAGAAATCACATGTGCTAAAGGAATGCGGATATAAAATCGTGCATTTCCCATTTGCTACATGTAAGCTTAGTTTTAAAAGGCACATCAAATGCACTTAAATTTCAAACTTCTGCAGTTGCCCAAAACCCAAGGATAAAAATGCGTGCTTATGGTCACAAAACGGAGTCAAGCACAGTAGGGAGACTAAAGCAGGAGTTACCCTCCCAGGCTGGCGCCCTGCTCCGAGGTATGTAACAGTCTAATAACCAAGTTCAAGGGTGGAAGGAAACCACTGACCAGCACTTCACACGCTGGGAAGCAGGCAGGGCCATGTGGGCACCCAGCTTTGATTTGCTGTTTCAGATCCGCATCACCCGCTCTCCTGCTGGAGGCAGCACCTTGGACTCCTGCAAAGGTCGGCATTCAGACACTGTGGGACCCTGACGGAGAGGGGCAGATTCCAAACCCACCAGAATAAATAAAATAAAAATAAAAATTAACCTGTCTCAACACTGGGACATGCTCCAAGAATGGAAAACTCTAAAACCAATGCCTTATTTTAGGACTTTCTAAGATCTTCAGTCCAAAAAAAAGTAGTAGCTTACATTTCAGAGTGTCTGAAGAAATGTAATTTTTTGGCCCATTTTTAAACTAATTGTAGTTATTATTTATTAAAAGCCTGGCAAGCAATCTGACCAACATGCTTTTTCACATGACCCTCGCGGGGTAACCGTGCCAGGCCTTCCTCAGGAGCGGTGTGGCTGCTGCCGGTTCACCTGGTGTATGTGCCACTGACCCACCAGAGGCTCCACCAAACCCTGGAGCGTTACAGTTGCCTTTCCTCTCGGCGTAGCACGCCACAAACAAACAGCACCAACACGCCGCACACTGATAGTTTTACAGTTCACACTTCGACTTTGATGCTTACACATTCAGATAGCTCAGGCAGCAAAACAGATGATGGTGCTGAGGAAACAGGTGTCAGCACCTTCTCCGGCCCTCTCCAAAGGCGAGGGCCCGTGGGCCACGGCACAGAGAAGCCCAGACTTTCTTCATAGCAACCCCGGCGAAGATTTCTTGAGTCTCTCGCATGGAGGCGGTGCTTTCAAAGACAACGGCAGCACCCCTGAGGGTCCCAGTGAGGTGCAGCCGTGGCCACAGGCACCACGCAGAGTGGCATCTGTGACTGCTGTGATGCCACAGAGACATCTCATCCACAAGTACTGCCTCTGAACCAAGGCTCGGAAAACAGAAACCCCATTCCATAAACCATCAATGGCTGAGGAAGCCGTCTCAGAACTGATGTTCCGGTGGCTCAAATCTCTTTGAGATGCACTGACCTATTCAGAAAGGGAAAAGTAATTCTTTGTAATTGGAAAGAAGTTAAATGTTAAGACTCGCTTGCACAGAGCCCAGATCAGCATCATCTGAGTCTGGAATTACATGTGTCCAGCGCCCCATCTCAGAGCTGCCAAATCAAACCCAACTCTGGTGGATGCAGGACAGGCACCATTATTTGAGGGGGGGGGGGTTGTTTTGGTTTTTGAGACAGTGTCACTCTGTTGCCCAGACTGGAGTACAGTGGCACGATCTGAGCTCGCTGCAACCTCCACCTCCCAGATTCAAGCAATTCTCCTGTCTCAGCCTCCTGAATAGCTGGGACTACAGGTGCACATCACCACATCCAGCTAATTTTTATATTTTTAGTAGAGATGGGGTTTCATCGTGTTGGTCAGGCTGGTCTCAAACTCCTGGACCTTGTGATCTACCCGCCTCGGCCTCCCAAAGACAGGCACCTGTTTTAACAGCCACCTCTGCTCCCAGCCACTACACGACTGAAAGTCAGCAGATAATTAACTGAGCTGTTGATTCTCTTCATCAGAAAAGACTTCCTAAATCTGAATATTTCTGCCAAACACTCTCTCCTCTGCTTACAAGCCATGAGCATGATATAGAGAAGTTTGGTTTTGTTTTTCTTTGACAGAATCTTCCTGTCATCCAGGCTGGAATGCAGTGGTGTGATCTCTGCTCACTGCAGCCTCCACCTCCCAGGTTCAAGGGATCCTCCTGCCTCAGCCTCCAGAGTAGCTGAGATTATAGGTGGGCACCACCTCACCCCGCTAATTTTTAGTTGAGACAGAGTCTTACCACGTTGGCCAAACTGGTCTCCAACTCCTGACCTCAGGTGATCCACCCGCCCCGGTCTCCCAAAGCACTGGGATTACAGGCAATGAGCCACCATGCCTGGCCGAGAAGTGTTTGACAGAGGCTGAGGGGAGGCTCCCGTCTCATCCTGGGACATCCACGTCCCACCCAACTTCCCACAACGACTATGACGCTCAAAGCGTCACAGCAAGGGCAGCTGCATCCCCGCAGTTCTCTGCACTAACGCCACAGCTGTGTGAGCTGTCACAGCCCTGGAGCTGCCACTCAGCCTTATGGTGCTGGCACAAGCACAGCAGAAACTATCAAGGCCCCAAGAGGGAGGAGTGGGGGCCCAGGGGAGTGAACCAGGAGGAAGGAGGGAGGAGGGAAGAGTGTGGTCCAGGGGAGTGAACCAGGAGGGAGGAGGAAGGAGTGCGGCCCAGGGAGTTAACCAGGAGGGAGGACTGTGGTCCAGGGGAGTGAACCAGGAGGCTCTAGGGGTAGCAAGTTCACACACCTCAAATACCTCCCACATCCTTCTGCATGCAGGGAGGGGATGGAAGTCACGCAGAACCTGCAGCGCTTTCTCCTTGCAAATGAGGAGTGAGGATACCGACTCATGCATGAAATCAGAGCTAAAGTTCTACCATGGTGGGGAGACACTGTTCAACAAGATTCATAGACCCAAATAGGAGCAAAAAGAAACCAATCATACGAGATCAGTGGATGGAAAGGGATCAGAAATTTAAGCCTGTAACAAGCTTTCAGAAAAAACTTCACTTGATCTGCAAGATGGCTGCAGCTCTGCCTGATCATTTCTGAAAATATCTAACCCATGATGAGCCACCTTGGAGCCGTTCGAGAGGAGTAACAAAATCAAAACACCAAGGCATGCTCCGTATTCTAGATGGCCTGCAACATTACAGAAATGAGCAGCGGTGCCAGAGCTTTCAAATTTGTTTGAAGTAAATTCCAGCATAAGGGCAGCATCTTCCTGGCTGAAGCAATGAGGTGGGCTCCTGCTCACTGCATGGGAGACCAGCTTTCAGGTAAGGTGCTGTCAAGGGTCTGCAAACCATGATCCCCGAACAAGCTTTGGCCAGGGAATCAGAAGTGATTTTTACACTTTGAAGTTTTAACAGAAGAAAAATACGCTGAGATTTCTGTGGCCCACAAAGCATAACGCGTTGCCTACCCTGCCCTTTACAGGAGTCTCTAAGCTTTGGTGTCAGTTACAAAGTGTTTCTATAAAATAATGTCACTGATTCTTAAGCATGTCAGGCAAAGTCACACTTCTGAACAACACTCAATGGAGATGCACCATCCTGTGTTTCACAGATTTCAGTTTTGTAAAAGCCAAAATAAGGGAGATAATTCAGCTAAGTATTATAGTAACACAATTCGAGATATAAAATGATGTGTGACAACAGAATAATTGGCATTCCTGTGAGACAATCAACTCTCAAAGTCAAACACAAAATAACAAACCAAAGCATGTTTTGGCCTCTCAAAGTGATCAGTGAAATTGGGAATAACATTCAGGCATACGTACATATACATACAGTGTACGTATATGGTACACTGTAACACGTGTACATGCATAGAGCATACACACATCCAAATACGTATAGTGTACATAAGTGCACTACATGCGTACAGAGTGCACACACATCCAGATCCATGTAGTATACATGCATAGAGTATACACACATCAAAATACGTATAGTGTACAAACAAGTTCACTACGTGTGTACAAGCATAGAGCAGACACACATCCATATCCATATAGCATATCTACATAGGTACGCTAACATGTATGCACACGCATAGCATGTACACACATCTATATGCATACAATGTACACAAGTATATTATACCTGTATGTACATGCATATGGCATACACATACGCATCTGAATGTACACAGGGATGCTATTTGCTATATGTATACACTTGCATCTAGCGTACATTCTTATCCAATGTACATAGGTGCACAACATGCATACACATGCGCAGTGTACACATATGCACATGTATACAATGTACATCAGTACACTAACGTATAAAGCATACAGTATACGCATATGCAAGTGTACATACATATGCAGCATGTATACCAGAAATTTATTCAGTGTGCATAGTGTACATGCATGCTTGTGTGCACATATGTATATATACATGTGCATAATGTGCACATACCCACATGATGTACATACACAGGTATGTATATGGCATTAAATACATGCATGTATGTACACCTGCAGAACAGATAGGTGTCCAAGTAGTGTGCATATAACCATAGGTGCCCATAGTTACACATACACGTGTACATGCATGCCTACAGCATGCACGTGTGTAGGACACATATGTAGTGTACATACCTATAGATTGTAAATACATGCACAGTGGAAACACAAGTAGTATGCATACACCACATACACACGTGTACATTTATACAGTACACATGTACTGAGACCCAGAATGGGTCATGAGTAGTAACACTGTGGAAAGGCTTCCAGTTCTACCTAAGTGAATTTTTTTTCAAACTATAATAGAACTCATACAAAAAGGGTTTTAAGGAAATTAATGAGTACAGCTAGTGACAAAAACAGTGGGAAGGGCACAACCACTTTCCCTCAGAGCTCTGGGCCTGACCGTGGAAGTTCAGAGGTGTCCTAATGCAGTACACGTCACGACTGACACACGATGAAGCGCTCCTTAAAAATGAGAAATGTGTCCTCATGTTTTGGCCTTTGAGACAAAGCCTCTTATTTAATTGAGTTCTGAATGAATTTGACTCACGGTACTCTGGCAGATTCTTCATTCTCTGGTGAGACAGACGAATGTCCCAGGGTGAGGGCAACACCAGCCCTTTCAGGTTCAGCTTTTCGAGGAGCGATATCTGGCAGAACACAATCCAACACCATAGTAGGATCACCCACCCCAGCCACTTAGACGCTTTCTGGTACTTACTCTAGTCTACTTGTTTCCCTTTCTTGAATTCAGCTGTGGGAAATAAAACCCAAAAAAATCAAAACCAAAAACAGCCCACGTGTTTGTATGTCTGAAAAGTTAATACATCCACATCCAACTTTCTAAATGAGAGATAGCAGGTTTGATGGTCACCGAACAGTGGCCACTGTTTACAAAATACAGTCTTCTGCAAATATGAACGAGTTTCTAGGAATACAAAAGTCAAGGGAATTTAATTCACATATTAAAGCTGTCAAGGACACTCATCAAAAATGTAGAGGGGTTTTCTTTTAAAGTTGTTTTTGAAGATTTTTAAGTTGCAATACTTAAAAGCCTCTAGAAAAAGAAAGGATACAGATATCTGGAAGATTTATACTAAATGATTTTAATGTCTTTTTGATAAAGTTAAATGAGGTCAGCCTTGAAGTAATGGTTTCCACTGCTCTGAGGCTGTGGATGGAATCCACAGCACCACAAGACAATTAAACCAACAGCAAGGCTGCACACACAGGACGGAGGCAGTGAGCCAGCCTGACTAGTTGTCAGGTTCTGGGTCAGTTCTACCCAGTTCTGCCCAGGCCCCACTGGAGATGAAAACCTGCCCTTTAGAAGCCTTCCATCCCCCATCCTTCAAAATCTAATCCTCTCCAACTGAGGCCTGAGTCCAAAAATCTACTGACATCTTAGCATACATTAGGTCAGCTGTCCCCCAGCCTTTTTGGCACCAGGGGTGGGTTTCATGGAAGACAATTTTTCTGGGGGGTGGTTTTGAAATGCAACTCTTCCACCTCAGATCAGGCATTGGATCCTCATAAGGAGCACCTCCGATATCCCTCACAAGCAGTTTATAATAGGGTCCCAGCACCTAGGAGAACACGCAGCTTATGAGACGGTCCCAGCGTCTAGGAGAACACGCTACTTACGAGACGGTCCCAGCATCAAGGAGAACACGCAGATTACAATAGGGTCCCAGCATCTAGGAGAATCTAATGTTGCCGCTGATCCAAGAGGCGGCAGAGCTCAGGCGGTCATGCTCACTTGCCCGCCACTCACCTCCTGCTATAACCCCGGTTCCTAACAGACCATGGAGCAGTAGCACTCTGCAGTCCAGGACTAAGCCCTACTGGCCAGCACACACACCAGCCTAGGTGGAGACACCACTCATGACCCTGCTGGGCAGGAAGGAAGCCTGAGGGCAGCTTCCTGACCAGGATGCCACACACCCAACCCAAATACAGAGGTTCTCCATAAAAACCCACTGTACACTCAACAAAAAACAGAGCCACACCTGGGCAACATAACAAGACCCCATCTCTACAACAAATAAAAAATTAGCCAGGCATGCGGGTGCACGCCTGAGGTCCCAGCTGCTTGGGTAACTGAGGTGGGAGGATCGCCTGAGCCAGGGAGGTCCGGGCTGCAGTGAGCCAGGATCACGCCACTGCATGCCAGCCTGGGTGACAGAGCAAGACCCTGTCTCAGAAAATACAAGTAAACTAAAAACCAACAGAAACTGGGTGCATTTAGGGTGGAAGAAACACCGCAGGAGACTAGAGAATGGCATGATAGGGTTTCTATCAGGAAGAACAGCACGTCTCCCAACCAAGTGCTCACGCCCTTATGAGACCCTGTGCTTGGGAAGCACTAGTGAGGCCACGTGGCTGACCTCTTCCTGCTTTAAATGAAGTGGAACCAGACACTGTAATGACACAAAGGGGCTATGACAAAACCTGGAGGTTCTAACTGACAACACAGTTACATGTGTGAGTTCCTATGACATAGCCTCAAAACAATGGAAGGTAGGTACCATTTTCAAATATAAGACAATTTCTGCTGTCTATTCAAGGGTTACCTCTTGGGAAAATAGGGAAGACTAATTTTCTCCATAAACAGAACCTACAGAGCACTTTGCCACACATAATACAAGGTGATTTATGGCAGTTGCTGCATATTTTCACATGTATTACCTTTTGGGCATCTTCTAGGTTTGCAAGAGCCAGTGACTACTTTTATTCCCCACAGAACACACAGAAATGCATGAGCATCTCTCCTCTCATGGAGCATCTACACTAATAGGAAGAAGAATGTTGTACTCCAAGTGTACCTGCAAACACGGTTTTCTTCTGAAAATCCAAGTGCATGCAAAGCAAACACGGCATATCACTAAAGCGCACAGGAGAGCGGAGCACCTCTTAGTAGAAAGAATGTATAGGATAGCTAGTTGGGAACATTATTTTAAAGTTTGTATGGAATGAGTTACGCCCAGGGAGCCTGTTTGGTACCTCCATTAAAAGGCAATTCATTATTCTACATCGAACATTTACAGAAGGTTCACAGGAAGAAACCTGGAAATGGCATTCCCCTAGTGAATTTTCAATGCTCAGATTTCAGTATCGATACAGCTTTGTAAGCAGTCAGGAGAGGAGTGGCTCAGAGGCTGAAAGCACACAGGTCAGGGCCCTCCTGTATCCGACAGCCACACCTGGGCCTCACTTTCTGTACTGCCCAGGGCTGCTCGTGAGATTGTGTCGAAATGGATCTGTGCACACCAAACAACTCTCAGCAGGCGCTCAACAGCCGGAAGCAGTTCCACCACAGCCATCCCCCTTCTAACCCAATAGAGAATGCCTGATACAGAAACAGGAGGAACAGGTATTAAATGAGTTGGCAAAGCCAAAATCCACCCGATCTACCACTCCAAAACAAACATACACCACTGCCCAATATTGATGTGAGCCAAAAACATGAAAGTCCTGAGGGCCCACACTGACCACAGCCAGACACTTCTGCAAGAACCAAGCACGTGCCTAGAGGTCACCCGTGATGAGTGATGCCCAGGAGAGCAGCTTTAAGCAGAGACAAACGTGAAGGAGAGGCACAGGGGCCAGGGTGCTGGTTGTGCCCGTCTTTGTGACCTCACTGAGATTACTGACCTCTGACCCTTGGTGTCCATCCTATGGAGGAGGTAGCCCCCCAGTCCCTGCCTCCCTTCAGCACTGACTGAGGCTTCCCTGAAGTCTCTCCAGGGCTGAGACTGCTTCTAAATCCTGTTAACTGCACACCCACATAAAAAACAAAAAATATCAAGTATGCAGACAGGAAAAGAAAAATATGTGAATCCTCCCCTATTCAGCAGGCATTTAAAAAGTAACAGGAAAATTGGGATAGTCTTTAAACAACCACCAGCTATCACGTCCTGTTGAAATATTTTAGCTAATCAGGAACATCTTTACCAAGCACCTGTGTTTTTAGGAAGTCGGTTGACAGATTCCAAATAACCTCGGAGCCTGCGACGTGACCCCCACTCACGTGCATCATCTCTCCAGAGGAACGAGCCCTGGACCCCATTCAAATGGTGAGGAACAGGAACAAGGGTAGCTTTCCCTCAAATCCCTCAACACAAAACAAGCTCAACCTCGAGGAGACCGGAGAACAGCGACCTTTGTTTAGATGCTTCCCCACTGACCTTGTCAGAGGGAACATTCCCATCCCACGCCGCCCAGTGTTTTACTCTCCCCGGGATACCAGCAGCCGTCAACCCTCAACAAGCTGGAAACAGAGGCCAAGATGACAGGAAGCCTCTCTCCATTCCCTACTGAATTCGCTCAGGACACGGATGTTCCCAAACACACACGGCCCCGAGTATTCCACACCTGAAGAACATTCAAACAACAGACGCTTCAAAGACGTTCCCCTAAAGAGAAACTCAGTTTCTAACTTCCCTTAGGGAAAAATATGAGGCCCAGAAATTTCCAAAAAATCAAGTCTGGGAGGAAACCACTCACCTCTGGCAGTTCCTAAACCTACCTTCCTACAGGTGTTCAGAGATGTTCCTGCGCCAGCCCCGTCCACCCAGGACAGCAGCAGGGCTCAGGCAGCCAGCACCTGGGCAGCTGGTGAAGCAACCCCAGGTTGAAAACATCATCCCAGGCACCACTTCCTGGAGCCCCCTCAGCAAGAAAAACAGAGGCAGGACAGAGAACTGAGGGCTGACTTGAGGCGGGGGAGCCACAGACCCACACAGCTCAATCATCGGACACACTCTGCTGTGGACAGAGCCCAGGGAGAGGCCAGCACAGAGACCCTCGTGCCGGCTCCACGGGCCAGCGTCCTCCAGGGCTGCAAGTTTGTGATCACAGCTTCAGAATTTGGTTCCAGAATCTTCCGGAATTAAAAACACACCAAACTGTAAAGCTGTCAGGACAGCAGGGCCCAGGAGCAGGCTCAGGGGAGGACCACGTAGAAACCCCACACACAGCACACACGTGTGCATGCTTACTCCACACATGCCACCCCTTCACCCAATACTACACTCCACACACACCCTCAAATACATACAACACACACGAACACGCTCTACCCACACCTGCTAAATACACTCACCACACACGCACAAACGTGACACACGTGCACTCATTCCAAACATCACACCCCTCACCAAGTACACAGGTACACACACCCCCCAGTCCAGAACCTGCAGACTCCACAAGCCTTTGTTTCCCTGCTGTTTCATCACATGAGATCCACACACAGGTGTCATTTACTGACATCTAACACCCGGGGAGGCCCTTAGGACTGCAGTCACTAGTGGACTTCATTCAGGCATTCATCACCAGCCTCTTGAAGCCACCTCCTGTCCCCATGGGGAGCGGGAGCCGAGATCGGAGACGTCACTGGGCCTAGAGATCCCCAGGCTGGCAACCCAGCGAAATCAGGAGGGCTCGGCCACGGCCCTGGAGGGAGACGGGTACTGGCTCAGGTATGTGGAACACGAGTCCTCATTTCCATACAGTATCACCTATGACAGCATCAGGTGAAAGCCAGTGGTTTGTATTCCTGGGATAGACAGTCCTGGAATTACAAGGGAAGCTTATTACTCCTCCCCTCTCTGAACACATGAGGTCCATGGTCCCCTCACATCTAACCCTGGGAATCGGAATTGGTGACTCCTTGTTCACCGAGGACCACCCAAGAGGATCCATACACCTGCTGCAGCAGCAGCACCGCACCTGGTCCGCAGGGGAGCAAAGCAAATCCCACTTTTTGACTAAAATTGGATTACCCCGACACTGGCAGCCTGCAGTGCGTATATCAAGCCCCCACATCTGCGCCACCTGCAAGAGGAACACGAGCCCTTAGCCCCACGTTCTCAGGAAGGCCTGTGAGGTGGATACTGGCACCTTCTCATCTCCCAGTGGAGAGGAGAGAAGGCCAGGGTCAGGGCTGACGTATCAGGAGGGTCAGGGTTCAAAACCCATCTGCCTCACAAAGAAGCCCTTACCGTTCAAGTGACTTCTATCATCAACCTTAAAATGTACCACAGTTACCAGCAATTCTGAGTGCTCTTCCTTGGGACGTCATAAGCAAACATTTTGTTAGAAAGATTTGGCCAAATGTGCTTTCAAAATTCTATGTTATGAAATGACTCATGAAAATTTGAGCTATGAAATAAAGCACACATTTAAATGAATCCCAAAATGACTATCACGAAGGAAGTTTTAACTTGAAGTGAATAATATCCTCTAAATGACATCAGCCAGAATTACCTGCCATCATTACTGATCCCATATGATTAATGAATTCTACAGCATCATCTCAGATATGAACTTAAAACCATGAGCTGAATGCACATTTTAGCACAACCCAAGTTCTGCTATAATGAGCAGCACAGACATCACTGGAGAGGATTTTAACTGGGACTACAATGCGCACGATCATGGTAAGAGGTTTCATGCTGGCTGTTCTCCGAAGTGCAACACAGAGAAACACCACTAACCTCGAAGACACCTGCTGCTTTGTAACGAGACGATGAGAGACAATGTGGACAGAATACTGTAAATATTTGAAAAGGAGAAACAATGCAAGGAAAGAATGTTATCAGTTACCCTTTACATTCTTAGAAAAAACCAATTTCTCCTTTGGGATGATTTTTAAAAAATGACATTTCTGGATTTCTTTTTTCTGAGACAGGGTCTCAGCTCTGTCACCAAGTCTGGAGTACAGTGGAGAAATTGCAGCTCACTGTAGCCTTAAGTGATCTTCCCACCTCAGCCTCCAGAGTAGCAGGGACCACAGGCACACACCACCACACTCAGCTAATTTTTCTGTTATAGAGATGGGGTCTTGCTATGTTGTCCAGGCTGGTCTTGAACTACTTGACCTCAAGTGATCCTCCTGCTTTGGCCTCCCAAAGTGCTGCAATTACAGGCATAAGCCAGCATGCCCAACCTTTATCTTAATTCTGTAACAATTATGCCGCATTCAGAGAAAGTACAACTAACTAATGAGAAGAAACTTGGTGAAGCAACGTTGATATGAAAACAAAATGGTAACAATTCCTCATTTTTAAATTTGAGTTTGAATATTTGTTCCATTCGTTCTATGCCACGTTAAATAAAAAATGAAATTGTTAATCTACCAAGCAAAAATGATAGCTCACATCAGGTTTTACAAAGAAGTCCAATAGATCATGATTTCAATTGTATGTTTATTTCTAGATTTTAAAAAGTCATAGCCAACTTCTACAGTTTTGTTGCCATAGACCCAAGATGAAATCAAAATGTGTGAACCTGTCTCAGGGTGCAGCAGGGAACCCCATGCCCACCAAGCATGCATACGCAGAAATATTTTGCCCAAATCTATTTTCCAACATATAATTAAAGAAGTCTCAGATATACTTTTCTCTCTCCCCACAAAGTATGTGAGGTAAAGTTTATCCTAGTATTCGATAAAAAGGCTCACGTGAAAAAGGGAACAGCGACGCTCAGGCGACCCACACAGGCCCCGGCAGACGCTCCAGCAGAAGGGACGCGGCACAGGCAGGGCTGTGAGTGCACCCTCGCCAACCTCATGGTGCAAGCACCCGAGGCTCTACAGATTCCACTCCCAGAGTTAGTGGGAAACTCCATCCTAGCACCGGGATGCTCTGCGTTCCTAGAGCTACCTGCTTTAAGATATGCATAAACTGTCCCTTACTCTACACACGAGACTCACTAGGAGATACTTTCAGATTTAGCCTAAGCGCACGATGTTTTATCGGAAAATAGACATTGCAGCAACTGCATTTCTGTAAGATTTTCTACCTCTTTTCACTGGGGAAAAAAAACCGGTAACTTGCCTCCAACGGTTGGTGACAAAGCCGTTACCTTCAGACAAGAGTGCTGTGCACCCCGGGAACCGCTGCACCACGAGGCACGGCTGTGCACCCTGGAGGCAGGAGTAACACACCAGGCTAGCACAGGCTGACGCCAGCCCTCTTCAGAAGCAGGCCTATCCCTTCTTCCTCCCTCAGCCCCCAGCTCCCTCCAGGCCTCAGTGGCTGCTGACAGGGCAGAGGCCACAACTAGAGGAGGCTCTCAAACTCCACCAGGGACAGGAGCCCTGGACGCTGAGAACTCCGCTGCTGCCCTCCGCGCCCACCTCCCTCTGGTCCGCCCTTCTCAGGAGCCACGTGTGGCCACTTTGACCCTCTTCCATCCTGTGGCTCCTACAAAAACCAGTCCAGCTAGTCCAGGCTGCCTGGCATGCCAGGGATGCCCGGCACAGGCCACACGTCCTTATCCAAGCTCCTGGGACAAGAAGCATCTTGCAATATTTCACTTTCTGGTTAAGCATCCCCAGCCTGAAATCCAAAGTGCTCTGAAGAGCATTTCCTTTGAGTGTCATGAGGGAGTTCAGAATGTTTCAGGTTTCAGAGCATTTTGGACTAGGGATGCTCAGCTTTAATTTGAACCTCTTCAAGGAAGCTACACTGTAGCCCCCGATGTCCACCCCACACAATCCCAGCACACCCTCTGAAGTCCTCAGCAACAGATTTTCTTTCTTCAAAAAATAACCACAAGCCACATAAACTCACACGCAACCACCGAAGTGGGTTGTGGACACCTGCACAGACTGGATGAAATTTAACTGTCCCATTTTTGCCTGGGTAATTTAAAGTCATTCCTCAAAACACACCTGTTTTACTGAGTTGCATTTTAGGGTGAACACACACAAGTCAATTTCAGGGAAACAAACGTCACTTTGGGCTCTGTGTGGTTTCTTGACTCCCGTGAATAACTCAGCGTTCACCCTCACTTCTGGCTGAGGGAGAAGATGCAAATAAATTTTTAAAACAGACATGAAAACAAGTTTAAGAAGGGTTTGAAAGGTTCCTCTTGTTCCCCTGGAGGGGAGAGGAGGATGCCTGGAAGGCTCACGGGGGACAGGAGCACAGTCTCCTCAGTGTGCCATGGACATCGCCTCGCTGAGGGGAGAACAATGCCTGGAAAGCTCACGGGTGTGGGAGCACAGCCTCCTCAGTGCTTTCTACACTCGACAGCTTCCGAAGTTCCCGTGGAAGCAGAACGCGCAAGAACCGAGACTGGAACACCCCAAAGAAAGGGGATAAGGGGTCAAAAAAGCATTCGCTCATTAACAAGGAGCACGGGCATGAAGCCGCCTCAAAGAACGTGTGAAAAGTCACTCACAGGCATTTCAGAAAATAAGGGTAGCGTGAGATTGCTCGATCAGCTCAAACAGGCTGCCGTCCCTCAGGTCATGAAGTCCCTGAGATGAGCCTCTCAGGGAACAGAAGTCACTCACTCGCATCTTTGCCAGAGAAAGTCCTACAAGCTGACACGTGACCTCATGAAACCTAGGCTTCAGCCCAACAACAACAGTGAGTCTGACACGGTACATCCCTCCAGATGGTTAAAGACTCCAGGGGCTCAGACAAGCTCGAAGGGCTGTGTCTGCCCAGCCCTTTTCCAAGTTCTGGATGATTTTTCTTAATGTACTATAAGCAGCATGTTCCAATAGCAACATTAACTGGATCTGGGTCCTCTTCATTTTGAGATTAGAAACATACTTGGCCGGGCACGGTGGCTCAGGCCTGTGATCTCAGTATTTTGGGAGGCTGAGGAAGCTGGACTGCCTAAGTCCTGGAGTTCGAGTCCAGCCTGGGCAACATTGCAAAACTCCCTCTCCACAAAAAATGCAAAAATAAGCCAGGCATGGGGACATGTGCCTGTGGGTCCTGGCTACTCAGGAGGCTGAGGCAGGAGGATCGCTTGAGCCTGGGAGGTCGAGGCTGCAGTAAGCCGTGCTCACGCCACTGCCTGGGCAACAAAAGTGAGACCCTGTCTTGAAAAAACCAAAGAACAAAAGAATTATATACCCGACTAGGCCAAAATAAGAGGCCTGGTGGGACCACCTGAAATACACTTGCAAATTCTGGCAGGGCCTCCCCTGGCTTGATTTGTGGTGGGCATGGGACTGCTCTGAAGGACAGGACCCCAGGCACCTTCCAAGACTAGACCTTACAGTACAACTTCCCCTTGCTGGACGGAACACTGGCCTTGGTGCCTGGGACACCCGGGGGCAGTGCCACCATCCCCAGGCCGCCATGGCACAAGGAGGCCCTGGCATCATGGAGCCTGGGATGTCCGTCAGAGCAGGGTCACTGACCTGAGGCCACCATGCCAGGGGAGCCTGGACATCATGAAGCCTGGGACATCCTGGGGCAGTGCCACCAACCCGAGGCCGCTGTGACACATGGGGGCCCCGGTGCCACTGAGAGGCTGCACAGCAAGTCCAAGCCCAGGCCAGCAGTGAAGAGGCTCCACACATCCTTTCCATCCCTCCAGCTGAGGCCACAGATGTCTCAGAGCAGAAGGTGCATCACCCTCAATGTCCATGGGTAAGTTTTTGGTCACAGAATCTGGAAGCATAAAAGATGGCTCTGGGCTGGTTTGTCGCTGGCTTGGGCCGGGGCTCAGGCTCCTGCATATGACCTGTCCTTTTTCCACACAAAACCTGGCTCACAGCAAGCAGCGTCTAAGTCCTGGAAGACCTGCTAAACACAAGTGCAGATACAAAGCGGAGAAACGGGGACACCTGAAGGGGGCCGGGCCGGGCTGTGCTCCAATGGCACCAGGGTTTCTCAGGAAGACCCTGGGCATTACAGGGTCCAGGGCATGGGCTTCCTGGGATCCAGGACATGGAACAAGAACCCATCCCCCGGTCCTGTTGAATATGAATCAGCTAAGGGCCGATTCCCTCGGAGGGCTGAGCACCGTCCCAACACCACATACCATGCTAATAACAAGCCCGGTACGAGCAGGAGGCTGGTGATGAAGACAGGGGGACCAGATGAGCACGGGTGATCCTGACAGATCAGCCCTGGCACCGAACAAGGGGCGGACAGCACTGCCTGTTCCTGACGCATCAGCCCTAACACTGAGCGAGGGGTGGTAGCATGGTCTGTTCCCCTGCAGATGCAGAGGGATGTGAGGGGGGCGCAGGCTGGGCTTGGAGGCTGACTCAACCACCTTCGCTTGCACTTCTGTTCCTCACGGGGAGGCGAGGCACAGGCAGTATTAGCGCTCACCTTGCCCCCGGGCTTCATTTTTTTCTGCTTATGAGTCGAGCTCGCTTTACATGAACAGGCATAGCTATAATAACAGTTCCCTGATTATTTCACTGCCTACATATAAAGGATTTTCAGAATTCACTTCCATTCTTAGGAAAGGGGGCCAACACCAGGCTGTC
>NW_012103721.1:101569-103497 GCF_000951045.1 Mandrillus leucophaeus
CTTCTCTGTTAAAAGTAGGAAAAGACTCCAAGCTGCCCTCAAGGAACATCCTTCCCACCAGGAGTTTCTGCATCAGCCTTTCAGGCACAGGCGTGGCCCCGGGGCCGGACTCCCTCATCCCTGTGTCATAAAGCAGCAAAGACGGTAGGGAATACAGCAAGTGAAGGAGTCAGTCCCGCACAAAACAAGCTCCAGAAGCCACAGCCCTCTCCCAATGTGGGAGCCAAGTCCAGAGACCTGGAAACCCCAGGGTTCCCAGGGAGGAGGGCAGAACAATGCCGTTTCCCCCTAGTTTAGGGAGACATCACCCCACGACCTCTGGCCTTAATGGAAGAGACTTCACATAAATGATTCGAATGAACCCACCACACACAGAAAGTGGGCTAAGGGCTAAGACACCCATTTAAATGCCCAGCAAAAACACATTAAAGGAACACACAGATAAGCGAGGTTCTCCTCTTATCCAAGAAATATTCAGAAACAAATCCAGCAAGCAATCTCTTTGCAATCAGAAGACCACTTCAGAGGTGCAGATTAAAAATCAAGACACAACTGAACCCTTAATACACCAAGAACCAAGTTCCATGGAAGTGAAATCACGTCACCACCTCCCAGCTGAAGGAAGCAGCACTGGCCACTGACCAGCTCTTCAATCGTGGGACAGTGAACGAAAGGCAATGCTGCCCAGGACAACGACGAGATGTTAACCTGAAAAGAGCAAAATCGCAGAGGCTGGAGGGACCTTCCAGGTAACCCGGCCCCCTCAGTGGACAGAGGACCCCCGTGGGGCCACAGAGCCCAGAGCTCCAGTGTGCCCGGGACAAACACTCAACTGCAACCCTGATGTCCAAACACCTTCTGCCCTTCTGCCCTTCTGCGTCTCTGCCCCATTAACAGCGAATCTGTGAATGCTAAGGAAATGTGATGCATTTCACAACACATTTAGATTTCTAGCAAATTAAAGATAAACAGTGAGAAACTTTGGGAATTAACCAAAATGCAGTTCACTGAATGCCCAAACTCAAAGCTAGTCTCCAAGAGGTGATAAGCTGTGTGTGGTGATTAATGCCTGTAAATCTCAGCAGTTGTGGAGGCTGAGGCAGGAGAATCACTTGAGCCTAGAAGGTTGGGGTTGCAGTGAGCTATCATTGTACTGCTGCACCCAGCC
This sequence comes from Mandrillus leucophaeus, assembly GCF_000951045.1. Taxonomy (NCBI): domain Eukaryota; kingdom Metazoa; phylum Chordata; class Mammalia; order Primates; family Cercopithecidae; genus Mandrillus; species Mandrillus leucophaeus. The sequence continues at coordinate 102,738 of NW_012103721.1, forward strand.
TGGGAAACAGAGTGAGACTGTCAAAAACAAAAACAAAAAAAATGAAAGGAGTTCAAATGAATTCGCCCATACCCTTTAAATTTTCAATTGGGTACACGAGGTGATCTAGTTCCTTTTTCCCTTGCAATACATGAATAATCTAACAAATAATTAAATATAACCTAACAACTACATTGGAAAATTTAACTTTTTTCAATTTCATTATTCCCTATTTCAGGGAAAAAGGTAAAATTATTCCCTCTTTCAGGGAAAAAGCTAAAAATCATTTTAAACCTTCCTTCCACAAAACAATGTTCCGTCATCTCTATCTGCTTTATAATGTGGAATTCAGCTTCACATGTCTACAATACAGTTTTTGTTAAACAGCGTTTATGTAGACAGGCAAGAGAAACACTTGGTCTACGTAGAAGCAGCAGCAGACACGTTTTAACAGAAAAGGGAGAAGATACCACTGTGTGGATCATCTGGAAATTTTGTCCTCATCTTGCCCACAACACACACAGAAAACACCCAAGCACATGCCTAGTGTCCAACAGGAGCACAGAAAGAACAGGGATCCCTCCAGTTGTTTAGTGACCAGCCCCACTTGTCACCGCCACATAACAAAATCCGCACGGCAACTTCAGCACGTTTCATTCACGATTCCACGGAAATCAGGCTGAAGAACTGGGAGATGTTTTGCCCACCTTTAAAATTCAAGTGTGGGACTAATAAACACATTATGGGTTCACTTAACTTTTCCAAATTTTTACTTGGAGAA
>NW_012103721.1:103911-106372 GCF_000951045.1 Mandrillus leucophaeus
GGCCCTTTTTTAAGATTCCAGATGGAAATGTGGTTGTCTCCCTGCTTTTGAGAGGATGGGCTGTTTTAAGCATGAACAGACTTTTCCTCCATGCACCGAGGATGCACCATGGGGGACATTGCTGCCGCCACCTCCCCAGTCTCTGCTCAGGGTGGGGCAAGGGGAGCTCATCTGTCTCCCGTGTACACTGTCAACAGGTCAGGTGCTCAGGAGGGGACTTCCAGGACTCACTGAAGGCATTAGGTTAGCAGGGCAGGCAGTGCCTCGTGCTGGTGGGCATCCAGCAGTGAGGGGGTCTTGCATTTTACTCCCCGGGCTCAGCCCTAGACAGAGGGGAAAGAGGCACCTGTATCGTAACTCATGTGTATTTATAGACACACAGAGACTCTGCAGTGCAAGGCACGGAACTAGAAGAAATCATGGAAAAAAGAGGGAAGATGTTTGGTTATGACTGGCAGAGCTACCTCAAGCCTCTGCACTTCCTGCCGGAGCCCTCACTGACCAGACTCCTCCAGGGTCACTGGCGCTGCCTTGCCCAGCTCACGACAGGGCAGATGGTGACAGAGCCTCAGAACAACCTCCCACTCCTTCCTCACCAGCCCAGGGGACGAGCTGCTCATGAGTGTCCCAAAGCCTGAATGCAGGAACACAGAGGTGACTGAGCAGAAAGGGGGACAGCCACAATGGCCACGGGTGTGCGGATATTGCTGGGCACCCCAGCAGCCCTTTCCACCTTAAAGAGGATGGCCACGGGTGTGCAGATGCTCTCGCGTGACCCAGCCGTCCTTTCCACCTTACAGGGGAATGGCCACGGTTGTGCAGATATTCCCGGGTGCCCCAGAGCCCTTTTCACCTTAAGGAGATTTTCAGTCTCATATCAGTCTCCAAACTATTCAGTGAGGTTAGAGGAGTATCACTGTGGACCAACACTGATTGGCACCAAGTAAGGGCAATTTTATAACCACATCTCGATCATGAGACAATCAGGTCTCTGGCCATCTGGTAAAAGCTTTCTCTGTAACAAAGTTGGATAATTACGTTGAACTTTGGTTTTCCAAAGCTTGTTACAGAAACCACATCTTCCTAGGTGTGGCTCCGTGGTGTCACATGCACACATCAGTAGCCAGGCTCGCCAAGACTCACGGCACATTACACGTTCACCTGAGAAGGCTGCTCAATCGTTGAGGACTCTGGCGTGCTCTGAAATGAATTTGCCACTTCAGCCTACACTCTACTCCCTTGTTTGGTTAAAGAAAACCAAAAGGTAGAATTTGTTTGGTCTATCGCCTGCTGCACCCCAACTGCAGAGGTTTTAATTATAGTACTTTCATTGCATCCTAGAAAGCAAAGTCATCTAGATCAACTCATTATTACCACTCCAAAGGTTTAGTAAATCTCCAGATAATCAGGCAAACATTTTAAGAAGCTACATTAAGGGTTATAATACTCAAAATTTAAAACTACATCCATGCTTCAAAAACCACCATTCCCGTTTCAGATGGCCATATGCATATGAGAAAGAAAGAAACATGCTGAGTGCATTCTTTTGGTAATCTTATAGAGAAACTGCCACTTTAAAAACGGCTCTAGTTCCTGGCTCTAGATGGGTGTGGGTGGGTGGCCTGAATCTCAACTCCACCTGAAGCTGGGAAACTTGAAATCCATTCCCTGACTCCAGGGCATGAGAATTCCCACTTTTGGAAACAGCCTGGAATGCAGACTCATAGCAGAGAATTCTTTCCTGCCCACGCTAACCGTCCTCTGTGGAAGGCAACAAAGACAAGTCCACCTACCTAGGTGCAACTGCACCACGAAGAACCATTTCAAGGTGGGAGGCGCCCACTACTCCAACGGCAGGCCTGCCGGCATCTCAGAGCAGCCAGAAATGCTCCCTCCTTCACAGGGAAGGGGAAATAAGGCCAGGAGGAAGCGGTTGGGGAAGCAAGCGATGGGATGGCTGATTGGGGATCAGAGGTTTCCTCAGAAGGGCCTCAGGCTCGGGTAAGGAGAGAAGAGGAGGAACCAAGGTTTGGCTAACAAGCATCTTTTTCTGATTGATCAGTGGGAACAGGAAGTTTAGCTAATCACTTATAAGGCAGAGAAGGGGAGTTTGAAGGCCTGTGTCTGGCCTTGTCCTCAGTAAATGGTCATCCGCAAGTCAGCCTAAGCCACATGGGAAGGGGCTTCTTGCAGTAAACAAAGTGGGGGCGCAGTTGTGGGGAGGGAGAATGTCTTAACCATCACTGCTTTACAGGATCACAGGGCTCAGGCAATGTTCAGTGTTGTCACACATCAAGGTTTTTACAGTCTGAAGAAAACTACAGTCCTAAGGTGTCAGTTCTCAAAGCCCTTAAGTTCCTCCTGCTAAGATTCCCAGAGAGTCTCCACTTCTTGCACCGAACCCCAACTTGCACAGGCACCTGCGTCTTCCTCCTGCAGCAAATGCAGATGAGAAGGCTGC
>NW_012103721.1:106470-107629 GCF_000951045.1 Mandrillus leucophaeus
TGAGAAGGCTGCGGCTCTGCTGCAGGAATGATGCCATGGCAGCTAACACGGCAGCAGAGCAATGGCTCTGGCCTGAATGTCCCCAAAACCTCATGCTGAAACCATCTCCAATGGGATACGTTAAGAGGTGGGGCCTTTGGGAGGTCCCGCTCTCAGGACTGGGTTTGGTGTCCTTGTTGGGAGGCCTGAAGGAGCCCTCCTGCTCCTCCACCACGTGAGGCCCGACAAGACGCCCGCTGCTATGCAAGACCTGGCAAGATGCTGCTGTCTGTGAGCCCCAGGCCTTGGGGCACCAGATCTGCAGGCATCTTGACCTTGAAATTCCTTGACCTTGGACTTCCCAGCCTCCAGAGCTGTGAGCAATAAATGTTTATTTATAAATCACCCAATCGACAGCAGCTGGACAGAGACAGTAATGTTACAACATTAGTCACTTTCTCAGTGGGGCCAGAGACCTCCCCGTGAGCCACCACTGTAAAGTAAGAACTCCCTGGAGGATGGAAAAGGGTTCACAAGGAATTCTACCCAGCACCAGAGTGTCTGTCCTTTCTCGCAGGAATATAGCTGAGACATGGCAGGAAACTACGGGGTGGGTGGGGCTGGATAGTAACGTGTCACCTGCCTCTAGTCATCTAAGCCTCAGTCTCCGGCCTCTCAACAGAACAGCAGGGGTAGCACCCCTCACCTGAGCTGTTGGAGGAGGTAAGAGTGCTGGGTGTTTAACAATTGTTAGCTCCGCAGAAATTAGGCAAAGAATCCTCCCCTACATCTTATAAAACCAAGCCAGCCCAGGAATTCTACATCACTACGAATTTGCATAGGGAAATGCTGGATTCTCATAAGTTCTGGCATGTCATTTGTATTAACAAAGTTTGCAGAGTTTTCATATACTAAGTATATAAAACAGGAAAATAAATCATGCAATTTGGAGGCTGAGGCAGAATTACTTGAGCACAGGGGGCGGAGGTTGCAGTGAGCCGAGACCGTGAAACTGTACTCCAGTCTGGGTGACAGAACAAGACTCCATCTCAAAAAAAAAAAAAAAGAAAAAAGAAAAGTTACTCCTTCATACTAGTAAAGTGGGCAGATTCTACATGCCAACTCTTATTCAAAGGTCGCCTAACACTGACTCACAAACTCTGTCCCTGATGTGCTTGAA
>NW_012103721.1:110219-112580 GCF_000951045.1 Mandrillus leucophaeus
CAGGATTCCCTTGCCAAAGCTAATAAAGTCTACATTCCTTACGGAAAACCCACCATAAGCACCACCACAAATAAGATCAACTGACGCCTGCCCTTCGCACCAAACATATAAACTGTTACTCACACAAGACTGTGCTGGAGGCAGCTCTCAGCTGAAGCCGAATCCGTGAGACTTCATTATCCCCATTTTGGATCGAGTGGGAAGACGGTGAGCAAATCAGGGCCCCAGTGTGAAGCAGAGAACAGATCCTCTGACGCCTGTCTGAACATTTCGTTCCCACCTGTCTTGGATATTGAACACCGTCAGAGCTACTGAGTCACCCACATTTGCAGATCATTTATCCAGCCACCAGGATAACATAGTTATGCGATAAAAATTCCTTCTCAGGGCTTTGTCATACTCAACAGGAAGCTCAGAAGGCTAGGTGAGCCCAAGAAAGGGGGAAGCATCCTCCAAACAGACAAAAACCAAGGAAAACCGTGCAGAGACTCTCTCAGGAGAGCAGAAACACAGCCCGCTGTAGCCTTTCAGACCCTGCTGGCCACAGCCCTGCATTAGGTGGCACCATTTCCACAGACGCATCCTGCTGGACCCATTTGAAAGGTCCCGCTTGTGAGACACTCACCCCCCCCCACCCAACTTCCAGTTCCTGCAAGACCCGCTGCAGCCCCATCCACCTCAGGGGCCGACTGTGCAAATCTTCCTGGCGAGACCCCTCAGAGCCTGCGCAACATCTGAGACTGGGAAGCACCAAGGATCCAGAAACTCACAAACCCGTTCTCCTCGTGCTGCTTTCTGGGTTCCAAGTTGTCTTCAGAACGAGTACTGCATAAACCCGGGCTGGAGAGCCAGCCACAGCCCAGCAGCTCCCAGCTCATGTACTCCACCCATCCCACAGAAAACCACCAAGGCCCCAGCACGCTCTGTCCACGGGGCAAGACACCAGAAACAGCCACAGTTTAGGGTTCAGCCACCTGCTCCGCTGCCGTAATTACCTGCTGTGATCTGAATTCTCATTGGTTGGGAAGGGGATCTCACTGCTCAAGCACTCCTTTGCTGCCTCCTTGCAAACAACAAAAAAAAATCCAAAACCCTTTTTAAAGAACGTTTACTATAACCTCAAAACAAGACCCATCCTGAGACCAGGGAAGATACACACGCATTTCTGACATCTGGTGGGCGTCAGTGACCGACACCACGGCTTCCGTGTGGTGTGTGAAGCGGGAGGCCTGTCATGGTGACTCAGGCTGGGGTCTGAATAGGGGTTTTCCAAGCAACTAGGCAACCAGGACGCACACCCCAAAACCCACGTCCCTGCACTCATGTACCTGCCAGAAATGCTGCGTGGCCATCGACACCAGTTGTGAACCAAGACCGATCTGTGTCCTGTGGCCCTCACAACGTCCCTACATGCCTGGGCCCAGCACAGGCCTGCACAGCACCCTGCTCGCCTCCAGTGGGGCTCTCTCCTGCCAAGGGGGATGGCCCTGAAGTCCGTTGAGATTTCCAAAGCTCTACAAAGTCATCCTTCCTCCTGCTTGTTCAGAAGGCCTAAAGCCTTGAAGACACCAGTGAGAATTGAGCTAGCCTCTTAAGGCAGCTGAAACACCTAAACACAGGAACGCTGGACCTCTCTGCCCTCGAGAGCAGCTGATAACCCACTGGGCTGAGCAGAAGGCACAGACGTCACATCCAGATGCCAGTGGCACTCACGTTTGCATTCCAGGAGCCACCACGTGAGTCCCTCCAAGACTTCCAAGTCCCACTTGATTGTTTTCATCATATCTCTGTAACATCGGAGACTTTATACCTAATGGTGTCTATGAGATCGTCTCTACTTTTATGAGCACACATGCTCCCTGACTTACCATGGGATGAAACTGTTCCAATAAACCCAACGTAAGCTGAAAATATCCTAAATAGAAAGTGCATTTGACATAATAGTTTCAACTTACAATGGGTTCATCCAGAGGCAGCCCATCTCGGGCCAAATAATGCACTGAGTGTGACTAGTTCACACCATCACAAGGTTGAAAAAAAAAATCACAAATGTAACCATCGTGAGCCAGGGACCTTCTGTATTGTGGCTCCTGTCTTCAAAGACAACAGAAACCTCTTCTTAGACAAGAATCACAATTTACAATCCTCAAAATGTTAAACTTAATCTACAGATTCAAACAAAGCCAAAGTAGGCCCACAAGACCGTTGGTGCCATTCGCTAAGACACTCGACTCTGTAATAACCCTCACCACATTCCCCCAGGGTGGATCCCAGAGGCGGCTGAGGCTTGTGGCTACGGACACTAATGACACCAAAATCAGAGTACGCAGGTGCAGTCAAGTCATATGACTTCTCCACTAG
>NW_012103721.1:113442-115515 GCF_000951045.1 Mandrillus leucophaeus
CTTCATACTAGTAAAGTGGGCAGATTCTACATGCCAACTCTTATTCAAAGGTCGCCTAACACTGACTCACAAACTCTGTCCCTGATGTGCTTGAAGTTTTAATGCTAACAGTGTTAAAGACCACTCCCCCAGGAGCTCTGAACAAGTACTCCAGGTATACGCTGAACAAGACCACACACTCTGTGATCGAAACCTAACTTCACAGACCCAAACTACAGAACCACAGAAGACACTGCTTTTGTCCAACTTTCTGTTCTGCCATCGTTTGCGTCAGGCCTCTGAGCCCAAGCTAAGCCATCGCATTCCCTGTGACTTGCATGTATATGCCCAGATGGCCTGAAGTAACTGAAGAATCACAAAAGAAGTGCAAATGCCCTGCCTTGCCTTAACTGATGACATTCCACCACAAAAGTAGTGAAAATGGCCGGTCCTTGACTTAAGCGATGATATTATCTTGTGAAATTCCTTTTCCTGGCTCATCCTGGCTCAAAAAGCTCCCCCACAGAGCACCTTGTGACCCCTACTCCTGCCCGACAGAGAACCCCCCTTTGACGGTAATTTTCCTTTACCTACCCAAATCATATAAAAGAGCCCCACCCTTATCACCCTTTGCTGACTCTGTTTTCGGACTCAGCCCGCCTGCACCCAGGTGAAATAAACAGCCATGTTGCTCACACACGTCTGTTTGGTGATCTCTTCACATGGACGCACATGACAGTTTGCGTCCATTATTTCCTACAAACCATCTCGTTAGAATTTAGGCCACACAAAAGGCCGATACAACAGGGTTACTTTTCAAAGGTTTTGAGGTGAAGAACAGATATGATGCATTAACTTCCTATTGCTGCTGCAACAAATCACCACAAATGCAAACCTCCTCTCAGCCCAGGAAGTCAGGAGTCCCAGGGCTGAAGTCAAGGGGTCAGTAGGTTGTGTTCCTGCCTGGAGTCTCCCAATTCATAGAGGCCACCATGCAGCTTGGCTCACAGCCCCACACCCCTCCGACCACTACCCCGGCCTCAGCCCTGCACCCCTCCAGCCCTTGCCCCACACTTGGACCCATGCCCCTCCGGCCCCTGCACCCCCTCCCTGCCCTCAGCCCTCTGGGCTCTATCTCCTCCTCAGGTCTCCTCCTCTGAGGCAGACCCTCGTACTCCCTCTCATCGAGGCACATGTGAGGACACACTGGACCCCACCTGGACAACCCAGGGTCCTCCCCCATCTCACTGTCCATTACAGTCACATCTGCAAAGCCTCTTTTGCCATGTAAACTTCATAATGCTAACATAATCATTTAACAAGTTCATTATCATGATGTAAAAATTGGAACTGTTTTCCTCCTATCAGTCACCCATGTAACCTATAAATATTTGACTATTAAATATACAATACTGCAGGAGACAAAGATGAGGAAGATGGTTTCTCCCTGAAAGGTGACTGGACCCTAGACGGAGGGAAGAACGTTCTGAACAGAATCAACGAAACTCAACATTTGAGTCAGAGAGGCCAAGCAATAAGACTCAAAAAAGCAACCAGAAAGTATGTACCAGTGCCTATAGTTCACAGACGAGCCTGGCGTCATGAGCACGAGCTTGTGGACTTGCATACCGGGCCCAAGTTTAAGATCAAATATAAGGAGCTTTCAACTGTAGTATTTAACTAGATCCTACTACAAAACAGCCTCTTGGTTACAGTTTTTATCCAAAAAGTTCTCTGTAATTAAAGAAATTAATTTTCCCCTAAAAGACATTTCTCTATTGTCCCAGACAAACTAAATGGGTATATTAAAGAAAAAAGACAAATGTTTGATTTAGGGGTTTGCCTACGACTTGGATAAGCATGATTTTCTTCTGACCAAGCAGGGAGCAGCTGGACCAGACTGCAGGGAAGGAAAAACAAATTTCCACTCTGATCTCAGTTAGGCACCAGAGTCTTCCCTGTCACAATGTGGGTGTGGTGCTTTCCACACACCAGCTTCTGACAAAACTCAGCCCAAAGGTGTGGGAAAAGGCCGTCTACTTCTGAAAAATCTATAAAGTGCAGACACATCAAAAGCTTCAGAAGACTGTAAAG
>NW_012103721.1:118465-120926 GCF_000951045.1 Mandrillus leucophaeus
CCCACTTCAAAAACATAATTCATACTTGCATTCAATTCTGGGTATTCGGAATAGATCTAATGGGGAATTAAACCTCTCCTCCAACCCATTACTTAGTCTTCTTAGAGAATGAAGGATTTTGCATAACACAAGGCAGCATATAAAAGATCTTGTATAGAAAGGTACTTTCAAGTGGTCCTCATTATAGTAATTCAACTAATATACAAAGGACCCAACACACAGCACAATGTCTATTAGAAGAATGATTAATTTGTTCCCCTAAAAATCCTAACATCTACACAGAGAAAATACCCTATACACATTTTATCATTCTTTACCACTATAGTCATACAAAGAAGTATCACAAAAGCAAAAGAACACATTTGGTTTGACTCGCAGTTCTAAATTTAATATAAAATTGCTAAAACCACCAAGAAAAACATGACTATGAAATATTTAACGATCTTCACCTAAATTCAAGTCACCATTCAACCACCAATACCTCTGCTCTCCTTACAGGAACTTTTCAAAAGTAAATCCTGGAATTAACAGGACAAATTTTTCTGGTGATATAAATTAGGAAGAAATTGGTTGAAGGCTGTCCCTTGGCTGCCACACTTTTTCTCAATAATATTTTGTATAATAAAAGCATCAAACAGATCTTTACATTAACTTACAATCTATCAAGCAATACTGGAGCAAGCTTTAAATATTAGCCACACTCTGTCAGGACTGACTGACATTAAATCAGCATCAGTCTCATGTCTTGCAGCATCCACAGCTCGTCTTCTCAAAACCACTTAAGATTTCATAATTAACTCAATGAAATAATGTAAGTCACCTCCTTGATCTTTGACATGAAGGAGCAATTCTCCCCCAAAATAGTACCTTTCCTTGACATGATTTAATCTGTGGTTAGAGTATTTAACAGGATTTCTTTCCTTCTTAGAAAATAAAATATACACCTTTCCAATATGAAACACACTAACTGATAATGCTATAGCTTAACCAGGTCAAAAGCGTTTTTTTTTTTTTAAGTTAAAAAAAGAACCTAACTACATCTTTTGACCTTATGTGAGGTAGTGTCCAGGGTCACTGGGACCCCTGCTTGGTCAGTGCAGCGGGCTACCAAAGACAGAAACCCAAGCGTTCAAATCCACTTCCCAACGGTTCATCCTAGTGCAAGCCATGGGCACAAAGGAATGAGGCATTCCAGAGGGCTTTGGGGATAGGCTGCTTGAGAACATCAAAGTGGCTCACGTCCCCCGAATATGAAGCCAGTCACTGCTCCCGGCTTCAATGAAGCACCATCCACAGCAGCCAAGGTCCAGAATCACCTGAGTGCCCATCAACAGGGGATGAAGGGAATGTGGCCCGAACATACACAGGAGCAATACTCCACCACACAGCAAAGAGCCCTGTCATCCGTGACAGCACGGATGGAGCTGGAGGACATTACATTAAGGGAACGAACCAAGCAAAGAAACGGCGCATGTTCTCACTCATAAGCAGGAGCTGAGAGCAGATCTCATGGAGGCCAAGAGTGGGTGGTCAACAGGGCCCAGCACAGCCCACTCATAAGCAGGATGGGCAGAGGCTGGTAAAAGGCCCAAACACACAGCCTAATGGGAGCACAAGACCTACTATTGACAAATCAACAGGGGGATGGCAGTGGGTCATCTACTGTGTATTATCAAAACAGCTAGGAGAGAATAATTTGAAAATTACCAGCACAAGGAAAAGAAAATATTTCAAGTGAAAGACATCCCAAGTACCTAGATTTGATCAACATAGGGATGAATCAAGATATCACATGCACTCTGAAAATATGTACATATATTATGTATCAACAAAAATAAAAACCAATGACAGAACCATTTGCGAAACACGTGCAGAAGAATGGGAAGCCCGACATGGTGTGGCTGTGTGTCCCCACCCAAATCTCATGCTGAACTGTAACCCTGTGTTGGAGGTGGGCCCTGGTGGGAGGTGATTGACTTATGGGGGTGGTTTCTAATGGTTTATCACAATCCTTCAAGTGTTGTCCTCATGATAGTTCTCTGGAGATCTGGTTGTTTTAGGTGCATGGCACCTTCCCCTTCACTCTCTCTCCCCTTCCAGCCATGTGAAGGCATGCCTGCCTCCCCTTCACCTTCCACCATGATTGTCAGTTTCCCCAGATGTAGAAGAGTGCACAGCCCACAGAACTGTATGCCAATTAAACCTTTCTTCCTTATTACCCAGCCTCAGGTAGTTCTTTATAGCAGTGGAAGAACAGTACAGTCCTCAGGACCAGCAATGTTTTCCTTCTTCCCAGCGGCCAACAAGGTCCCACACCCTAGCTGGTTTTCCAAAGCCTTTGCCAGAATGCTGAGGCTGTTTTAGGGATACTAACTTTCCCCATCTCTGGCAAACCAGATGGGACATCCTATTTGCCTCTTACCACCTTTCTCAGAGAAACCCCACCTCTGAAACAGCCTCC
>NW_012103721.1:122681-123741 GCF_000951045.1 Mandrillus leucophaeus
GCACCCCACATCCAAGAAGAGACCATAGGATGGCATCGAGGTCTAGGACTGTTCTAAGGAGAGCTGCAGGCCAAATGCCTTGTCTGCTAATAGTCTCTCATTTCAGAGGAAATCACTGAACAGAGTTCATAACACGTGAATTTTAAAAATTCATATTTCTAATTTCATCCCATTAGAACTTTTGAAGAACAGATGTACACCTGCTCCAAGTCAATGAGAGGACACTCGAACAGTCCCCTCACAGGTCCTTGGCCTCCACCTCCCACCTACAAAATGTCAGCTCAAGCCGATCACAGCACAGTGCGATTTTCTGTAAATAATGTGAACGCCTGCATCTGAGCTGAGATGTGAATGTCTGGAATGTGACTGCCAGGCCCAGGAGGAACTGCAGCAGCTGTGGAGACACAAGACACTAAGAAATCCGATTTGGAAGGAAATCAAGGCAACTAAAACCAGTTCCACAGTTTTTTCTTGGCAAGGCTTGACCAGGCAAACTGTTGTCACTGTTGCTAATTCATGGTAAGTGGGATGGGGACTTAACAGTAAGTGATTAGAGCAATTACTGAATTTGCTACTCAATTACAATGGCACAGATTCCTGAGAATGGAAGAACTGTTGCCCAGGAATAGAGTTCAACAGCTCCTCCCCATGCCCCAGGAAACATGGCATTTCCTCGCACCTCTGCTTTGGTCCCCCGGCCACCCCCCTCCTGATCTCGGCCATCTGATGGCATCACTCCCCACAGCTGGAAACACCTGACCTCTTGTCACCCTCCCATCTACCCTGCCTTCCTCCAGCCCAGCATAGTCAGGGATGCCCACATACAGGACCAGGAAACCAAGGTTATCCTAAACCAGTGCCTGCATACAAAGTACTCCACAGCAGGACAATCACCAATGGCCAATACTCCCAGAACCTTCCACCTCAAAACGGGAGCACATTTAGATTCAAGCTGACAACACTGCATTCTCTTTGCCATGTACACATGGAGGCATGTCAGGTTCCACCTAAAGGTATCATCAGGTTCCACGCTGGCCAGGAGCCCAAGCCTAGTCACTCT
>NW_012103721.1:126270-128449 GCF_000951045.1 Mandrillus leucophaeus
CCAGGTTTAATGCCACGTGTGCGTGGAAAGTAGAGCGCTGGAAGGAGCACAGTGGACATTCCACAAATGCAAATTCCCTCCTGGAACAGCCCAGCAACCCTCTCCACCTTCCTCAAAGGACCCACGCCAGGCAGGCATAGAGAGTCTAATGGGGTGCCTAGGAATCAGCATTTAACATGACTGATGAATAAAAAAGTTTGAGAGGCCGGTCAGCGAGAGGCTGCCGTGGCCTCCACACCATCTGCAGGCTCTGAAGAGACACAGATTCAGGTAACAGGCTAGACAGGACAAGGATGGGGAGGTGGAGGGCAAATTCCATGAACCACCAACCACCCCACCATCCCCACTGAGACTCTATGATTTAAGGAGAGGCAAAGCCAGGGAGAAAAGATGCCCGTACCACGCGAGGGACTGAGATTTCACCTAAAGTGCACAGCATGTGGCTGAGGGCCAAGGTTGGACAAGCCGGGAGCACAGAACGGGGTTCACAGGCCCAGAGGTGGCCCCCAGACCCCGCGCAGATCTCCCAAGCACTGCCTGTGTCTCCTGCCTGGTTTATTTCCTGCCCCCCTTCTACTGTGTTGGTTTCTCCGCCCCCCACCACCACACCCGCTTCTCTACAAGTTTGGTGGACTGAAAACAGCAGGGGGTGTAAGAGCTGGGCTCTGGGGCCACCGTCCTGCCTGAGACATTAGTTCCACCCCACCCAGCTGTGATGTGAGCCCCTGAGAGTTCTCAAATGTGAGATGGGAAGGTAACTGAATCCACGTCCCAGAGAGGCTGTGGAGACTGAGCTCACATACGGCCACACCTTGGCATCCAGCACACGTGGGACCCCAGCTGTGTTGCCCCTGATGGGAATCCCTCTATGCCCCCTCTGCCACCAGAGCCAACTCCCAGCAGTAGCTGTGGAGGGTACGTCCTCTATTCCCACTCCACTCACCTCTCATCGCTCCACTCAGTGACCTGCCACGCAGCGGCCACCAGCAAATCTGGCCCCATTGGATAACCGGCCACCACCCCTCCCCCTCACTTTGGGGCGTCTTCCACTTGCGGTTGCGAAGGGGGCCCAGAAACCGCCCTCAAGGGCACTCACCTGTTCCTTATTGCACGTAATTACCTGCCACGCAGGACCACCAGCAAACCCAGATCCACCATCCAGGCTCCGGTGGATAACTGAACCCCACCCCATCTCCCACGTTGGGGCGTCTACCACTTGCGGTTGCGAAGGGGGCCCAGAAACCGCCCTCAAGGGCGATCGCCTGTTTCTTATTGCACGTAATGACCTGCCACGCAGGACCACCAGCAAACCTGGCTCCACCATCCAGGTTCTGGTGGGTAACTGCCCCCCCCGCTTCTTCCTGGGGTGTCTGGGAGGCTCAGAAACTGCCCTCCGAGGGCACTCATCTGTTCCTTATTGCACTAATACCTCGTTTACAGAAATCCACTTTGACTTCCAGCACTGCAGGTGTGACAGTTTAGGAATCCTGCTTGCTTGCAAGCTCCAAGAACTTGAGGTCACGTCCACCTCACCAGCATCCCAGAGACCCAGCACTGTCCCATTCTGTGTTTAAAATTCCAAAACACGCTTTCAAAATGCTATTGGCATTTGGTTTGCACATAAAATGCTAAAAACCTTCAAGTGAAACAAATATCTTCAACAGTTTGATTCAATCCTAACATGTGAGTTACACATCTGCCAAGTTGTAAAACCTCATGCATTTATAACATTTTATGTATGGTCAAATAGTTCATTAATGTAAATTACAAGAATCTCTAAGAAACAGGTTTTTTCTGGCATTAGATGACCAAAGGAAAACTGGGTTCTGGCTGGCTTGCGGGCCTGTAGAGGCAGACAGATCTGCTGACACAACCAAGCTCCTTCCCACTGACGTGGCCTCATCCCAGGCCCCTCACCCGCATCCCCGCAGGCCCCTGGAGGAGCAAGCTGACCTGCCCACATTTCTCAAATGCACAGCTGTTGCTCACGCTGCAGATGGAGCTCAAGGCACCAGCAGGCCACCACGCTAAAAATACCACGCAGCGTCCACGCCAGGTGACGGTGGTTTTCACTCCATCCCAAAGCCCCATGTATGAGTTTACAGCCGTGACTACTAAATGGAATTTTAGACCCTCAAGACATACTTTGTTTGCTTTTATGCAACAAAGTTAAAAGACT
>NW_012103721.1:128661-133282 GCF_000951045.1 Mandrillus leucophaeus
GAGGTATTAGTGCAATAAGGAACAGATGAGTGCCCTTGGAGGGCAGTTTCTGAGCCTCCCAGCCACACGGCCACAGTCAGGCTGAAGCCGCCCCACCTCCAGAAACACTGTCCCTCACCGAGGTGTGCCTGGCTTGTCCCTTTTTCCAGAACTTAACAAAACCTGAAAGGACAGGTCTGTGTAGAAAAACACAAACTACTTGCGATTCCTCTTCCCAGTTCAGGCTACAGGAAGATCATTTCAGCCCTCACCCTGTCCTGACTGTGGCTTGGTTCCCATAAGAAATAAAGTCAGAATTCTAGTCCCTGTCTTCTGGGCGGTGTGGCAGGCATACATACCTTCAGTTATATGAGGAAAGGCGTGGCGAGCCCCCTTCCTTCAGTAAAACTACACAGTTCCCCGAACCCTGATGTCATCCCCCTCACGCCACTGTGAACACCAGGACAGAGCACATTTCAATGCGTGCACCTTCGTAGGCTAGTTTCCTATTTCTCCACGAAATCACCCCTAATTTAGTACCCTAAACACTGACTTACATTCTCATTTCTGGAAGCTGGAGTCCCATCAGTTAACGTCGAGCTGTCGACAGGGCTGGCTCTGGGGACGCGACCATCTCCTTGCCTCCCACACCCTCTAGAGGCTTTACGCATCCCCTGGTCTATAGGGTACCCACTGTTTCCAGGACCCACAGGGGCCCTGATGGCTCCTCACCAGGAAAACACAGAATGTCAGGAGCCCGGGCTCCAGTGCTAGGGCCAAGCCTCCCCCACCCTCCCAGCTCCTCACGCACGCCCGTGCAAGCTAATATAGATTCCACTTTAACTAGTGTCACCTGTGTAAGTGCCCAGCTGTGAACTGGTTAACCTTGCCCACACAGACCCCAGGAATAAATTCACAGGCCATGGACCACTCCACAAGCAATGAGTGACCACCTGCTCGGGGACTTCCATAGCCCAGCAGAGCCCTCCGGTGCCTCCCTATGGGCTCAGGGACCGGCGGCCGGGGTCTGCAGCGCTAGAGGGCCCTGGATAAAAAAAAGACAGCTCCCACGTCGAGAGCCACCCGCCCGCGGTTGGGTTCCTGGTACTTTAAGTAGCCCAGGTGGACAAGCCGCGCCGCATGCAACTCCATCACCAGAATAATGACTGCACGTGGCGAATGCATGGGTGGCCACCCCCTCAGCCCAGCTGGCCGCGCTAAGCACATCACCGCTGTGACGTCCAATCAGACTCAGCTGCTGGCACAGTCCAGGCATCAGCCCCCCGAGAACATTCTGGATCACAATTCACAGTAGTGATTGCGATCAGGGCCACACGTGGCTGAATGTATTTACAGGAGGACGCCACAGCCGATCTGGCTGGACTGAGAGCGTTTCCCACTGTACATTCTTACAACACCATTTTATTTGAGCTTTATTACATTTTTATGGCTTTTTTCTACTTATCTACTTTATGGGAGAGTTTCTTGTTCTTATGACTGCAGTGATACTTCAAGCTACAACTCTGAATGTGTAAAATTAGTTTGGAAGGCGCCTTATCGTTAAACATTTCACAAGCAAGCAGTCAGGGGCACCTAACCCGGAGGCCTGTTTTCTTCTCTGAGCCAAACCTACATTGGACTCAAAGAAAACGGCGCACGGAGAGGGGCTGGATCTCCAGTGCCCATTCCTAGGGGGCCTCCTGGGGAGCAGATATGGAGGGAGAAGCCCTGGGCAACGGTATCGTCGTACTGAAGAAAAGTGCATTTGGGTAAACGTAAGCACCAGACTTAAGAGATTAAGCAAACCATGTAAAGAAACCACTAATCACAGCTTCTCCAAAACAGAACTGAACTCCCTTTAGTTTGAATTGGAAAAGCAGAAGTGATGATCAGGATACAAAAAAAAAATGACAAAGTATGTGAACACAGGAGAATAAACAAGGACCACTGTCTCTTCCTGTGTCAGTGGGAGCCTCGCATTGAAGCTGGATTTAGAACGTTGCTACTTTGAACTGAAAGTTATCCCCAACCCTAGTTAGTAAGCAAGTGGAGCAGAACGCTTCAATTATTTCAAGGTTTAGCGGTAAAGCTCTGCAACCCTCAAAACCATTTTAATCAGTGTGAATTTTAAAGTGACTCAATCTGTTGGCTGGAGTATCTAACGGCTTAACCACGGGGTCATGTTGGAAAATTATTCCAATTGCTTTTGTTTTTCCTAGTGAAGATGCATTTGAACGTTCTTGTAGTTTGCAGTTGGCTGGTTCTGATGTTTGGTCCTGAGGGGGCCCAAGTACCCGGAGGGGAAGAATCTGAAACCTCAAGACACTCAAGTGCTGTCTGGGGAGATGGAGACCCCAACCCGAGGGCCACTGACGGACTCAGTACAGGC
The DNA here is from genome assembly GCF_000951045.1 of Mandrillus leucophaeus. Classification (NCBI taxonomy): domain Eukaryota; kingdom Metazoa; phylum Chordata; class Mammalia; order Primates; family Cercopithecidae; genus Mandrillus; species Mandrillus leucophaeus. The sequence continues at coordinate 131,030 of NW_012103721.1, forward strand.
GCAGGGCCACCCGATGCAAGAGCCACGTATTTGCCGTTTACAAAACAACATAAGCACACACCCTCAGGTGTGCACACACGCTCTGTACAGGAGAATAAACAAGGACCACTGTCTCTTGTTACACGCTCACGTCTGTCAGTGCCAACACCAGCACACACCCCCAGGTGTGCACACATGCTCTGTACACGCTCACGTCTGTCCGTGCCAATACCAACACACAACCCCGAGGTGTACACACACGCTCTGTACACATCTGTCACAGCCAACACCAGCACACACCCCCAGGGGTACACACATGCTCTGTACACGCTCACATCTGTCCTTGCCAATGCCAGCACACATCTCCAAGTTGTGCACACACATTCTGTACCCGCTCACATCTATCCCTGCCAATGCCAGTATACACCCCCAAGGTGTGCACACACGCTCTATACACGTTCACATCCCTCCCTGCCAATATGAGCACACACCCCCAGGGGTGCACACACGCTCTGCACATACTCATGTCTGTCCCTGCAGCCTGAGTCAAACAGTCACAGAGAGGCAGAGGAGGAGGAGGAAGGACGCGATGGGCACTGAGGTCCTGGGCCGGTTCCCCTCCCTACCTCGGGAGAGAACCCACATGTGATCCTGCCGTCACTCACCCTTCCGCCTCCATCCTCCATCCTCCCACATGGATCAGGAGGACGCCCACTGCACAGAGCTATGATGAGCATGAACAGAAGATGGCAGGAGCTCACGCCTTGACCTCCCTAAGTGCTGGGATTACAGGGATTACTGGCTTGAGCCACCGTGCCTGGCTGAGGATGTTCCTTTGTTCCTATAGGAGTATGTGATTGGTTTGTCTGTTGGCTGGTAGGGAAATGAATCATGTGACACTGACTGGTAAGACTGTAATACTGTAAAATACAATATATAAATTATAATACCATAATGGTGTAATACTATCTACTACAATACCAAAGGCATCGATGAAAAGCCCAACGCTATCATATGTGACTGACAGACTAAATGCTTCCTCCCTCAGATTGGTTACAACATATTGTCCTATCACAGTTCTCTCTCCTTCATTCAAAGTGAACGATTCAAATAACAGACAGAAATAATAAAGAAGAAAGGGCAACAGATGCAAAGAACTCACGAGATGACACTCTATGGTAAACTTTATGTACTTAGGAATTAATATCAACTCATTATTAGCAAAAAATAAATATCTTTACATCAAGAGTAGTTTTTCCTTTAATAAAAAAAGGTGGAATGTGTATAATGGACAAGGGATAATGAAAATTTGCCAAATGGGACTAGTAACACAATCCCAACAATTCACAATCATTATTCACTGGTCCATTAATCACAGGACAATATATACAAATGAAACTTACCTGGCCGGGAGCGGTGGCTCATGCCTGTAATCCCAGCACTTTAGGAGGCCGAGGCGGAAAAGTCATGAGGTCAGGAGTTCAAGACCAGCCTAGCCAACATGGCGAAACCTTGTCTCTACTGAAAATACAAAGAATTAGCTGGATGTAGTGGTGGGCACCTGTAGTCCCAGCTACTCGGGAGGCTGAGGCAGGAGAATCGCTTAAACCCAGGAGGCGGAGGTTGTAGTGAGCCGAGATCGCACCACCGCACTCCAGCCTGGGCAACAGAGCGAGACTCCATCTCAAAAAAATAAAATAAAATAAATAATGAAATAAAAAAATTAAACTTACCTACATATTAGAAAAACATCAAAATTCAACCATGAATCCAGCACATTATCAAATGAATAGACAAAAAATCTACCAACAAACTTAAGAAAATATCATTATCTATGAAACTCAAGTACTACTGCTTAAAGAGTATTTACAGAACTCTCACCTCAAGGTTTCCCTGCAAAACAAGGTGAAATGCATACTCAAGACTCTTTAGGAATGAGTCACTGATAAAAACAATATATTTGTAACTTGTGTAACATTTCATACATTGTTTTCAAGTACTGCACGATAATTAATTTGCATCAGGCTTTCCAAATTAGAAAAGCTTCACTTATAGAAGTTCTTTCCAGTGGGAGTTTTCACATGACTTTTCAAGTAAATGTGAAAACTGAAAATATTCTTGCAGTTTCTAAACTATTAGAGTTTTAATCCTGTGTACGTTCTTGTATTTACAAGGTCCAGCCAGCTACAGTGTGCATTTTCATACGTCCTTGAGTGGGGATGAGAGAAATGAAACATTCCCACATTCTGGACATTCATAGGGTTTTTCTCAGGA
>NW_012103721.1:134062-138164 GCF_000951045.1 Mandrillus leucophaeus
GCATTATTTTATTTTTTGTAGAGACAGGGTTTCACCATGATGTCCAGGTTGTTTCACATTGTTTTAATCCAGGCTGGTTATAAACTCCTGGGCTCAAGCAATACACACACCTTGGCCTCCCAAAGTGCTGGGATTATAGGCCAGTCACTACACACAGCCTCTATATCATGACTTCTTTCATGGCGAGTAAGGTGACTGGAACGAATGTAAGCTTTACCACATCTCTGACATTCATAGGGTTTTTCTCCAGTATGAATTCTTTCCTGTAGGTGAAGGGAACTGAGGCGACTGAGGCTTGGTCACATTGTTTACATTCATAGGCTTTCTCTCCAGTATGAGTACTTCTATGGTTACAAAGGGAATTCAAATGACTAAAGGTTTTGCCACATTGTTTACATTCATGGGGTCTCTCTCCAGTATGAATGCTTCCATAGTCACGAAGGGAAGTGGAACAGCTGAAGGCTTTATCACATTTGGTACATTTATAGGGTCTTTCTCCAGTGTGAGTCCTTTCACGTGTCTTAAAAGAACAAGAAAATCTGAACATTTTCCCACATTTCTTACATTCGTAGAGTTTCTCTTCAGTGTGAGTTCGTTCATGTATTAGACAAGAACCAGAAACAGTGAACGCTTTACCACATTGTTTACATTTATAGGGTTTTTCTTCTGTGTGAGTTCTCTGATGTCTTTCAACTGAATTGAGAAAATAAAAAGCTTCCCCACATATCGTACATTTATAACTGGATTTCCACTGTGCATTATCATGTGTCTTCTAACACCCGCAACAGAAACGAAGAGTTTCCCACACTGTTCACATTTATATTGCTTCTCTCCATATGGTTTGTATCCTGCGTGAGCTAGGATGTGCCTATTAAGGAGGGAATGATGTACAAAGACTTTTCCACAAACACTGCATTCACATTGTTTTAATCCAGTAGAAATGTTCTCATTCAGATCAAGATTTGGAATTTGGCTGACAACTTGTCCATACTGACTACCTTCTTTGCTTTCACACAGTTTCTGTACCATATGATTTCTGTAAAAAAAAAAAGCACATTATTATTGGTTGGTTTAATAATTTTCTACTTATTAATAAGTCTTGGACTTACACTGCTACCAATACCAGGGAAAATGCTTTTTTTTTTTTTTTGCCATGACTGAACTATTTGAAAGTAAATAGGTTACTACTGAAAACACAGCTACCACCTGCATGGTTATGACCAAAATAGTAACATTCGTATACACAATTTTGTAGTACTATTTTCAAGTAAACTGTTTTCCAAACACTGACTGCTAAACCAAAGCACATTACATTTTGGGAGAAATTTTTCTAAAAAGAAATAAATTTCAAGTGACCCTTATTATTTTGATTGCTTGTTTTTAAGTTCATGACTTGCTAAGATTCCTTCAGAGGACTTTATTTCCTCTTCTCAGTGCAAATTATCTTATATCTTTCCCAGGTTTTTCAAAGTGATCTTCAATATTCTGGTCTTTCCATTTGTTTCCTAAAATGCAGACCCACAAAATTATCATGAATTATTAAAAATGACAGAAACATTACTAGATTTAATGTTCATTGTACACAGTGCCCATGCCTGATTTCTTCACCAAATCATTCCCTTGGCACATTCCAAATCACAAATAGCACTGATGATAGGGAAATACTTCTGTAATTAAGTGAAATGTGTTGTTATTCTCACCTACAGAAGCCAGGTTCCTGCAGGTTTCCTGCATCACTTCTCTGTAGAGATTCTTCTGAGAAGAATCTAGCAAAGCCCATTCCTCCTGGGTAAAGTTCACAGCCACATCCTCAAAAGCCACGGAGTCCTAGAACATTCCACATATGTGGATAGAAGGATGGGTGGACTGACAGCACTGGGAATCTATACTCAATCCATAAGCTGTTTACATGATTCTAAAATTTCCAAGCATTTATTCTATGACTTGATTGTCACAACTCTTACTCTGTTCACACATAGTCCTCCCACACAGCAGTACTATGCTAGAATTGAACTATTCAAAAAGGCAACAGCAAAGTAATTAGAGAATCCAGGGAGTAAGATGTGCTGCTAGGAGTTACCATTTAACTTCACTTTGTACATTTCTAGTGTCTGTCATAATAAAGTCCTACCTGATGTGCATAAGGGAGTTAATATTATCAGTTCTGAGACTACTTATTCTTAAAAACGCCTGCTCGCAAGGTTCCATCTTTGTTTGTACTAGTAACTTACATTTTGAAAGGGATTTCACCAACCCAAGTAATAAGAATGACCCACTGCATCTAAATGGCTTATGCAATATATTTGCCAAAACTTTTTCTGCTGAAGGTCTATTATTTTGTGTCACTGCAGTGGTGCTTAGGGAATCAGCCACCGAAACACAGTCTGAACACTAAGTGTTCAATGAGTTTCCCTGGTAGACAATATTTTACATGTGCTGTCACTTGTTAACTGGGGAGTTGAGCCCATTCCATGTGATTACACCAAGAGAGAATAGGCTTATCAAATTTAATTGAGAAGTAAATAAAACCAATAATTGATATTTGACAATACTAATACAACAGTTTTTAAAATTTCTATTGCACAATGTCAAGGCAGAAAGGAATAAGAGGAAATATGACACACATTTTTTAAAATGACATTAATGTCACCACTTCCAGATGTTATTCCTATGAAATCACATAAATTCCCAAATCAGGTTGTTTTAGGCAAGAAAAACTACTTTTTCATACATAGTAAAAATGACAAATGTCTAATGATTTTTAGTCATCTAAAAAAAGAGTGATGGCTTGTCTAACATACTTCTAAGATTTTCAAACGAAAATATTCAGGACAGCACAGTATTAGCAGAGAGATGAGCAAGCAGACCAAGGGAAAAAAAAGTCTTAATGACCCAGCATTTATATGGAAGGTTGATGAATGATAGAGTAGGCACTGTAGAATAGAAAAAGAAATCACATGCACTTTAAAATATGAGGCAAATCAGCCTGGCATCTACTTAGGAAAATGCATTGCATTCTTCTCTATTCCATGAACCATAATCAACTTATTATATATCAAGTATGAAAGATAAAACTAGAACACTTTCAGAAGTCACAGGAATTTTTTTCTTTTTTTTATATGAAGGATTAGGCAGAATTTTTTTTAGGTAAGAAAAAAGTGATAAAGGAACAGACAAACTCAAACATATTAAAATTTAGGGAATAAAAAGAAAATAGAGTGGGCCGGGCATGGTGGCTCAGGCCTGTAATCCCAGCACCTTGGAAGGCTGAGGCGGGCGATTACCTGACGTCAGGAGGTTGAGACCAGCCTGGCCAACATGGCAAAACCCCGTCTTTTTGTTGTTTGTTTGTTTGTTTGTTTGTTGAGACGGAGTCTTGCATTGTCACTTGGGCTGGGGTGTAGTGGTAAGATCTTGGCTCACTGCAACCTCCACCTCCCGGGTTCAAGCAATTCTCTTGCCTCGGCCTCCTGAGTAGCTGGGATTACAGGTGCCTGCCACCAGGCTCAGCTAATTTTTTGTATTTTTAGTAGAGACAGGGTTTCACCTTGTTGCCCAGGCTGGTCTGGAACTCCTGACCTCCTGATCTGCCCACCTTGGCCTCCCAAAGTGCTGGGATTACAGGCATGAGCCACCGTGCCAGGCCTAAAACCCCGTGTTTACTAAAAACACAAAAATTAGCTGGGTGTGGTGGTGGGTGCCTATAATTCCAGTTATTCGGGAGGCTGACACAGGAGAATCACTTGAACCCGGGAGGCAGAGGTTGCAATAAGCAGAGATGGCGCCACTGCACTCCAGCCGGGCTACAAAGCAAGACAGCGTCTCCAAAAAAACAAACAACAACAACAACAAAAAACCCTCAGACATCCAGATAAGAGGATACAGATGTGTCCACTGTCATAAATTCTTCACCATGCTACAAGTGGGGAACTGACATTTTGGTGAAACTTTGTAAATCATCAATTTATCTATCACACTTTTATTTCACCAGTAGCATTGACAAAGCTAAGTCCTACAATTCCATTTGAAATTACCCTTAAAAAGAACAGACCTTTAAAACTTACTACACTCTCTCTGGGGAAGAAATAAATACGAATTTTTA
>NW_012103721.1:138214-138528 GCF_000951045.1 Mandrillus leucophaeus
AAATAAGATGAGGAAAGACGTTTTAAAGACGATCAGGGCTGGGGACAGTGGTTCATGCCTGTAATCCCAACACTTTGGGAGGCTGAGACGAGAGGGTAGCTTGAGGCCAGGAGTTTGAGACCAGCCTGGGCAACATAGGGAGACCCCATTTCTATAAATAAATAAATACCATTGGTACTTGACATTTCAGGCGGGGAACAGCAAACACATGAAAGCTCTGAGGCAGGAAAGGGAAGTAATTAGTGCTCGCTCCTGGTTCCTTTATCAGACCTTAAAGAGATGCAGAGACATTTCAGGTACTCCTTGGCCGAGCT
>NW_012103721.1:139002-139276 GCF_000951045.1 Mandrillus leucophaeus
GCCCTACTTCTCTCCTAACGCCCACCATACCTGCTTCCAAATGTTTGCTGAATGACAAGGTGAACGAGTGAATAGGACTACGTGACTTCGGGCAGCAGGCAATCCTATTCCTCGGACCTCAGTTTCCCTTTTTGTAAAGCAAGCCTGTCTCTCGCTTTCTGCGCTAAAAGCCTGAGTTCTGGGCTTGAGATGAGCGCCTCCTGTAGAGCAGACTCTAGGTGGACGTCGAGCTGGGTCTTCTAGGAGGCCAGGATCCGGCCAGCTCTTGGGTCCG
>NW_012103721.1:139823-141749 GCF_000951045.1 Mandrillus leucophaeus
GGGGTCCGTGCGCTGCGGTCGCGGTTGGTGGGGGCACACTGACCCCACCCCATGATTTATCCTCTCACTTGCCCGGCGGGAGGAAGCGAGAGACGTGGGCCCGGAGCTGTCGTGCAGGGGTCGCACTGATCTCCGCCCTGGCTGGCGAGTCCCCGGGGGCGAGGGGCTGTCACCGCGCGTCCCACCGCCGCACTTCCTGCTCTGGCCCCGGGCTGGGCTCTGATTGGAGGGAGCAGGGCCCTTCTGCCCGGCGCTTCCTGATTTTTTTCTGTTAGTAATGGGAAGAAAAACAGAATCTAGAAAGCCAGATTGAACTTTGTAGCTCTCAGCGCTTGGAGAGTGGAAGAAACTCTCCCAAGAATTTGGCGGGCTGGAAAATGCGTTTCAAGCAGGAGCATCCACACCCACGGAATGAGGCCAAGGCAGTTACAGTTAGAGGTCAGATTTATGAGGGGAGAGCGAGGGTGAGATCCGTGGGTGGGGAGACTCCGACCTCAGCTTGATGGGAAGACCTGATGCTGCCCCTCAGACGCGTATTTCTCAGCCACCAGAGAAAGTGGAATCACTCCTTAGTGAATGCTTTCATCAAACTTTTGAAAAACCTGTAATGTCCCAGGAAGCAAATACGAACTGGACAGTTTTCACCTTTTAAGAGTGTTAAACGTCCCAGAGACAAGCAGCAGAAGGCTCAAGGAGTCCAAATACTCAACCTGAAGTTCTTTCTGAACAAGAGATGGTGTATAAGTAACAGGCATAGGAGACAAAACTCAACTAATCACCGCAGCTGTGGCTCCTAGCCCTGTAGCGCGTCATGCAGGCCCTTTTGCCTTCTCTGCCCTCCGCTGTCCCAGACCCCAAGGCTACCGCGCACCTCCAGTCATCAGCTCCTGCCCACCCATTGCTATGAACTCTGTTTCGGTGGCTCCCTTCTCTCTGAAGTTTTGCTTGTTCTCCTGAAGTCCTGGTCTTTAAGAGCTTATGATCCGCAGGGATAGATTGGCTTTGGCAGTACATAGTCAACTGTAGCACAGCTTGAAAAATGCTCTGATAGAGGTGAGCAGGCAGTTTGTACATGCGGGTAAATGCGAGGTCCTTTTTCAAAACCATGAATCCAAGTATTCATGCTATCTTAAATCTGCAATTCTTTGACTCTCCAGAGGGTTTTTACATTAATTTTTTTTCTATTACTTTCTAGTATTTGTTGCATAGTTCAGAGTACTTGATTAAAACTTACCAGGTCGGCCGGGCACGGTGGCTCACGCCTGTAATCCGAGGACTTTGGGAGGTCTAGGCAGGCGGATCACTTGAGGTCAGGAGTTCGAGACCAACCTAGCCAACATGGTGAAACGCTGTCTCTACTAAAAATACAAAAATTAGTTGGGCGTGGTGGTGGGCGCCTGTAATCGCAGCTACTCAGGAGGCTGAGGCAGGAGAATAGCTTGAACCCAGGAGGCGGAGGTTACAGTGAGTGAAATGGCTGCACTGCACCCCAGCCTGGGCCATAGAATGAGACGTCCTCTCAAAATGGAAACAATGTACTGGGTCTACCTCCGGCTCTGGAATTTTCCTGGAAGGCCTTCTCTTCTGGGCTTCATTTTTCTGACTTTTGAGGATCGTAAACTACATAATTCCCAAGAATTTTTGTCCTACACCTTTAATTCTTTCAAGCAAATATAGCAGAGAAAAATTCTCTTCCCTGCAATGGTGTAAATAATGAAGGCCTTTGAAAATGTGGATTCTAAAGTGGAAGTTCTTTTTGTTCTTCCCCTTTGTTTCCTTTTAAATGAGTTTAGTTACATGAGTATATACTTTATCTCAGAGTTAAGGACAAGTATCTATGATGAAACCTTAAGCAGCTTTTTGGCAGTATCTTGCATATTCTTCACAATTGTGTTTTATGTGCAGCATCTTCCCTATATCCAGTTG
>NW_012103721.1:143290-147752 GCF_000951045.1 Mandrillus leucophaeus
GTATTTTTAGTAGAAACAGGATTTCACTGTGCTAGGCAGGATGGTCTCCATCTCCTGACTTCGTGATCTGCCCGCCTCAGCCTTCCAGAGTGCTGGGATTACAGGTGTGAGCCACTGCGCCTGGTCGACAGAGGATTTATTTTTGAGCTCTACATTTCAGAGTTCTTTTCTCTAGCCCTGGCCTGGGTCCCAAACAGGGAACTTAATTCACTCTATCACTGAAGTATACTCTTGCTTTGATGCCATTGGTATGTTGTCCTAGAGATTTGCTGTGGCTGCTAGGAGTGTTTCAGAATTAAGAACTGATGCAATCTCTCTTTTGTCAGTTTATGAGTCTATAAAGCATCTTGTTTCCTTTAGTATTATATCCCTGGAACTGGAAGGTCAGAGATGAAGTTTTCTTAGATTATAAGTCTCAGTCTTTGCTATCTACCTTCCTCTGTCTCCAATGTCACCTGCTGTTTTTTTCCCCCCTGTTTTTCATTTTAATGTTTTTATTGGATAGGTGTCTATTATTGCAGGCGACTTCAAAACATTGTTGGATATTGACAGGATATAAGTATGAATAATATGTAAAAGATAACTTATTCTAGTCCTTTTGAGCAGAGGATTTGGTTTCGATATGTGGCCCTATTAAAGCTTTTGTTAAGTCCAAGTACTTTCTGAACTTCAGTTCCCTTACCTGTAGAATGGAGTTAGTTGTTAGTAATACCTGTTCTGCCTGACTCAGGAGATTGTTTTGAGGATCAAATGAAATCATGAATGTAATGGAATTTTGTAAATTTTAAATGAAATATTGTATGACCTGAGATTTTTTTTTTAAATGCCGTATTAAGAATGGAATGAATCTGGGTTTTCCTTTGAAATCCCAAATGTTTAATGTACCGAGAAGTTTTAATGTGTCTGTTGGGGAGCTTCATTAGGATTGTTTTCTACCTTTAATTGGCCAGTATTGTTTTATATGTTAACATTTTTGGGGAACATCAAAATTTATGTTTCAGTTATCATTAATATTTTACAAAGTTATTGAATGTGCATGATTTAGTCTTTAACAATCTCTTTAATTATTTACATTCCCATGTAAAAAATGCAGTAATGGACGTCCATGTGAATAACATTCCAATGCTTTAATGAAGCATAATTTCTTGACATTGCAGTTTCTAAGTGCCCTGTGTTGAGGTCGGGAAAGCTAAAGGGCAGTCAGAGGTCAAGGTCAGCAAAGCGTCACCTTTGACATTTGAAATCCAGCAGCAGGTATCACAGTGAACCCCATTCCAGCATCCAGGAAGTTTCTCTGTCCTGCCTCTCCTCCAGCCCCCTCGGAATCTGTGTCTGCGGTGTTGGTCCTGCTTTCCTGTCTCTCCTCTGCCTTTTCTTTCTCTTCACCAACTTCCACCGAGTGCCTCTGATGTCCCAGACAGTGGCAGTGGGAGTATAAAGGCTAATAAACCCGGCCCTGGTCCTCAAAGAATTGATGTTTTCTGTGCAGATATTAAGTTACACTGTCATACATAGTGTTGACAAACATTGATACAGATTTCCTGTGAAGTGCAGAAGCACCATCCTAGAAGCAGAGATGCAGAGGCAGCACTGGTGACTCACACATGGAGAGCTGGAGTTCTTGGTCTAGTGGGATCAACTGACCTGGACATGATTTCAGTGCAGCGGAGTGAGTGCTGGGACGGGCTCTCTCGGGGCATCTGGGGCCTGTCTCTTATACACATCTAGATGTGTATAAGAGACAGGGCTGGAGTGTAGTAGCGTTATCTCAGCTCACTGCAACCTCTACCTCCTGGGTTCAAGTGATTCTCCTGCTTCAGCCTCCTGAGTCGCTGAGACTACAGGTGCCCGCCACGATGCCTGACTAATTTTTGTATTTTTAGTAGAGATGGGTTTCACCATTTTAGCCAGGATGGTCTCCATCGCTTGATCTCATGATCTGCCTGCCTTAGCCTCCCAAAGTGTGGAGATTACAGGCATGAGCCACCTCACCTGGCCAGTTCTATGCTCTTAGAGGCTCATGGGATTAGATTGGACCTCCCTGGATAGCCCAGGATACTCCTCCTAAGGCCTGTGGCAAAGCCCTTTTGCTGCGTGGCATAGTCACAGGTCTCACGGGTTGGAATCTTCCACCACAGTTACCGATCCACTTACTACAGCAGCCTGGGAGGTGCTTTTCATTGCCTCTGGTTAACAGATACCAATTTTTTTTTTTTTTTTTGGAGACGGAGTCTCATTCTCTTGCCCGGGCTGAAGTGCAGTGGTGCGATCTTGACTCACCACAACTTCCACCTCCCGGGTTCAAGCAATTCTCCTGCCTCAGCCTCCTGAGTAGCTGGGACTACAGGCACGTGCCACCAAGCCTGGCCAATTTTTGTATTTTTAGTACAGACAGGGTTTCAGTATGTTGACCAGGCTGGTCACAAACTCCTGACCTCGTGTTCCGCCCGCCTTGGCCTCCCAAAATGCTGGGATTACAGGTGTGAGCGACCACACCCAGCCATGAAGATCCTTCTTAAATGAAAAAACCGTTCCTCTGACTTGATGTGAGGCTGTTGGTGAGACTGATAGCAGTGGAGACAGGTCCGTCAGAAATGGAGCTAAACTTTGTGTTCTGGAGTATTTTGATAGCCTGCCCTGATTATGTAAGTTTTGCTAAGAAGTCACTAGAGTAATTCCTCTACTGGAAGAAACACCCATATGGGGAATTTGGGACCTTGCCTTTTCAAGTTTTAAACAAAGGACTCTTCATGGGCGAAAAGTACATGATTCCAGGTCCATTTCTAGAATGGAAACAGCTGCATCCACCCAACAGCGATTCACATTCCTGAGTTTGAGAGAATCCGATTGTTTCAAGGCTGAAGCCAAAAGCCCAGTAAACAGTGTTTGCACTTTATTCATAGTTAGGAATTAGGTGCATCCTGCGGTCAAGAAAACAACTGATGGTCACCAAGTAGTTTAAGACCAAGCAGGACCTCATTTTATCATGTGGGTGTTTTTGATTTTCTTAACGAAGTTTTTATTTTCCTGTGCAATAAATGACAAGCTCTGACTTGAAATACATTTCCTTTAATAAACCAGAATCTAGGGCCGGGCGCGGTGGCTCACGCCTGTAATCCCAGACTTTGGGAGGCCGAGGAGGTAAGGTCACGAGGTCAGGAGATTGAGACCATCCTGGCTTTGGGGAAACCCTGCCTCTACTAAAAATACAAAAAATTAGCCAGGCATGGTGGCGGGCTCCTGTAGTCCCAGGTACTCGGGAGGCTGAGGCAGGAGAATGGCGTGAACCTGGGAGTCGGAGCTTGCAGTGAGCGGAGATCACGCCACTGCACTCCAGCCTGAACGACAAAGTGAGACTCTGTCTCAAAAAAAAAAAAAGAAAAAAGAAAAAAATCAGAATCTATAATCCTAAGATTTTTAACCTTGCTTTCAGAACTTCATGAAGTCCCCAAAATCCTGTGCAACAATTTTGTGTATATGCATCCATGTGTGTTTATGGGGAGACGATTTATAGCTCTCCATACTTTGTCAAAGTGGTTGGATTCCAAAAAATTTTAGAATACACCACTTGAGCCTGGTGTGGTAGCTCACACCTGTAATCCCAGCACTTAGGGAGGCTGAGGCAGTAGGATCCACTGAGGTCAGCAGTTTAAGACCAGCAACATAGCGAGACCTCCACCTCTACCAAAAAAAAAAAAGAGAGAGAGAGAAAGAATACTGGGCGTGGTGGTGCACACCTGTGGTTCTAGCCGCTCGAGAGGTTGATCACCTGATCCCAATAATTTGAGGCTGTAGTAGGTTAGAATTACTCCACAGCACTCCAGCCCAGGCAACAGAGCAAGAGCCTCTCTCAAATAAAAACAAAAACAAAACACCATATCACTTAATATACTATTGTTGTTGGTCAAGTATGATATTTTGTTTAAAAACTAAATACTCTTTTTTTTTTTTTTTTTTTTGAGGTGGAGTCTCGCTCTGTCGCCCAGGCTGGAGTGCAGTGGCATGGTCTCAGCTCACTGCAAGCTCCGCCTCCCGGGTTCACACCATTCTCCTGCCTCAACCTCCTGAGTAGCTGGGACTACAGGCGTCTGCCACCACGCCCGGCTAATATTTTGTATTTTTAGTAGAGATGGGGTTTCACCGTGTTAGCCAGGATGGTCTCGATCTCCTGACCTCGTGATCCGCCCACCTTGGCTTCCCAAAGTGCTGGGACTACAGGTAAATACTCATTTTTAGCAAAGTTGTACAGATCTACAGCTCTAAGAGTCAGAAATTAACAAGGCTTAGGACAAAACCCAGCAATCCCCTACCTTACCCTTCTCCACTCTGGTCCCTGCTCCTTGGAGGTTACCGTGTTTATGTTTTAGCTCGTTCTTCTAGGTTGTGTGAAAGACAGGGAGATGTCCTACTGTGGAAGACAAGGATTCAGGTTGCTCACCCTCCCCGCTCCTCCTGTTGCCCA
>NW_012103721.1:153596-157547 GCF_000951045.1 Mandrillus leucophaeus
CTGAACTTAGATTGGAATGGCTATGAAGTAGCTAGCTTTTTCATATTTTTGATATAGACCCTCAGCATTTATTTTAAGTAAACTACCCTTGGCCTCAGGAAATGTTTAGTATTTGAATTTTAGCCTTGCATTTTATGATACAGAGAAGTAAAACTGTAGGCTTGCTTTAGATACAGTCACAGGGGTTTGCCATGATGACTCGCTTATGTAATAAGGGGGAAATATACCTCAATTAATAGGCACGCATGCTCATTTTTCTCCCTCGTACACATTTTTAGTTGTTGTCCAGGCGTCGTGATACTTATGTAAATAGTATGCGATATCTTAGGTAGGAATCAGAATTTTAAGGTAAGAATACTTAGAGTTATATATTTTTCAAGCTTTCAAACTGGACATTTTACATGTCCATTATATAACTGTAATTAAATTATCAAAAAGACAATACCTGTCTTTAATATGGGTGATGCTCTAGCTTTTTTTTTTTTTTTTTTTTTGGAGACAGGGTCTCACTTTCTCCCAGGTAGTGGTGCGATCATGGCTCACTGAAACCTCAGCCTCATAGGTTGGAGAGATCCTCCCACCTCAGCCTCCCAAGTAGCTGGGACCAAAGGTGTACAACACCATGCCCAGCTAATGTTTAAAATTTTTTGCAGAGACAGGGCCTCCCTCTGTTGGTCAGGCTGGTCTGGAATTCCTGGGTTCAAGTGTTTCTCCTGCTTCATCATGAAGGCTAGAAACTGGAAACAGCCCGGAGACTGCTCAGCAGGTGAATGGTTAAACAAACTGGTGCACCCAGGCCCCAGATACCACTCTGCAGTAGTTAATGACATCGTTGTTCATCAGTCTTTCAAACTAGAAACCACTATCATGCTTAATCCCCTTTTTTCCATCCTGGGTCTGAGTGGACTTCATTTTGCATTTCTTTCCAATGCATTTTCCCTCTGTCCTTTCTGGTTGTGCCTCATGCCTCATTTGAACTGTTGTAAGAGCCACCAAATTGTTTCTCTGCCTCATCATGGAATCCTTTCTACACTTCATGCTCCGCATTGCCATTGGAACAATCTTTCCAAAACATGAACAAACTAACTTAAAAGAAATATCCCAGGTAGTCTTCCAAATAAGTACAAGCTTTCTGTTAGAAGTTTGACTTCTTGTCTATAGGGAACCCCAGGACTGTAGAGAGATGGATTTGCTGTCTGCATTTCAAGATCAGGCAGAAATCCCTGGAGGGGCCCATGTGGAACAGTGGCACAAATACTGGTTCTAGAATCAGAAGCCCTCATATCCTAGTTCTAACACTAGCTGGATGTTCTTGGGAAAGTTTTGGTTTCATAACCTCAGAAACTCCATTTCTTAAGAAATGGAGATGAGGAAGCATCCTCAAGGGGTCACACAAGGCTGCTGGGAGGAGCGGATGAGGGGCTTGGTGAAAATGCTGTGTAATCCATGAAGCACATCGCATGTGTGAGAAGTGGAGCTGTGTGGATAGCGGTTCTGGAATCATTGTATGGAAACGATGGAAAGCACATTCTTAGTTCTGCCTGATGATACCACTGGACACCTGTGTTGTACATGCCTGTAACATGGGTGAGGTCCAGGTCAGTAGCCTATATTTGGTGGGATTGTCTGTGGCTCCTTAGGGACGGGAATGCAGGGAGTGGGGGAAGAAAGCCGGCCTGACTGCTCGCTAGTCAGCCTTCCCCCAGGGAGGAGTGGAGGGTTCATTTCGTGGTAACTTGCCAAGTGTTTCTTAACCCATCTGCTCTTAGAAGTGACCAGCATGACAAGTAAAATACCCATTAGAGACAGAAGGGCTGTGTGTCCCGTGCGTTTATGGGTTTGTGGCCTCAGAACTGCCAGAACTCGATAGCTTTCTGGGGAATGGTGGGTCAGCCAAGGGGCTGAAAATAGTGAGAGGAAGAAAATTCCCCCTCGCTGCTCTGGTCTGGGAGTGATTACTGAGGAGAGCGGCATGGAGGGCCCAGCGTGGGGTCCCTCTCAAGCACGCCCTCACCGCAGTGGGAATGCGGGTCTCAACCTCCCTAGGCCTCTGTGATTTTCGTCTGTCACATACTCACCTCCAGCAGGGATATCTGTGGTGATGAGATGAGGGAGCATCATAGCACATGTGGCACTTAGTAGGCTTGCGGTGAGTGGACGCTGGCGCCAGTGGAACAGGAGACTGGACTCTGCATGTGGACGCACTCACGTGCTTGTGGCATGGGTGGACAGAGGAGAGAGGGACGCTCTGCCGTTCTCCTGTTGTTCTGTCACCCCCGCTGTTGTGAACAGAATCTGTGAGTGTATTGTGTTGCACCAGTCAACTTGGTAGGCTGATTGCTCAATTTTCTGCTTCCACTTTTGATTTCTTAAGAATGGGAAAAGGAACACTTCAGTTACTTTTCTGGTTGATGGCATACATTCCTTGATATCACCTTAATGCTTTTTAATTTCTATGTATTTTGGATGCTGGAGCTTGCTTAACATCTGTGTTTTTATGCCTCACCCTCTCGTGTAACTGTTGGCCACACCAGGACCAGAGAGAAGTGACCAGACCAATTGGTAGCAGGGCTAGGACTGGAATTCCCCAGCCTTTTGATGTCCAGCAGGCTCTGTTTTCTGTATTGCACTGCTCTTCCCTATTTCGACCCCTGTTAGGACAGTGGATGTGAAATGTAGCTGGGCGCTTTTGGGGGTGTGCTAGGAATGTGGTAGATGCCTTAGACTGGCATTTTTCCCTGATTCTGAATTCTCGTGGCTCAGAGTCAGTCTCTAGGCTACGGACCGGGAAGATACAGGAAGTTGTTTTGTATGGCAAACTATGCCAGGGCATTTTTTTCACCCAGCAATTTATTTGGTTTGGACTGGAATAAATCTCTGATACTGGTTTCTTTGCCAATATTATTAGGGAGTGGAGCCTGACTTGTTAACTTAGCCCGATTCGTAGTGCTTAGAATCTCAGTGAGTGTGTGTTGAACTGAGCGGAAGTGTGAGAGCATCTTGGACAGTGGTTTGCAAACCTAGCTGCATCTGGGGGGCTGGGCTGTGAAAAAAGCATATGTGCTTACTCCAGACCAGTTGAAATAGAATCTGCAGGAATGGAGCCTGGGCAGCTATAGTGCTGTTAAAAACCCCCAGGTGGCTCTGATATACTGTAAAGGTTGAGATCCACTGATCCACAGTGAATTGGAATCCTGGATCATAGACATGCCTTATGCTTTCACCAGCTTAGAATGGTTCTTGTGCTTTAGAACTGTGAAAAAAAGTGTTATGCAAACAAATGTGGAAATAGCCTCAATGCCACCTCCTGTTACTACCTGTCATGAAGTATATTCACCAGTTATTCACTCTATTCTGATCTCTACCCATTCCACCTTTTCTTCATGGAACAATGATTTGACAGTTGGTTATGCAGAACCAGAGTAAGTCTAGTTTGACTGGCAGAAAACGATTTTGGGTATGAAGTACTCTTTAGGCATTTATTGAACTCTCGTTTGTACCACCGCTGTGCTGGACAGTTTATAAATATTACTTCTTTAAACAAGGCCTATGGAATCAGGCTGCCTGGGTTTTGCTAACTGGCTGTGTCATTTGGGGCAAGTTTTTAAGCTTATATAAACCTGACTTTCATCTATGAAATGGGATGACAAGGGGTCATTATCATCTCACAGGATCGTGCAAATGTGTGTGTAAAGTGCTTAGTTTGGTGCCTAACACCTAGTACCTACTCAGTAAAGTTATTATTACACCATCATCATCATATTTAAATGTAAATATTAAGAGCTAATAAATTTGTAAAAGGTAGTATACCCTTACCCCTTGAACCAAAGACTACTTTAGTTTTAAGTGGTTGGGTTAATTTATCACTTAAATATTGGCCTCTTGAATACCTTGAATTTCAATTGAACGTAGCCAGAGGATTTCATAATTGGACCGTTGCCTCTGGAAGTT
>NW_012103721.1:158274-159311 GCF_000951045.1 Mandrillus leucophaeus
AGAGCAGGGCTTGTGTTCTGGGAACATGGGCTCCATGTGAAAACACAATTTAAATTAATTTTCTTTTTTGTTTTGTCTTTTTGTCTTTTTTTTTTTTTTGAGGCAGAGTCTTGCTCTGTGGTCCAGGCTGGAGTACAGTGGTGTGATCTCGGCTCACTGCAACATGCTCCCCCCAGGTTCAAGTGATTCTCGTGCCTCAGCCTCCCGAGTAGCTGGGATAACAGGTGTGCACCACCACGCCTGGCTATTTTTTGCATTTTTAGTAGAGATGGAGTTTCACCATGCTGGCCAGGCTGGTCTTGAACTCCTGACATCAGGTGATCCTCCCGCCTCGGCCTTCTAAAGTTCTGGGATTACAGGCATGTATGTGTTCATCCTTTTAAATATCTGTGGGCAGCACTTAACTTTAAATGGGTACTAATTAAACTATTGAATGACTTTAGTATGGATTGAATGACTTTGCTCGGGCCTCGTTTTTAATTTCCTTCATTAGAGGAAAAAAAAAAATGCAGGTTGACTATCCCTCATCCAAACTGCTTGGAACCAGAAGTGTCTCAGTTTTTTTACATTTTTGGATTTTTGAATATTTGTGTTATACTTGCTGGTTGAGCCTCCTGAATTCAAAAATCCAGAGTCTGAGCTGCTCCAGTGAACATTTCGTTGAGCGTCACGTCGGCACTGAAAAAGTTGTGGATTTTGGAGTTTCTGGTTAGGGAGACTCATCCTGTATGGGTGCTGGATTGTCGCAGGAGTTCTGGACCAGAGGTTGGGTAACTAAGCTTTGGTTTTCGCTTTGTTACTAAACAGGCTGTTTTCTTCCATAAGCTCAGCTTTAGATCCCCCGGTTGTCAAAGAAGGGGATGGGCCATCTGATGTTTAAGGCCTCTGTCAGTTCTGACCTGGAGATACCTGGCTTCAGTTCACCTTCCTTAGGAGTGGACAAAGAATATGGGAATTTTGAAATTGTTAGTCAACATCTACAGGGTCGTTGCAGCCTGGTTTTGGGTAAAGGTCATCTTTAGTGAGCCCAGGGAGAA
>NW_012103721.1:160596-162842 GCF_000951045.1 Mandrillus leucophaeus
AAGAGCCTTCACCAAGGTCATAGGGTGAATGAGTCGCAGAGCTGGGAGTAGAGGCTCAGGCTTCTAGGGACCCTGTTTCTTCCTGGATAGCTCGCTCTGGTGGCGCTATGCTCAGGTAACTGCGCATGCTCGGTTTGGTGTTTTGTAAATCCCTGCCCCACAATTTTTTACAATTTTTTGTAAATCCCTTTACAATTTTTTGTAAATCCCTGCCCCACAATAAGACATGAAAGCCTGTTTATGGCAAGCTGGCAAATTCAGCAAAACATGGAAAAACCTGTTAGCACAGTTTGCACGTGTGCGGGCGCAGAGCAGCCAAATAAACACACACGTTTTCCTGTATTTTAAAAACTCTCTGGAAAAAAAAAAAAGACATTAAACCATTGCCCAGATGGCTTATAGAGCTAGAGCTTTTTCCTTGAAGTATATGGGTATGGCTGCCAGACATTTGAAACCTGAAGCCATCTTAAAACATCATTTTGATGCTACCCCCTACCCGCCCTTTTTTTCCATTTGTAAGGGACAAGGATCCAGGAAGGAAAGTATCAGCTTACAAAGGCTTTTGTTACAATTAATCGTTCATGTTCTTTCTTTTGGTATCTTATTCTCTGTTTACATTTTATTTTTATTTTTACTTTTTTTGAGACAGAGTCTTGCTCTGTCACCCAGGCTGGAGTGCAGTGGCACGACCTCAGCTCACTCCAACCTCTGCCTCCCAGGTTCAAGTGGTTCTTGTGCCTCAGCTTCCTGAGTAACTGGGATTACAGGCATGTGCCACCACGTCCAGCTAATTTTTATGTTTTCAGTAGAGACAGAGTTTCGCCGTATTGGTCAGGCTGATCTTGAACTCCTGAACTCAGTTGATCTGCCTGCCTCAGTCTCCCAAAGAGCTCAGATTACAGGTGTGAGCCACCGTGCCCGGCTGGTGTTTCCATTTTGTAATGATAGCATCACCCCAGTGTAGGGTGGCTAGGGGTATTCTTCTTTCCTGTTTCCTGGTGCATTTTCCTCTACAGCATTGATCCCTCTTTAACATACTTTTTGGTTGTCTGTCTCTACCTACAAAACTATATGTTCCTTGTTATATCACCAGTGCCTGGCACATAGATAGTTAGTCAATATTTGTTGAATGAATGAATGAATGGGCTGAAAGAACCTTATTCTTCTTTCTTCCGTCACTTCACACCAACTGCTTTTGGAAAATGCTATGTGAACAGGGATCGTAAGCAGGAGAGCTTACACACATTGCTGTGGGATAGCCCATCATCCTCAGATACTTGTCTGGAAGGAGGTGGAGTACTTGAGTAGAAATGATACAAGATAACTTCTTCAGGAAATCAGCCAAGTGTCACAGCTTTTCACATAGGCATGTGATGTTTGTGTATGTGTGTATGAAGAGCTGTTGTGGCCTAGAATCACGGGTCTTAGATCCCTTGTACAGATAGAAAAGTAAAGGCCGAGGCCCAGGAGTGCTGCAGGCCACCGAGGTAGAGTCCCTGTCTGCCTTTCTCAGTGCCTGGTCACTTCTCACTGCACTCCATTCATCCATTCATCCATTTATCCATTCATCCGTATATCCATCTGTCATCCATCCATCCTTCCATCAACCATCCACTTGCCTGCTGTTCATCCTTCCATCCATCCATCATTCATCCATCTATCCATTTATCCATTCATCCATCCATCCTTCCATCCTTCCATCATCCATCCATTCATCTGTTCATCCTTCCATCCATCCATCATCCATCCATCCATCCATCCATCCATCATCCATTCATCTGTCCTTTCATCCATCCATCTGTCCATTCATCCATCTGTCCATTCATCCATCCATCATTCATCCATCCTTTTATCCATCCATTCACCTGTCTATCCATCCATTCACCTGTTGTTCCATCCATCTGTCCATTCATCCTTCCATCATCCATCCACTCACCTGTTTATCCTTCCATCCATCCATCATCCATCCACATATCCATTTATCCATTCATCCATCCATCCATCATCCATCCATGCTTCCATGATCCATCCATGCTTCCATCATCCATCCATCCACCTGTTCATCCTTCCATCCATCCATCATCCATTCACCCATCCATCCATCCTACCATCATCCATCCTTTCTCCCATCCATCCATTCACTGTTCGTCCATCCATCCATCATTCATCCATCCACCCACCAATCTACCTATTAATCCATCCCTCCATTCATCTATCTGTCAATTTGTTTATCCATACATTCGTCT
>NW_012103721.1:163436-164205 GCF_000951045.1 Mandrillus leucophaeus
CACTTCTTTTGTGGTGGAATGTCATCAGTTAAGGCGGGACAGGGCATTTGCACTTCTTTTGTGATTCTTCAGTTACTTCAGGCCATCTGGGCATATACATATGCAAGTCACAGGGGATGAGATGGCTTGGCTTGGGCTCAGAAGCCTGACATTGCCCTCTTCCCTACCTTCCCTACCTTTTCCCTCCTGTGCGGTTCTCTCACAAAGTGAATGGCCTCAGCCACAGCTTCTCTGCAGCTGCATCAGACTGTGGCGACAGGAGTGGTGGCTGCTGCAGGGCCTGCTGTCCCCACGGAGCCCAGTCTTGCTTGCCGCTACAACCTGGTCACCATTTTGCCCCGAAAGTATGTAATTCTACAGAATGTGAGCCCACATGCTGGGGATGGAGGCGTCTTTATCACGGTGCTCTGCATATTTTAATCTTGGGTGGAAAGGATGGAAAAGTATGTGATACCTGTGGTTTGATGTCAGAAGGACGTTGTGAACTTGATGTGGACTGAGGATGTTAAGGTGCAACAGGCACCCCGGCTTCATTAAATGAGACTTCCCCATCTCCCTGCCAGGCACGCACAGGTGTATGGCCACGCCTTATGTGTTATCCTTATCTAGAGTGTGCCTTGTTGTCATGCTTAAAATACATGATGATATTCTGCCTCATAGAGTAGGTCCCAAACCACATTCAACACAGAAATGTACTCTTGCTATTATACATAGAAAGTGCTTTTCATATACCAAGTGGGAGAGCAGTCCTAAAATCTGGGCTGGAATC
>NW_012103721.1:168244-169035 GCF_000951045.1 Mandrillus leucophaeus
CATGCCATTGATAACGAATGAGGAGGTTTTCTTTTATATAAGGGGAGCTTCTTATAACATGCTTTATAGTAGGGTAAAGAAGCTTTTGAGGTTTGCTTTCTCTGGAAAGATAATTTGTGATCCTGCCCTTGCTTTCAACAAAAATATAATTTGCATACCAGTGCATTTTGTATTACTGAGCACTGACTGACAAATGGTTCTTAACTCGTCATTCACTCAGCCACTGTTTCTTGAATGGCATATGTGTGCCAGCTGTAGTAGGAACTTGCTAGGCTCTAGGACTAACCCTTATGAAACGGGGGTCCTGGAGGAAACAAATGCATATAAATATAAACGTTTGAGGGGATATCAGAGGGGGTGCCTATAGGTGCAAAACTTCGTTCATTCTTTGCCCCATCTAGGAGGTTTTGTGTCTTAGCAGCATGTTCCATAGCAACACATCCCTCTATCAAAATGTTCATCATATTATTTTGAAATTCTCTGCTTAGGTATGTGTTTTTCCGACTAAGTTTAGAACTGGTTAAGGACAGGCTATAGGGTATGTATTATATATATCTACACACACACATATATTCATATATATACACATTACCATTGTAAATTTACAATATATTTATATATATACACACATATATATTTCTCCCTTTCTGTATATACACACACACCACACACATATATGTACACACACACATATATATGAAATTCTACTGCCAAGCACAGAAAATCAAAACTAGGCAAGGGTTCTTTTAGTGTTCATGAAAAAATAGATGTGCTTAGTTGAGAGCGTCCTT
>NW_012103721.1:172346-172721 GCF_000951045.1 Mandrillus leucophaeus
TGATGGCGGGGCAGCACTTGGCCCGGGGTTAGGGAAGCCTCTTAGTCTGGGACCAGAGGGTTGAGAGGATTTAGTCAAGTAATAGGTGGTGGGGGTGGGGCTGGTGGTGTAGCCTGTGTGAAGGACCAGGGATAAGCTAGTGGGGGTGAGTGGTGGTGAGTGAGTAGGGGTGAGTGAGCCGGGATGAGTGAGTGGGAGTGAGTGAGTGGAGGTGTGAGCGGGGGTGAGCGAGTGGGAGTGTGAGCGGGGATGAAGGGGGTGTGAGCGGCGGTGAGTGAGTGGGGGTGATTGAGTAGGGGTGAGTGAGTGGGGGTGAGTGAGTGGGGGTGAGCGAACGGGAGTGTGAGCGGGGATGAGTGAGTGGTGGTGAGTGAG
>NW_012103721.1:175586-177187 GCF_000951045.1 Mandrillus leucophaeus
TTCACTGAGGCTCATTTTGTGGCCTGGCACATGGTCTGTCATGGGGAATGTCCCATGGGTGCTCGAGAGGACTGTGTATTCAGCTGTTGTTGGTTGGTGTGTGTAACAGATGTCCATTCGGCGTACCTGGTTTCCTGTTAATCTCCGGAATGTTTCTGGCACTAGAAAATCAGAAGCTGTCCACCGTTCCCAGTGCCCTGGCTTTGGGAGAGGCCAGTGAGCCTGTGGCTTGGGAGCCTGGTTGCATGAGAGAAGCATGTGTGGGAACGCCAGGGCCCAGCTTTGAACCCCGTTCCCCCAACATGATGCCGTATGTGGCAGACATGACGCTTGGCTTTGCTCTCTCAAGGTTCCATCTGCGACAGGGGCTACTTGTGCCCCTGGCCTCATCAGCTCAGGCTGAAGGCAGCCCTGGTCCTGGCCAGAGGGGCTTTGTGAAGCAGAAATAGATGGCCTGGTGCAGGGGCCCAGCCTGGCCAGGACCTCGGCCCTGGGAGTTGTAAAGAAGGCCGGCCTCTACCATGAGCATCTGCACCAAAGTGTGCCCATGTGACTGTGTGTTCGGAGTCTGTCCTGGCACGAGTGCATGGCCTGTCTGTGCTCAGTCTCCCCGCCTATGGGGCCCAGGCTCACAGAGGTGTGAAAGAGCAAGCACAGCGCAGGGGCCTCCGAGCCCAGCCAGCCTCGCTTCGATGCTGGGAGACTAACATCTTCCATTTTGTCTTCTGCCCAGGCCAGCTGTGGGCCGTCCAGTGGCTGTGCAACTTCTACGGCACCGTCATGCCCAGCGAGGCCCAGTGTGTCATCTACCATGAGCTCCAGCTCTCCCTGGCCCGCAAGGTGGCCGACAAGGTGCTGGAGGGGCAGCTCCTGGAGACCATCAGTCAGCTCTACCTGTCCCTGGGTACCGAGCGGTAAGGGCTGGCTTTGCAGTGGTGGAGGTGGGGATGGGCAGGGCAGGGAGGGCAGCACAAGAAAGCTGGCCCAGGACCCCAGCAGCCCCATTCCTTTTGATCGTTTGGTTCCTTGGCATCAGATGCTTTGAGCTGGTGGGCCTGGGGTCGACCCAGGGCTGCTGCTGGCCCGTGAGTCCCAGCTTGAGCCTCTCTTGTTGGGTCAAAGGTCATCTCTACCCCAGCAGAGGCAGTACGTGCACTCTGGGCTGTTCTTCCTACTATGGTGGCTTTTGTCATCTGACCTCTGCCTGCCCCGAATCTTCACTCCTGGCCTTCATCTGTCCCCTTAAATGTGACCACAGCAGCCACCTGTGGCTTCTCTCCCACAGAAGACAGAGCCAGTTGTGTCACCTGCTTCACTGGGGCAGGGTTTCAAGGTCTCACGTCCCATATGTGGCCTACTCGGCTTCCCCTAAGCATCCTGACCTGGTGGGGTAACCATGGCCCTGGCCACCCCACCCACAGGGCCCAGTGACATTGCTGCAGTCACACCCCCTCGAGTGTCGGACTTACTGAGAGAGCAGGGAAGGAGCCAGATTCCATGGGGACCTGGGAGACTGGCTTCAGTCTTAGCCTCAGGTTCACAGAAGGAAAATGGGCCAGTGTGCTAGAGCCATGCTTCTCAAAGTGTAGTCCCTGGACCAG
>NW_012103721.1:177237-179640 GCF_000951045.1 Mandrillus leucophaeus
GACTGAGCTCTGTTTCCTCTGCCTGTTCCCGCTGCTGACCACAAGGGCCGCCCAGTAGTGCCCTCTGCCTTCCAGACATGCCAGGCATCTCGTTGGTCCCTGTATGTGCCAGGCTGAGTGGCATATTCCCTTTCTCTTGTGCCCTTCCTACCCTCATCAACCACATGGCTCTCTGGCTGATAAAATCCCAGTTCCCCTTCCAACAGTCTGCCCCTTAAGGCCGGGCATCCCCTGGTGCTGTGCCAGGGTTGTCTGTCCCCTTCCAGAGACAGGGAACCCTAGGCAGGCCGCATGCCTCAGCGCCTTGTGCCCCATGGCCCAGTACACAGTAGGTGTGCAGCTGACTCCCCAAGGTAGGGGGCTCTGATCGTGACACACCCAAGAGGAGTCGGATGTGACGTCTGTGGGTTGCCTGGAGCCGGGGTGCCCGGGAGTACCTGGACTGCATGGCTTTGGGGCTCCCCTGGTTAAAACCAGTGAGCAAAGGCAGGTGGCTATGTGTAGACACAGAGCTGGGCCATCCAAGTCCGACTTTGCCAAAGCCTGACAGTAGACAGGGGCAGGCCTTATTAGTTCTGCTTTGCAGATGGGAAAGTGAGTCTGGGAACCTGGAAGGAACTGGCCAGAGCTGCCCAGGTGAGCGCAGGTGCCTGGAGGCAAGCCAGGTGTGCTGCCCGGGGTCTGCATACCTGCTCCTGAGGGGCCTGTGCCCTCCCTGCCCCAGGGAGCCATGTCCTCACACCTGCCCCTTTGGCCTGCACCCCAGGGGACCAGCTGAACGAGCGCATGGCCTACCACTGGCTGGCCACCCTGCACCATCGGCTGGGCCATGGCAAGCTGGTGAAGCACTTCTACCTCAAGGCCCTGTAGCTCTGCAACTCGCCGCTGGCGTTCGACGAGGAGACCCTCTACTACGTGAAGGTGTACCTGGTGCTCGGTGACATCATCTTCTACGACCTGAAGGTGGGTGGCAGGGGCAGGGCTCGGGGTGTTCCCGGCCCCCTTGGAGTGGGATCTCCACCCAGACCCCAGAGGCCTGGGTTCCAGCCTTTCTTAGGAATGGCCCAGTGGCCTCCCTGGAGCTCTACACCCAGCTGGAGGAGCGGGCAAGGTTCGCAGATACAACCCAGCTCCCAAGCTGGCCAGGCCCCACCCTCAAGAACTCAGTCTCAGCCAGGGAGGCTGACACATGAGTGGGCAATGGTGGCCTCTGGGTAAAGAAGGGAGATTGTAGTCGGGGGGCCCTCCTGGATGAGGTGACACCAAAGCTGAGTCTTGACAGTCAAGTGTCAAGTTGCATTTAACAAAGCAAACAGGGTCGGGAGAAGGACATTTCGGAGCACGGCATCATCCTCACATTAAATCCACGTTGCAAGATCCAACCCAAATCCTGGCGCCTCCTCTAGGAAGTCTGCCTAGGGTGCCAGCCTGCACTGAGCAACTCCTTCCTGGAGTCCCGAGACACCTTGAATCTTCACATCACCCAGGAAGGGTGGGGTGGGACCAATGTCTTACCATCGGGTTCACAGACAGGGAAACCCCAGCACAGGGCAGGTTCAGTGGGGCAGGGACCCAGCCAGCCAGGCTGAGGCCTTGCTGGGTCGGGTCTATCTCGAGGGGAGGTGCTGTGCTCCCCCTGCCCCCAGCCCTGCAAGGGTGGAGAGCTGGGACTGTCAGACTCAGACCTGGGGTGTCTCCACCCAGCAGGCACCGCCCCTCCTCAGCATCTCATCAGCACCGCGTCAGTGCTTCTTATGGGCTGAGGGGCCAGGGCACTCCAGTCCAGGGGCCGAGATCTTGGGGGCCTTAGAACAACATGAGGAGCTGGGGCAGCCCTAAGACCCCGCCCCGTATCCCCCACCGCAGGCCTGGGGCTGCCCGGGAGGCCCCCGCCCAGTGCTGGCGACACCTGGTGGTCAGAAGTGGTCCCTGTGTCCTCCCAAGTCCCAGCCAGACAGGGAGGTGCCAAGTGTCAGACGCAGAGGGACGCTGCTCACCGCTCAGGGGCTCACCTGGGACCCAGGGGGACGGGCCTCCCAGAAGAGGCCTTTATCTCTCTTGGTCATGCCTGCCGCCCACTCCGCCTGCCCAGGAGGAAGGAAAGGGCCAAGTAGTACCTGAGAGGCCAAAGTCCACGGTTGGGGTTGAGGGGCAGAGGCCTCCTTCACCTCCTTCCCATGCACAGCCCTCTGGGCCTCATCGTGACTATGCTGCCAGTGCAGGCCAGCTTCCCACAGGGAGGCCCCCTCGGAATTCCCCAAGGGCGGCTGTCTTTCCAAGGCTACACCCTCCTCCTTTTATAGGAGGCTCTGGACCCAGGGCCCAGAGGAGTAGGAGAAAAAGCCGGGCTGGATGGGGCCTGGAAGGCTGGCAGAGAGGCAGGGGTAAATGGGCATCTTTGCC
>NW_012103721.1:185785-187143 GCF_000951045.1 Mandrillus leucophaeus
CAGGGGGCAGCAGAGAGCTTTCCAGAACCGGCCGCGGGGCTGGCGGGAAGCAGCGGGTCAGAGCTGCTGACAAACCTCATGTTGACCCCGGATCGCTGTCTCTGTGGGTTGGGCTTGGGAATTGGAGAGGAGGCCGCATGATTGGAAACGTGAAGACGGCACGGCCTGGCTAGAGGAGCGGGAAGCGCCGTCACGTTTACTGAAGACACAGACCTCCTGCCCGCTGGGCCGGGCCTGCAGCCATTCTTCTCGGGGTGGGGTCCGCAGGTCCGGGTTACTCTCGGCCCCCGACCTGCCTCAGAATCCGGGGGGCTTTGGAGCTGTGCCTCATCTCCACCCACCCTGGCTGGTGCCATGAGGGGCCTGGATCCTGGGATCCTGTTCCTCTTGGGCAGCAGAGACTGGGGGACCAGAGGAGATGATGGGTTTTCAAGCCCCACATTCAAACCCCAGCCCACCACGCACAGTCTGGGGGTTTGGGGTGAGGAAGTTGATGTCTCTGAGCCCCAGTTTTGTCACACACTAAAATGAGACCGACATACTGGGGCAGAGTGCCAGCCCCAGGGCTAACAGAGGCCTGTTTCCTACTGACAATACCTCTTACTCCTAGGAATAGCTCCAACAACCACACACTAGGGAACACTCAACCCAGGCCAGCTTGTCAGAGGCATGTGAACCAGAGCGACTCCATCTTGAATGGGGGCTGGGTAAAGGGAGGCTGAGAACTGCTGGGCCACATTTCCAGGAGGCTAGACATTCTTCGTCACAGGATGAGATAGGAGGTTGGCACAAGATACACGTCATAAAGACCTTGCTGATAAAGCAGGTCGCAGTAAAGAAGTCGATCAAAGCCCCAAACCCAAGATGGCCACGAGAGTGACCTCTGATTGTCCTCACGGCTCATTATATGCTAATTATAATGCGTTAACTGCTACAAGACACTCCCACCAGCACCACGACAGTTTACAGATGCCATGGTAACATCTGGAGGTTGCCCTACATGGTCTCGGAAGGGAGGGCAGAAACTCTCAGTTCTGGGAATTGCCCACCCCTTTCCTGGAACACTCATGAATAGTCCAACCCTTGTTTAGCGTATGATCAAGAAATAACCATGAAAATGGGCAACCAGCAGCCTTTGGGGCCACTCTGCCTATGGAGCAGCCATTCTTTTTATTTATTTATTTATTTTTTGAGATGGAGTCTCGCTCTGTTGGCTGAACTGGAATGCAGTGGCATGATCTTGGCTCACTACAACCTCCGCCTCGTGGGTTCAAGCGATTCTCCTGCCTCAGCCTTCCTAGTAGCTGGGATTACAGGCACCTGCCACCACACCCAGTTAATGTTTTGTATTTTAGTGG
>NW_012103721.1:189384-191497 GCF_000951045.1 Mandrillus leucophaeus
GTCACTCAACGCTGTGCCCCTGCTGTGGCTTGGAGCCACGGGTCCTGCATGGAACTCTGAGAGCAGGCAGGATCTGCCCTGACCTCAGCCCATGGGGAAAGCAGCCACTGCCTGCAGAGAGGGTGGCACTGGGGCAGAAGGCTGGGGGTGAGTGGAGCGTAGGGGCAGTCAGGAAGGCTTCCAGGGGTGTCAGGATCGTCCCCACCTCCTGCAGCTGAGACCACAGCAGTGTCACAGGCTTCGGGGTTCATGGGGTGAGCCAGCATTGGCTGGACATGTGGAATGACCTGGAGACAGGAATGGCCTCTGGGAAGAGAGGCTCCGAGTCCCCCTTTTGCTGAGCATGACCTGTCCCCTTCAGGACCCGTTTGATGCAGCCGGGTGCTACCAACTGGCACTGGCAGCCGCCGTGGACCTGGGCAACAAGAAGGCACAGCTGAAGATCTACACGCGGCCGGCCGCCATCTCCCACAACTTCCTCCTGGACCATGAGAAGTCGCTCCTCTTCTACCAGAAGGCCAGGACCTTCGCCACAGAGCTCAACATCCGCAGGGTCAACCTGCCTCCTCTACCACTCTGCGGGTGGGCCCCCTGGTTGGCCCCCAGCCACCCTCGCTGAGGACAGCATCTGAGGGAGTGGGTTTTGTGCAAGGAGGATGGTCTCCTCCCTCTCCTGGTGGCTCCCGTGGCTCATTTTCTGGGAAATGGAGGCATGAAAGCAGGGTTCAAATAGCAATAAATGGTTTTTTTTTGCAATAACATACCGAAGTCCCCAGGGCATCCTTCCCTGTGTGCTTCCTGGGCTGTGTCTGGGGGCCAGCTCCTTCCCTGGTGGCAGCCCTCTGATCTTGGGGATGAGAACAACCGTGAGTCCAACAGACCTGGGCCAGGTCACCATGAGCCTCGGTTTCCTCGGTGGCCAGAAGGGAGATGGTGATGGAACTCTCTGGGCAGCTCCCTGCTCTCCCTGCTCAGAGTTTTGCTGTAGGTCTCGTGCCGCCCTTGCCTTTAACCTTCAGGCCACTGTGCCCGGATGTGGGGGCTGCTAGTGTCCCTGTTCGCCATTGAAGAAATAGAGACACAGAGAGGTTAGGTGTCTGGCCCACCGTCACACAGCAGGTAGGGGCGGAGACGCAGAGCCCAGTACACTGACCACCACACCACCCTGCCAGCCTGGAGCCAGGAAGATGTCCCCCATTAGGACCCAAGGTCAGCTCCTGGACCTCTCTTGTGGTGTCAGGAGAGCCACAGGCCAGTTAGCGTGGCCCCGGGAATCCCTCACTCAGTGTCCTCTGCTCCCAGACGTGGTTGGGCCGAGCCTGACCAGTCCCACCTCTGGCCACTGGTCAGCCCTGCGGGAAGTGAGATGCGGGGATCTCCGCCTGTGTAGACACTGCTACCCAATATTGAAAGCCTTATCTGGGCTGCCCCCCAGCCGTCCCCACATATCCCTCCCCTTCTGGCCTCCGGCCCTCATCCCAGTCCCTGGAAACCCAGGTTTTCCTTCTTGGAATCTCTGGGCTCCAGGGAACACAGCTCACACGGTCTCTGCCAGTTTACGGCAAGGAAACCGAGGTTAGAGACTGTGGGTGTTCCACGTGATTCTCACATACACTGCACTCTCCCAGGCCCCTCTTTTAAACACTTTAAATGAGGTGACGTTCACATCGCATGCAATGAACTATTTCAACGCGAATAATGTGGTGGCATTTGTGCATTCACAGTCCTGTGCAACCACTCACGCCATCTAGTTTCAAAATGTATTCATCTCCCCAGAAGAAACCTCCCATCCTCACTAAGCTGTTACCCCTCCTTGGTATCTCCCAAGCCCCTCGTTTAATGGAAGGGGAATCTGAGGCCCGGAGAGGGACTTGCCAGTGGGCGGAGCTCTGATAATAAGGAATCAGGCAGCCATCTGCTGCTTCAGTCCTGGGTTGGTGTTCCACCCAGCGGAGGTGACAGAGCCAGGAGGTTCTGGGAGCGCCACAGGTGTCACTGGTTCAGTCCTGGGTTGGTTTTCCACCCAGCAGAGGTGACAGAGCCAGGAGGCTCTGGGAGCGCCACAGGTGTCACTGGTTCAGTCCTGGGTTGGTTTTCCACCCAGCAGAGGTGA
>NW_012103721.1:193587-195030 GCF_000951045.1 Mandrillus leucophaeus
TCACCCCCTGGATATCAGGAACCATATCACAGAAGAGTTGTCCACCCCCTTCGATATTGTCAGCCATGTCATCTTCTTCCCGCCTGGATATTAGGAACGATACCCCGGGGTTGGGGGCGGTGTACACCCACTGTGATATCGAAAGTAAAATCAGCCTCTTTCCCGCTGGATATTAGAAACTACATCACAGGTGTGTGTGCACCTTCTGGGATATTGGGAGTACTGTCAGCCTCCACCCCTCTGCATATTAGGGACAATATACAGGGGACAGGGTGGTTACACACCCTGCGATATTGAGAGTAATATTCTTCTCTTTCCCCTGTACATTAGGAACCACATCACAGCGGTCTGTACACCTTCTGCGATATTGGGATTAATGTGATCGTCTCCCCCAACTGAATGTCAAAAACGATATCACAGAAGGGTGTACACCCCCTGCGATATGGCCAGTAATATCTTCTCTACCTTTGGATACTAGGAACAACATCACAGAGGGTGTGTACACTCCCCAGCAATATTGGGCATAATGTTATCCTCTCTTCCCCTGGATGTTAGGAACGATATCCCTGGTGATGGGAGGTGGAGTACATTAAGAACAACATCACTGAGTGGGTGTACACCCCCTGCGGTATTGGGTGTAATATAATCCTCTCTTCCCTAGGATATAAAGAACAATATCACAGGAGGGGTGTACAGCCACAGCCCCTGCGTTATTGGGAGTAATAGCGTCTTCTCCCACTCTCGAAATAGGAACAATATCCTAGGGTGGGTGTACATCCCCTGCGATATTGGGCATATTGTCATCGTCTCCCAACGTGAATATTGGGCGCAGTGTCCCAGGGGGGTGTACACCTTCTTCGATATTGGGAGTAATATCATCCTCTCCCCTCAGGATTGTAGGCAAAATATCGAAGGGGTTTTACACTTTGTACGATATGGGCAGTAACATCATCCTCTCCCTACCTGGATGTAAGGAACTATATCACAGCCGGCTGTACACTTCTTGCCATACTGGGAGTCTTATCATCCTCTCCTATCATGGATATGAAGCAAAATATTACAAAGGAGGTGTACACCCCCTGAGATATTGAGAGTAATATTATGCTCTCCCCTTCGGGATATTAGGAACAATATCTCAGGAGGTGTGTACAACCCCTGCAATATTGGGAGTCATATCATCCTCTCCCCTTGAATATAAGAAACAATATCACAGGAGGATGTACATCCCCCCCTGTGATATTGGGAGTCATATCGTGTTATTCGGAACAATAGCACAGTGGGTGTGTACAACCCCTGCGACATTGCCACTAGTATCATGGTCTCTCTCCCAGGATATAAGGAACAATATCATAAGGGGGTGTACACCCCTGCGATATTGGCGGTAATATCTTCCTCTCCCTGGCTGGCTATTAGGAACAATGTCACAGAAGAGGTGTACACCCC
>NW_012103721.1:195080-199344 GCF_000951045.1 Mandrillus leucophaeus
TCAGGTGATCCACCTGCCTCGGCATCCCAAAGTTCTAGGATTACAGGAGTGAGCCGCTGCGCCCGGCCAGAGTAGCCATGCTTTTATTCCTTTTCTTTCCTAATAAAGTTGCTTTCACTTTATGGACTCGCCCCGAATTCTTTCTTCTGTGAGATCCAAGAAACCTCTCTTGGGGTCTGCATCGGGACCGTTTTCCAGTAACAAACTTGCTTAACCTCTCAGACCCCTCGTCTCTTCATCTGTAACCAAAGACAAAGCCTCTCCCGAGGTTCCAACAGTGAGGAGAGAACACATGGCAAAGGAGAGGCGCAGAGTTGGTGTGCAGAACCAATATCACAGACTGGGTGTCAAGCCACTGTCATATTGGAAGTAATATCATGCTCTCCCCTACAAGTTATGAGGAACAATATCACAGGGGGGGTGTGTACCTTCTCCGGTAGTGGGAGTAGTATCATCATCTCTTTCTTTAGATGACAGGAGCAATATCACAGGGTGGGTGTACACCCCGTGTGTTTTTGGAAGCAATGTCATTCTATCTTCTTCTAGGTTTTATAATTCATATCATAGGCGGGGTGTACACCCCTTGTTATATTGGATGGAATGTCAACCTCTTTCAACCTGCATCTTTAGAAAAATATCCCACGGGAGTTGTATATCTCTTCAATATTGGTAATCATACCATTTTCTCCTTTCCTGGATATAAGAAACAATATCACAGGAGGGGTGTACATCCCTTGCAATATTGGTAGTAATATCTCTCCCCCGTTGTTATTAAGGACAAAATCCCAGGGTGGTTGTACAGTTCCTACTTTATTGGGAGTAATATCATCCACTCACTCCCTGGATATCAGGAACCATATCACAGAAGAGGTGTCCACCGCCTTCGATACTGTCAGCCATGTCATCTTCTTCCTGCCTGGATATTAGGAACGATACCCCGGGGTTGGGGGCGGTGTACACCCACTGCGATATCGAAAGTAAAATCAGCCTCTTTCCCACTGGATATTAGGAACTACATCACAGGTGTGTGTGCACCTTCTGGGAGAGTGGGAGTACTATCAGCCTCCACCCCTCTGCATATAGGAACAATACACCGGGCGCAGTGTGGTTACACCTCCTGCGATATTGACAGCAATATAATTCTCTTTGCCCTGTACATTAGGGACTACATCACAGGGGTCTGTACACCTTCTGCGATATTGGGATTAATGTTATCCTCTTCCCCAACTGAATGTCAAAAACGATATCACAGAAGGGTGTACACCCCCTGCGATATGGCCAGTAATATCATCGTCTCTACCTTTGGATACTAGGAACAACATCACAGAGGGTGTGTATACTCCCCAGCAATATTGGGCATAATGTTATCCTCTCTTCCCCTGGATATTAGGAATGATATCCCAGGTGGTGGGAGGTGGAGTACATTAAGAACAACATCACTGAGTGGGTGTACATCGCCTGCGATATTGGGTGTAGTATCATCCTCTCTTCCCTAGTATATAAAGAACAATATCACAGGAGGGGTGTACAGCCAGAGCCCCTGCGTTATTGGGAGTAAGAGCGTCTTCTCCCACTCTCGATATAAGGAACAATATCCTTGGGTGGGTGCACATCCCCTGCGATATTGGGCATATTGTCATCGTCTCCCAACGTGGATATTGGGCGTAGTGTCCCAGGGGGGTGTATGCCTTCTTCGATATTGGGAGTAGTATCATCCTCTCCCCTCAGGATTGTAGGCAAAATATCGAAGGGGTTTTACACTTTGTACGATACGGGCAGTAACATCATCCTCTCCCTACCTGGATGTAAGGAACTATATCACAGCCGGCTGTACACTTCTTGCCATATTGGGAGTCTTATCATCCTCTCCTATCATGGATATGAAGAAAAATATTACAAAGGAAGTGTACACCCCCTGAGATATTGAGAGTAATATTAGGCTCTCCCCTTCGGGATATTAGGAACAATATCGCAGGAGGTGTGTACAACCCCTGCGATATTGGGAGTCATATCATCCTCTCCACCTGAATATAAGAAACAATATCACAGGAGGATGTACCTCCTCCCGTGATATTGGGAGTCATATCGTGTTATTCGGAACAATAGCACAGTGGGTGTGTACAACCCCTGCGACATTGCCACTAGTATCATCGTCTCTCTCCCAGAATATAAGGAACAATATCACAAGGGGGTGTACACCACTGCGATATTGGCGGTAATATTTTCCTCTCCCCGGCTGGCTATTAGGAACAATGTCACAGAAGAGGTGTACACCCCTGCCTTAATGGGAGTGATATCATCCTCTCCGTCCCTGGATATTAGGAACAATATCACCAAGGAGTGTACCCCTCCTGCAATACTGAGACTGATATCATCCTCTCGCCAGCTGGATAGTAGGAAACATATAACACGGGTGGTGTACAACCCCAGCGAAATCGGAAGAAACATCACCCTCTCCACCTTTGGATGTTAGGGAAAATATCACGGTGGAGGTCCACGCCCACGGTGATATTGGGAGTCATATCAACCTCTCCCACCCTGGATAGAAGGAACAAGATGACCGACGGCATGTACACACACTGCGGCAGTTTCAATAATGTCCTGCTTTACACCCTGGCTACTAGGAATAACATCATAGAGGGGTGTACACTTTCTGCGACACTGGGAGTAATATCATCCTCTCCCGGAAGGATATCAGGAACAAGATTATTAATTATTAATATTAATAAATATGAAAATTAATATTAAAACTAAAAATCACAACTAAGATACTATAAATACTGGTGAAATATGTTAACGATTAGTATTAATAATTAATAATATTAACAAAACTAATAATAAAATAAAGATATCAATAACTAATGATGCTTAAATCAATACTAAGGGATGTTGGAAAAAATTAATAATTAATATTAAGAAATAATAATATTGATAAATGACATTAATATTAAGAAATAATTTTTGGAGTAGATCACAATCCATTTAAAACAATTATCTGTAATTAATAGAACATTATTAATTGATAGTATTACTGATAATTATTAAAATCGATCATTGATGCATAATAATTAACTATATTATTAACTAATTATTGCTTCCGGAGCAATACACTGAGGGTGTACACCCGTCTGTAAAACAATTCATTCTTTCCAGAGAGGCAGATGATACTACTCAAAATATAGTAACCATACACATCTAGATGTGTATAAGAGACAGATTGAGAGTAATATTAGGCTCTCCCCTTCGGGATATTAGGAACAATATCGCAGGTGTGTACAACCCCTGCGATATTGGGAGTCATATCATCCTCTCCACCTGAATATAAGAAACAATATCACAGGAGGATGTACCTCCCTTCCTGTGATATTGGGAGTCATATCGTGTTATTCGGAATAATAGCACAGTGGGTGTGTACAACCCCTGCGATATTGGGAGTCATATCATCCTCTCCACCTGAATATAAGAAACAATATCACAGGAGGATGTACCTCCCTTCCTGTGATATTGGGAGTCATATCGTGTTATTCGGAATAATAGCACAGTACAACCCCTGCGATATTGGGAGTCATATCATCCTCTCCACCTGAATATAAGAAACAATATCACAGGAGGATGTACCTCCTCCCGTGATATTGGGAGTCATATCGTGTTATTCGGAACAATAGCACAGTGGGTGTGTACAACCCCTGCGACATTGCCACTAGTATCATCGTCTCTCTCCCAGAATATAAGGAACAATATCACAAGGGGGTGTACACCACTGCGATATTGGCGGTAATATTTTCCTCTCCCCGGCTGGCTATTAGGAAAAATGTCACAGAAGGGGTGTACACCCCGTGCTTTAATGGGCGTGATATCATCCTCTCCGTCCCTGGATATTAGGAACATTATCACCAAGGAGTGTACACCTCCTGCAATATTGAGACTGATATCATCCTCTCGCCAGGTGGATAGTAGGAAACATATAACAGGGGTGGTGTACTACCCCTGCGAAATCGGAAGAAACATCACCCTCTCCACCCTTGGATGTTAGGGAAAATATCACGGTGGAGTTCCACGCTCATGGTGATATTGGGAGTCATATCAACCTCTCCCACCCTGGATAGAAGGAACAAGATGACCGACGGCATGTACACACACACTGTGGTAGTTTCAATAATGTCATGCTTTACACCCTGGCCACTAGGAGTAACATCATAGAGGGGTGTATAATTTTCTGCGACACTGGGAGTAATATCACTCTCTCCCGGCAGGATATCAGGAA
>NW_012103721.1:203764-208322 GCF_000951045.1 Mandrillus leucophaeus
GGGGTGGCTCACCCCCCTCACAATGTCACTGTTTTTTTACACCACCTGCAGTACAATGAATGTTATTATCTTCTCTCACTTTAGCTGTTCAGAACCATATCACATGGCGGAAGACACACCCAGCACTATTGAGAGTATTATGATTCTCTCTTTTTCTGGATAGTAGAAAAAATATCTCAGGCGAGTTGGACAACCCCTTTCATATTGACAGTATTATCATTCTCTGCCAATGTGGATCGTAGGAACTATATCACAGGGGGCGTGTTGACTTCCTCGTTATTGATCGCGAAATCGTCCTCTCCTCACTAGGTATAGGAAACAATGTGACAGTCAGGGTTGACACTTTCCGCGACTTGAGGTGTAATATCTCTGCCTGGGTATTAGGATCCACGATGGACACACAGCATGTTTAAAATTTTGGGAGTAATATCATCTCCCCCTCTAGACATTACGAGCAGTATCATAGACGGGTATACACCCTCTCCAATATAGTTAGGAATATCATCCTCTCCCCGCCTGGATATTAGGAACCATATCAAAGGAGTGTTTATAACCCCTGCGACATTCTGAGTAATATCATCCTCTCCCAGGTGGAAATTAGGAACGGTAGCACCGGTGGCATGTACACCCTCGGCGACATTGAAAGTAATATCATCCTCTTCCCTCCTGGATCATGGGAACAACATCACTGGGGGGTGTACACTTTCTGCGATATTTGGAGTAACATTATCTTCTGTGCCTTGGAATATTAATGACAATATCACGCGGTGAGCGTGTACATCTTTTGCAATATTGGGAATGAAATTATCCTCTCTCCCCCTGCAGATTAGGAAAGATATCACAGAGTGGGTGTTCACCTCCTGCGATATGGGGATTAACACCATCTTCTCCCCTTCCGGATATCAGGAAGGGTATCACACGGGGTGTACAGCGTCTGCTATACTGGGAGTAATATGAACCTCTCGGCCTTGAGATATTAAGAATATCACAGGGTGGATGTACACCCCCTGCCACATTGGGAGTAATATCAGCCTCTCCCCTCCATGCATATTGGGAACAATATCCCAGGCTGGGTGTACGCCTCCTGCACTACGGGGACTCATATCATCCTCTCCCTTCCAGGATATTAATAACAATATCACAGGGCGGGTGAACACAGCCTGCGATACTGGAATTGTTATCATCGTCTCCCCCTCCGGATACTAGGATCCATATCACAGAAGAGCTGTACCCTCCCTGTGATATTGGGAGTGATATCATACGCTTCTTCCGTGAATATTAGGAGCAATATCACCAGGTGGCTGTCCATTCGTTGCTATGTTGGGAGTCATGTCATATTCTATCCCCCTAGATATCAGGATCAGTGTCACAGAGTGAGTGTACACCAGCTACGATATTAAAACTAATATCATGCTCTCTGTCCCTGGATATTAGGAACGACATCACAGGTAGGTGTACACCCCTTGTGGTATTAGGAGTAATTATGTGGTTAATTATTAAACATCAATGATCGATTTTAATAATTATCAATGACACTTAATTAATAGGATACATTATTAATTATGGATAATTATTTTACATATAGGATTATGCACACTTAAAATTAATTATTAATATTAATGCCATTTAACAATATTATTAGTTCTTAATATTAATCATTTTTTTATTACCAACATCTCTTAGTATTGACTTAAGCAACATTAATTGCCAATATCATTATTTTATTATTAATAGTGATATTACTATTAATTATTAATACTAATCGTTAACATTTTTAACCAATATTAATTTTTGCTGTCTTTATTATGGTTATTAATATTGATGATTATTATTAATTTTTATTATATTTATTAATATTAGTAATTAATAGACTTGTTCCTGATATCCAGCGGGGAGAGGATATTACTCCTAACATCGAAGAAAGTGTACACCCCTCTATGATGTTATTCCTAATAGCCAGGGGGTAGAGGATAACATTATTGAAAGAGAGAACAGAACCGGCCTCAGCAACAAGAAGGAAGGAGATGCAGGGTCAAGCAGCCGTGTGGACCCATCACACTCAACATTCACACCAAGCGGAGCACAGGCAGGACCAGCCGATGGGGGAGCCGTAGTGGAGGCTCTCTGGGGTGGGGGCCCTCTGGGTGGGCAAGATTCTCTACCTAAAACTCCAATAGAAGATCTACACAGCAGTAGTTACAGAAAACACACACTAAGAAAAAGGCCAAAATAAAAATAGGACACCAAGTTTGGTCAACCGGGTCTCACAAGCCAGTAGGTAAGAAAGCCCAGGAGGGCCCACCAGAGGAGCTGGGATTGGGTTCCTGCCTGCAGGGGGCCTGGGACACCCCATTCCCACAGACGAGGACCCAAGCTTTGGGGAGAAAGCTGTCAGAGTCACCAGTGAGCTGTTCAGAGCTGGAGCCACAGAGCAGGGGAGGAGCGCTGGCCATGTCCCCGTGTGGGCTGAGAAGCTGGGGTGGGGGCACACCCCCAGTGGCCAATGCAAACAGTGGACCGTGGGCCCTCCTCCTGCCCAGAGGATGCTCAGCTCCCAAGGGACCACCAAAGTCTGGAACCCAGGGACACACCACCTGACCCTCATGCCCAGGCCTCCTGGACCATGCAATGTCCAGCACAGTCAGGCAGTCTGGGTTTGGGGCCAGGACAGGGGTGGATGGTCCTGCTAGGCAGGCCTCCTTCTCCCTACCAGCTGGGCTGGTTGCACCGTAGTTTTGTTCTGGCAACATATTGTTGCCCACTTTGGCCACACCAGTCCCCGGCTCCCTGGCTAGGCCCAGTGCTGTCCAACCTACCTACACAGGCCCCAGACACCCAGTGCCCACCACGCTGTGTCAGCCAGGAGGACCCATGCTCACCCCCTGAAGTATTCGTGGGAACCTGCATCCGACAGGGACCCACAGCTCAGGGCCAACTTCCATGGGGCCTCTTGGTTGTGGTGGTAGAGGTGGGAGGGAGTTGAACTCCAGCCCTCCCATCCTGGCCACTGTGTTCTGTGGGGATCATTCAGTCCTGGGAGCTTCCTGGGGACCCCAGAAGGAAGAGAAGAGGGTGGTCACGGCGGCCTCAGCCCCAGGCTCTGGGCCCGAGTGCAAGAGTCTTTCGGTTCTGGTTTGATCTGGGCGGTAACAACAGGTCAAGTCATTCACACAAGGATTGGCTTCAATATAATGCATCAAGGGACTGTGGAGGACACAGATCAGCCTCCAGGCCAGTTACACCTGGTGACTTCGCCAGTGCAGGCTAGGGAGTGGAAAAGCTGACCCCTGACCTCTCCACCTACCCTGCCCACCAGATGCCAGTAGCGGCCAGGGATCCCTGACTTCAGGCAGAGGCAGACAGCACAGTTCCTGCCTCCTTTGAGCCCATCCCAGGGCCCACAGGGCCTGGAGAAACCTGGCAGGGGCTGAATTGGGAAAATCCGGCAGGGAGATGCCAAGTGAAGAATGTGAGGGACTGGGTATGAGGGGCACTAGGGCACAGGGTCTGCTTCCCGTGGGGAGGTGGCAGTGAGGCATATAGTAGCCAAGCCTCCGCAGGCAGCACCCTGCTGCCAGGCACGTGTGGTGCCCATACCCACCCCAATGGCTGCAGGAAGGTTCTTCATCAATAAAAGGGGAGGACGCACCCACACCCATATAGGCATTGGTGCCCACACACATCAGAGAAGAAAATTGCTGCTGTGCCCAAGGTGTGGGGAAAGGGGCAATGTCCCCTTCCTCCCCATGGTGAGTCCAAAATTACCTGCTCCTGCCAGCACCCCCTCCCCCAACTCCACAAGCTGCTGACCTCCACCGCAGTGCCATGCCATGTGCCAGGAATAGCTCAGCGGTACATCCCAAAGGGTGCTATCCTGGAGCGGCTGTGCTGGGCAAGGGACACGTTTCCTAGTCACAGAGGTTTTCTTTCTTTACCGCTCACCGGCCCTGTGCCTCGGTTTCCCCCACTGTGGCACAGTGTAAAAATTCCATCTTGAAGGCTAGGAACCCAGGAAGATCACCACACCTGGTGAAATGGTGGGTGAAACTCCCTGCTTTGGACCTCTTGCTCCAGGACTGATGTCCATTGGGACATGGCCAGGCCAGCATCCTGGGGAGGACTGCATTCCTTGCCTGGGGAACCTTACTCCCAGTTAGGAATCACTGGAGTTGAGGCCCCTAATGGATTGGGGGAGCCACAGGGTAGAATGGAGGTAGCCCCATCTTACGGGGCTGTGTAGACCCCAGCAAACAAGCATTGAGTTCAGACTCTCATCTGAAGCTGGCCATCTGAAAGTATTTGTGCTTTGGGGTGTGATGATGGCCTGGGTTCAGGGAACTGGTTTGGACACGCAGGACGTTCTCTGCAGCTCCCTAAGGTACAGGGTATGTTGCTAAGTATATGCTTTTAAAAACCCTAGGAGGAGAGGGCACCCAGAAGGGGCCCTGAAGTCAAGGGCATGGTCCAGCCTTTCCACCTCCCCAGCTGAAGACATGCTGGAGGAGAGTTCTCCAGAGTTTCATAACAAAGAAGAGAAAAAAGAAATCAAAAAGACCTG
>NW_012103721.1:208887-215549 GCF_000951045.1 Mandrillus leucophaeus
GACACCGTGTTCAGATCCCCATGACGGCCTCACACATGGGTGGTGGCCCTGCAGTTCCAGGTGCCACACACACGCCAGCCCCTGCTCAGGCCCTGATCTTTGACAAGGGGGAGCAGCAGAACCTGGGCACTGACCCCACAATGCCACTCACACCCACAGACAATTCTCCAGACAGGTCTCGCATCAGGTCTCGGTCATGGCCACCTGCCCCTGCAGGGCCTCAGCTCTTTCCCGGGACTCACATGGTCCTTCCTCACATGCAGCAGGATGCATTGATCTGTACCCAGGGGCTCTGAGGTGACAATGGCCACGCTCATGCAGACTGCAAGGGCACAGGCTGGGTGCCCATTGTGGGGACCCTGACTGCAGCACTCCCAGACTATCATCGGGCATGCTGGCCCCCAGGCTTAGCTAGGGCACCAGCGGTAGGAGTGCACTGCTCTGGACTCTGCAGGAGGAGGACAACTGTCACCGCATCTTTATGTTCTCCTGCTGGTGTCACTCTGTGCTTCTCATCTCCTGGTTGTACGATTCAGAGCAGACTCTCTGAACACCTTGTGGGAAACAGCACAGTCCAGCAGAGAAGAGGAGAAAAGCCCAGCTGCGAAGATGAAAAAATGGCAGGTGTGACATGGACCCCCATTCAGATTCTGTATTTAGGTGAGGTCTTCCGGAACACCTGCTCTCATTGGATAATACTTCTAATATATATACACATATACATATACATATACATATACATATACATATAGGTATATATAAAATTTATTTTTTTTTTTGAGACGAAGTCTCACTCTGTAGCCCACACTGGAGTACAGTGGCATGATCTCGGCTCACTGCAACCTCCACCTGCTGGGTCCTGGTTCAAGAAATTCTCCTGCCTCAGCCTCCCAAATAGCTGAGATTACAGGCATGCACCACCATGCTGGGCTAATTTTTTGTACTTTTAGTAGAGACGGAGTTTCACAATGTTGGTAAGGTTGGTCTTGAACCTCTGGCCTCAGGTGATTCACCCACCTTGCCCTCCTAAAATGCTAAGATTACAGGCATGAGCCACCGTACCCGGCCCATTGTGGCAGCTTAATCACAGAGGAAAAGAAGGCCTGGATCCAGCAGGAAGATGATGAAAAGGGATAAGAGCAGCTCTCTCACCTATGGTGTTGCCAGGCTCTTCCAACTTTCAACATAAGGGACACTAAATAGCTTTCCCAACAAAAACTGAGATGTTGGGTGAAACCTACAAAAATGCATCTTTGTAAGTGCATTACTGAACTGGCATTGAAGGATGGAATCCACAGCAGTCAATAAAGAATTGGCGGGAACCAAAGTGGAATTTTTTTTTCTGTTTAGACAGTTGCACAGAGGATGGGGCATCAGAAACAAAACTATATGTCACTCCAAAATGAAGTCAGAAATCTGACATC
The DNA here is from genome assembly GCF_000951045.1 of Mandrillus leucophaeus. Lineage (NCBI taxonomy): Eukaryota > Metazoa > Chordata > Mammalia > Primates > Cercopithecidae > Mandrillus > Mandrillus leucophaeus. The sequence continues at coordinate 210,312 of NW_012103721.1, forward strand.
TTAGACTTCAAATGAAAGCCCACCTCAGAGCAGGAGCAGCGAGGAGAGCAGCTGTCCCTGCATTGGTGCTGGGTGGAGGGAAAACCACTGACCCTGAGAACCGATGAGAAACAGTCCTCCAGGAGTTCGTGCTAGAAGACCTCGAGAGCATGGGTCAAATCGACGTGGCACCAGGCGGCTGCTCACTTCACCTCTACCCCATGTGAGTGAACATCTTTGCTGAAACAATGCAACCCTGTCCTCAAAATATCTCCCCACATAAAATTCCAAGGAAGATAAGTCCACGTGCAAAAAGTTACAAAACTTAAGTAAACAAAGTACTGCGGATACATCCAATAATTCAAGAAACAAATGCACCAGAGCCACAAAAATCCAAAAGGTGGAAAAGATCAACTGCTGGCAAAGGATCCACTGCTGTTGCTCCTGTTAAGAGACTGTATTTCACAAAAAGCTAGACACGCCCCTCTGTGGCCTCACACTTGCCTTCTCAGGCATGTCTGCCCCAGAAATGCCCTTGCACTGTCTTCTCCAAGAGACACATACGGGGCAAGAATATTTAGGCAGTGATTGTAGAAATAGAAAACACCTGAAAACCATCCGAACACACCTCTATCAAGGAAAAAAGCTGGCACAGTCACATTGTGGAATATGATACAGCTGTGAAAATGAACTGCAGTTAGAAGCATCAACAATGAAAAATTACAGTGAACAAAGGAAATTACTGAAAAATACACTGCTATTCCATATACAGTTCACAAACCATAACGTATGACATTGCTTAATAATATACACAGAAATGATAAACCTTATGAAAAGCAAGACAAACATTAACACATCAGTCCTATGTCTGGGTGAAGAAGGGAGACCCAGGTGATCAAGGAAGGGCATATTGTAGCCTTTCAAGACACTCGATACTAATGGATGATGACATCAGTGCAATTATTAATCTATCAGATTATGCATTCAGTTTTGTTTGTTTGTGTGTTTTTGAGGCAGAGTTTTGCTCATGTAGCCCAGGCTAGAGTGTAATGGCATGATCTCGGCTCACTGCAACTTCTCTCTCCTGGGTTCAAACAACTCTCCCACCTCAGCCTCCCGAGTAGCTGGGATCACAGGTGCCTGCCATGATGCTCAGCCAACTTTTTGTATTTTTTTAGTAGAGACGGGTTTCACCATGTTGGCCAGGCTGGTCTTGAACACCTGACCTCAAATGATCCACCTGCCTCAGCCTCCGAAAGTGCTGGGATTACAGGCATAAGCCACCGTGCCCACCCAAATTTTATAGACTCTTAGGTGTCATATATTTCATAATTAAACATAAAAAATAAAATATTTACTGTAGTTTGTAAATGAAAGAGCAATAAAAAATGTTACAAACTTTTAAACATCAAACCTGTTGTATAGCTCATAGTGACCCTCGTATTAAGCTGTGGAAGTTCCAAGTTGTATTTCACTGTAATTTTCTAAAAGCTAGGTGAACAGATGAAAAACAGAATTCAGTTTTAAAACAAGATATTAAGATAATGTTACTGGTTAAAGGTGTCCAGCTTCTTGGTGCCTTGAACCAAGACTTGGACACAACGCAAAAATGGAGCAATGAAAGAATGAAGCAGCAAAGCAGAGATTGACGGAAAATGAAAGCACACTCCACAGGGTGGGAACGCCTGAGCACAGGGAGCCCTTTACTGAAGTTTCTGGGGTTTAAATCCCCTCTAGAGGTTGCCATTGGTTACTTGGTGTGCACCCTATGTAAATGAAGAGGAGGAAGTACAATTACAAAGTCATGTACTCAGTGTACGCCCTGTGTAAATGGAGAGGATATTTCCTGTCATAGCCCAAGAGTTTCCATTTGATTAGTTCTCCGAAGTCAGGGTGAATCGGCCTTATGTTCCTGCCTCCAGACGCCTTTCTCCTGCCTCTGTGGAATGGATGGCAGACATGGAAAAGTATTCTGTCCAAATGACATATCCCAGGGCACTGGCAGCTGAGGAAAAGAGGGAACCAGTTGGTGTCACTGAGGAACGCTCACCCGTGTCTCCACACCGCACAGAACAAAGTGAGTGTCCCTGTGCTGAACCTTCTGAAGTGAGTGTCTCGCCTCAGGGCTTTCATGAAACCCCTTTTTGGAGAGGCTCCTTCTCTCTGCTTCTGCAGCCACAAGGCAGCAGGGATAGCCCCTCTCACGCTGAAGTTCCTCTAAAAAAAACAAAGAGAATAAAATAATAGAATTAATGTAATGAATAATAGAATAATGAAAATGAAACTTTTTTACTGATGCAGCTCTGGAATTTCATGTATTGGTGGCATTAAAAGCAGAAAATGAGCCTATAGGCCTGGTGGGGAGGCTCACGCCTGTAATCTCATCACTTTGGGAGGCCAAGGCGGGCAGATCACGGGGTCAGGAGATTGAGACCATCCTGGCTAACACGGTGAAACCCCGTCTCTACTAAAAATACAAAAAATTAGCCAGGCATAGTGAAGGGCGCCTGCAGTCCCAGGTATTCGGGAGGCTGAGGCAGGAGAATGGCGTGAACCTGGGATGCGGAGCTTGCAGTGAGCCGAGATTGCGTCACTGCACTCCAGCCTGGGCAGCAGAGCAAGACTCTGTCTAAAAAAAAAGAAAGAAAAGAAAAAAAAAAGAAAAAAGAAAATGGGCCTATAGAGCTCAATTTCATGGCAAAAAATTAAGGAAAGAATAAAAAGACTCTACTAATAATGGTGACATGAGCTGCTCATATTGTCATTTTCTCTGGGAACCAATATTGGGGAGGAGGTGGGACCACCTGCCACCAGGCTCCAGGTGATTTTCAGGCTGTTCCCCCAAATCACTGCAGCCTCTTCCCTGCTGGTCCCTTGATCCTGCTGCTGTGCCGGGCGTCCTGTGTGGCAGGAGGCACCTCGGCAGCTTCCACTGGGATAGGCCTGCGGCATTCTGAGGCTGAATGCCGTGATCACTAGGAAGTGAGGAGACACAAGCAGGAAGGGTTCAGGGATGGAGCGGTCGCTTCTCAGGGATCAGTCGCAGGCCGAAGCTGGGAAGAATCCCCTTTCAGGACAATGGCTCCAGGCTGAGGTCAACGCTGTTTCTGTGCGTTATGATGACTGACCTGCATCCATAGGGAAGCATATCCGGGATCCTTTTTCCTAGGTGATGTTGGGAACACCTTGAAATGGGCACTGGTGGATTTCAATTCCAGCCTTCCAGAAGCCACTCCAAATGGAAATTGAGCTAAGGGATGTAGCTGGAGTAAGTAAACAACTTTAGGTCCTGAACAACAATTTTCACATACAATATAGCGTGCAGGGAAAAATAAAGCCTCACACCCCAATTCACAGCCAAAAAGAAAAAAACATTAAGCTGGAAGCTGAATCATGCAAGAAACTGCCTTTCCTTTTGTTCCTAAGCAGATAGCTACAGATAAAGGGTTACATATCTCCCTCCACAGGAAGCTGGTCTATGTTCACCTTATCTTATGTAAAGGACTGATTTACCCTATGTGAGATGAAGACATAACTGATCATTCCCCACCTGCTCTCTTTCTCTTGCAACCTGAGGACGACCACAAGCTCCCTCTTTCCCCTCCAGCCCACACTTTTCCTCCAGCCCACCATTCCCCTCCAGCCTACCCTTTTCCTCCAGCCCACCCTTCCCTCCAACCCACCCTTCCCCTCCAGCCCCCCCTTCCCCTCCAGCCCACCCTTCCCTCCAGCCCACCCTTCCCCTCCAGCCCACCCTTTTCCTCCAGCCCGCCCTTCCCCTCCAGCCCACCCTTCCTCTTCAGCCCACCCTTCCCCTTTAACCACTGAAGCCCTCAAAATCATCTTGGGAGGAAGGCACAGACCACAGACTATTTCTGTGATTCAGTTTTGTTTTCTTCCAAGTATGGCCTTAACCTTGGCAGAATTACCTTTTAAATGGATTGAGATTGGTCTCAGGTACCTTTCGGTTTGCAATCGCATGCCTCAGCCATCGCACAGCTCCCTGGCTTTTGTCCTCTTTTACCAAAGGAGGAGGGTCAATTCCATGATCCTAAAACCCCTTCAGCTCTCCATAGGTTTCTAGAGGGACACAATTACCTAAGAGATTAGAGAGCATCATAAAATATAAGTAGACGGTGTATGGCAGTTAGGGTTAAGTTTGGCTGCATAAAACAGAAGATTCAAGCTAACAGAGGCTCATACATATAAAGGTCTGTCTTTTCACATGAGAGGAATCTGAAGGCAGGCAATCCTCCCCTGTGCACTGGATCTGTGATCTTATCAGAGAGCCCAGCTTCTCTTATCATTGCCTCAGGCACTTTGACTGAAGGTGGTTGTATCTTCTAGATCACCTCATGCCCCAAGATAGCAGCTTTGTTCCTGCAATCACCGCTGCATTCAAAGCAGCAGGAAAAAGAAAAAATAAAACAACCCCATACTCAGTAGTTTGGCTCCTTTTAAGGAGTCCTTTTGGACGTCCTGCTCAACAATTCTACTTATATCACATAGGCCAGAATGGACCCACATGGCCACATGGGTGCACAAAGACAGCTGGGGAATGAAGCATTTAGTGCAGAGCCTTGGTCAGAAGCAGAGGAGGAAATGGGTGTTGAGCCAACTGTTTCTGTCACATGGCGTGTTAGTTGAGCTTGGAAGGATGAGTGGGTTATTCACAGACAGGCTTGGAGAGAGACACAAGCAAGGAATGTGTGTGGAAGAAGCATGCTGGGAATTCGAAGGATAAAGAGAGTCTCCCCCTCACTGCAGATTCTTCTGGCTAAAAACTCAAGGGCTTCTGAATTATTTCCATACTTCTTCTTTCTGAATTTAGAAGATTTACAATTCAATTATATGTAATGGTAAGACATCGTCTCCTTGGGGATTGTTTAAAAACAAGTCTGTTTGGGTTTGGAAAGAGAAACCTAAGACCCAAGTGCAGGGGGAGGGAGTTTCAAGGTTCCTGGAACACAATGCTGGAAGGAATTCAGGCAAAATATTCCATGGTCTTCTGACTGCTTTCTGGTGCCTGTTGTGAAGTCTAAAAGCTGTGATGCTCCCCAGGAATGGCTGTGTTCTGAAAACTTTTCCAGGAAAGTGTCTTGAGCTGGACTACATTGTTAGCCCTCTGCTTCACAGAAAGCTTTCTCGAAGTCCAGAGGGCGCTTAGATAAGACAGACTACATGGCACCCAAGGTTTCCTCTGTGGTTTTCTTCCAGACATCTCTGAGGCATCAGAAGCAAGGGTCAACAACTCAGTGT
>NW_012103721.1:216777-217376 GCF_000951045.1 Mandrillus leucophaeus
AGCTGACTCTCCCCACCTGATGATCCAGTGGGATTAGCAGGAACCGGGTGGACTACCCCTACCACCCGCATCCTGTGCCCATCCAAAAACTGGGGCAGAGGAGAGGACTGATCTCGCTACTTGGCCTGGCTGGACGTGCTGAACCTCAGGATCACAGGCAGTGGAAGGAGCAGCTCCTGGAAGGTCAGAGTGAGACCTGTGATGGATGGAAGCCACAAGTATGTTGAGCACCAAAAATGATCAGCACTTGGTCTATGGCAGCAGGAGCTCAGAAGTGAGGAATCCTAGGGCCTTAAATGAGTCGCCCATTCTGGCAAAAAAATTTTAACAAAAAAATAGCCCCTTGGACTGGGCGTGGTGGCTCAAGCCTGTAATCCCAGCACTTTGGGAGGCCGAGACGGGCAGATCACGAGGTCAAAAGATCGAGACCATGCTGCCTAACACGGTGAAACCCCGTCTCTACTAAAAGAATTGAAAAAACTAGCCGGGTGAGGTGGCGGGCGACTGTAGTCGCAGCTACTCGGGAGGCTGAGGCAGGAGAATGGCGTAAACCCGGGAGGCGGAGCTTGCAGTGAGCTGAGATCCGGCCACTGCACTCC
>NW_012103721.1:222725-228367 GCF_000951045.1 Mandrillus leucophaeus
TTTTATCCAAATTTGATGCGTCCGCATTTTGTAGACCTCCAAACCAAGTCACTCAGGGTAACCCAAGCAGGAAGGGGAGGATGATAGGAGAAGCTCCCCCACCTGATGATGCCCTTCTGGCTTTTATCCATTCCTGGGAATGACTCTTTCTCCAACTCGGAGGATGCCCCTATGGGAGAATACAGTGGCGTGGAGCAGCAGTGGAGAATTCCAAGTCCAAAAAACGATTGGCATTTTAAAGGAAAGTAAGAAATCATCCTGCATATGTGAAATATTAGGAAAAAAGGTTGTTACTAATAATTCTCAAGAGACCACTCTGGTGAGATCGGGTTTCTTTGGGGATGTACGGAGCAGGGTATACGTACCGAGTGGGCACATCCCACCCTTCAGACTCCTCCCTCAGCTCCTGTCTACTGTAGCAGTCAGAGGGCAACTCCGGTCCTCATCTCCTCTGAGAGACCCACTCAGTCATTCACTCACTCATTCACTCACTCGTTAACTCATTCACTCACTTACTCATTCACTCCGTCACTCGCTCACTCACTCATTCACTCAGTCGTTTACTCAATCACTCACCCTTATACTCACTCACTCATTCGTTTACTCATTCACTCACTCATTCACTAACACATTCACTCACTCACACACTCACTCACTCACCCATTCACTCATTCAATCGCTCACTCATTCACTCATTCACTAAGCCATTCACTCACTCATTCACTCACCCATTCACTCACTCATTCACTCCCTCATTCACTCACTCAGCCATTCACTCATTCACTCACTCATTCACTCACTTATTCACTCACTCACTCATTTCCTCACCCGTTCACTCAATCATTCACTCACTCCATCGTTCACTCTTTCACTCACTCATTCACCTCTTCATTCACTCATTCACTCGCTCACTCATTCACTCACCCTTTACTCACACACTCACCCATTTATTGACTCATTCACTCACTCATTCGTTCATTCATTCACTCACTTCCTCACTCACTCATTCACTTGTTCGCTCACTGACTCATTCACTCACTCTTTCCCTCACCCATTCACTCACTCACCCACTCATTTGCTCACTCACTCATTCATCCACTCATCCATTCACTAAGTCATTCATTCACTCACTCATTCATTCACTCACTCACTCATCACTCATTTATTCCCTCAGTCACTCACTCATTCACTCACTCACTCATTCATTCACTTGTTCACTCTCACTTATTCACTCACTCATTCACTAAGTTGCTCATTCATTGACTTACTCACTTTTTCACTCACCCATTCACTCACTCACTCATTCATTCATTCACTCATTCACTCACTCAGCAATTCACTCACTCACTAACATTCTCTCATTCACTCATTTACCCACTCACTAACTCATTTACTCCTTCACTTATCCACTCACTCATTCACTGACTCACTCACTCACCCATTCAGTCTTTTACTCACTCATTTACTCCTTTACTCACTCACTCACTCACTCCTTCATTCATTCATTCAGCAGCACCCATGACAGGTTCACTCTGTCCTGGGCTCTGCTGCTGCCCTGGGCCTGCAGCATGAAATAGTCAAAGAGCTCTGAATCCACGGCATTCAGAGTTCAGCAGGGGGACCTCTGGAGAAGCCCAGCAGATAGGTGAAATGCCCCATGTGTGACACTGAGGAGGATGCTTTAAGAGAAGCAGGGGGGGAACAGGAGTGTGCATGGAGCCCAAAATTTCTGAGAGGGTGATCCGGGGAGGCCTCACCATGCAGGAGACCTTTCAGGACAGACCTGAGGAAGGTGGGCAGAGTGGGTAGGGAGAGGAGGGCGTGGCCTCAGGAAAGAACAGGCTGGGCCTGAGGTTGTTGGGTACCCGCATGGGCCTCTGGGCAGCACCAGGATCTGATGGGACCAAAGGACAGGCCAGTGGGCCATGTGTGGGGCCTGTGACTCCGAGTCAGCAGAGAATATGCCTGAATTACATCCTGAGAGGTGCACCCTGACTTTGAAGCTGAGGACACCCGAGGCATGGAAGTGGGGTGGATGTGGGGGCAGAGCAGGGCATGGGGAGGGAGCCTGTGCCAGTCCAGGTCGGAGGTGGTGGCTTGGCCCCTGTGGCTCCAGATGCAATGAAGAGCCAAGAGGGACTTTCCTGAGGGACTTAGATGCCGGGGTGGAGGAGCACTGCAAGGTTTCAGCCTGAGGGACTTAGATGCCGGGGTGGAGGAGCACTGCAAGGTTTCAGCCTGAGTCCCTGGGAGGATGGAGTCACCAGGAGCTGAGGTGAGGAAGACTGAGTGGTGGGGGGTTGTGCGGGGGTGCAGAGGCCTGAGCTCAGTTCAGTCCCTGCAGATTTGAGACGCCCACTCCACGCACAGGCAGAGACGACAGGGAAGGGGAAGAGGTTGCAGCTCAGGTAGCCCTGGAATGTGCAGCCCCACATGCTGGGGCACTGGGCCATGATGCCCTCATGGCTGGGAGCTGCTTCCCTCCTGGGATGTCACAACTCCTTTAGGGCACATCGGCAGCTCCTGCGCTCACCACAGAGGGGAAGTGGGAAGGGCATCTGTCCCTATGCATGTTTTCCTTCACTTTGTCCTAGGCAGGTCCCAGGCAGCACCTCCCCTCCCAAGTGGCTCCCCTTGGCCCCTTCCCCTAGTGTTCACAGCCAGACCCTCGAAGAGGGCTGGACTCAGCGGCTCACTTCTAATGAATAGAAGCAGGCAAAAGAGATGGCGGTCTCTCCTGAGATTGGATTGGGAGGGGCTGCAGGTTCCGTCCATTGGAACTCTCCCCCTGGGTCTTGATAGGTGCTAGTTCTGGCATAGCCAGTCACTTGCCCAGGGCAGAGGGCGGCCTGAAGCTGATGCCACGGAGAGACTGGGGCCTTCAGTCCAACAGCCTGCAAGCAATAGAATCCTGCCAGCAACACAGAAGCGAGCGTGGAAGCAGCTCCTCCCCTGATGAGCCAGAGCCTTCAGAAGACACGGCAGCCCTGGGCAGACACCTGCTGCAGCCGCGGAGAGCGCCTGGGGCAGAGGGCCCAGTGAAGCCTGCACTCCTGGCCCAAGGAGCAATCATACCTGTGGTTTAACTGTGTGCTGGTGTGGGCCACAGTTTGGACTAATCTGTCAAGGGACAATAAAGAACAAACACACACCTCAGGTCCTACTGGGTGGAAGCTGTACGGTCAGCACGGCATGTAATATCTTCCTCTTGAATTAGAAGATTCATTGCTAAGGCTAACGACTAAAAAAAACATACCTCTAGTTGTAGCACCATTAAAATACATGACTTGCAAAAAAAAAAAAAAAGAGCTATAGCTATTCTCTTCCATCTTAGCTAGAGGCATATATTAATATATGTTAATTCCTTGACTGACTGAGCAATGGGCCAAACTCATGAGAACAGATGTGTGAGGACTGTCAGTGACCACCCTGACCCCAGTCCTTACATACAGACAAACTTTTCAACATAATCCGTAACCTTGGGGGTGTTGACACTCTAAATTTTATTGTTTTTAATTAACTATTTCTTTTCCCCAAACAATACCTGTTCATTGGAGAAAAAAATAGCCTTACCTATACTAAGCAAAAGAAAGGAAATAAAATGCTCAGAAACATTTACATATGTATGCAGACTCACACACACTCACACACACACACACACACACACGCACAGGCTCGCACTGTGTCTAGGACTACCTTTTCACTTATTTGTATGTCCTGAACATATTTCCATGTCAGTAGACACTTATCCTCGTAGCGGTAACAGCAATTAAATATTATTGCAGCATCTATTTTTATCATCATTTATTTAACTCGTCATGGTTGAACTGTTCGGTTGTATCTCTCGTTTTCTGTATTACAGGCAATTTGATGACAAATGACCCATCCCCTAATGTTCAATATAAAAATATCTAGTGTATAAGGAGATAAGGGGTATTTGCCTAAAATAAAATTCAACGTGCCCCACCTTCTCCACATGTAATATGCTCTAAAAAGGCATGAATAATTAAATTAGCCCTTCTATTCTCCAGCGCAGATCCTGAGCCCAGCGGTGGGTGCGGGTGCTTAGAGCCTCGGTCTGCTCTCCTACCCGCCAAAAGGCAAAGGCCACTCAACTGCCACCTTAAGACACCCAGGATTCTCCTCTTCTTTTTTATTAATAGAATAAAGCTCAGGCTCAGTGCATGAGAGCAGCGCTCTTCGACTTTGCATTCATCCGAGTAACCTAGATGGCTTGTTTAAAAATACACATTCCCTGGCTGCGCTCGCAGAAACTGGACTTCAGTGGTTTAGTGGGGGTGTGCATAGGCCAGGTGATTCTGAGGACCACGAGGGGTTAGGGACTGCCCCGTAATTCTGGCCAATGGAGAGATCAGACCATCCAGCATTGTCTGCAGCATATTTCTTTTTCCTCTTTTGCAATGAATATTTGATGCTCAGCGGGATGAGCCCCAGGATGAGGCACACATCCAAGAAAAATCCATGCTTCTCCATCTTTTCCCCAGGATTGCCCTTTGGCGAGACTCTCTTTTGCGACTGCTTCACTTTCCCCGGTTCATAGAACAAACCTCTTCTTAGTCTCTTTTGTTGTCTCTTATCTGTTCAACAAACACCCACTGCGCAGGACCATCCTCCGGTAAGCCGTCCAGTGGGGCCGTTTGGGAGCCCTTCTTCGTGGGGTGAGCACTGAAGGAACCGGGGCCCCATAAGCCCGTGCTTTTGTCGGGGCTGCCCCCTCTCCCATGGCGGGTAACTGGCACCAGGCTGTTAAGCTGTGGATAGGCAACCGCACATCCCATTGGGTGTGCGTATTTCAGCACGTGGAGTTGGCCAGTGAAGCCGGCCGAGGTCGGCACAGCGTACAGCTGCGCGCCTGTCCGTGGGGAGGAAGGGTCGTCCTGCCTCCCCTCCAGGCCAGTCCTGTTGCGCCTCCTCCTGCCCCACTCTGACTTTCGCGCCCCAGGCGTCTCTGAGGGTCGCGCCCGATACCCTCCTCTACCCCAAGGCTTCTTCTCCCCAAGGGCCGGGCTGGGCGCCCAGGAGCGTCACAGCCTCCGTAGGCCCCGAAAATCGCAGCTTCGTCAAAGCTAAGCCTGCCGCGATCAGCTTTTCCCACCACCTGGAGGATCCACTCTCCGTCCGTCCTTCCCGACCTCACGCTGCAGAGAAAACTTGGGGGCGGGGGTCGAGGAAGCCGCGCCCCGAGCCTCCCAGCACAGCCCCAGGAGGAATCCTGCTTAACAAGAAGATGTGCGTGCGCTCGGGCTCCGCGCCGACAACAGCAGGAGCGGCCGGGCCTGCCGCGAGCCTCCGCGTCCAGGTGGGGTCTCCGCGCCCCAATTCCACCCCGCCCCGCATCGGCGCTCCCCGCAAGTGAGGGGTTTCCACACGCCCCGGCGTTCCCGCCCACTCAGGGTCTCCTTCGACCCCCCCCCGGGAAATGCTCCCCGCTTTCTATCCCGCCCCGCTCTGGTGCGCCCGGTAAACGATGTGACCCCGCCCCCCTGCGGTCTCCCCTCCCCAGGACGCTGCCCCCGTCCCCACTTGTGGTGCTCGGGGCATCTCTAAAGCCCCCAACCAGAGTCCTCCAACCCACCCGCGAGGCTCGCGCACCAGCAACACGGCCCCGCCCGCAGGGACCC
>NW_012103721.1:229787-230030 GCF_000951045.1 Mandrillus leucophaeus
GGTCGGGATAGGACCCAGAGTGGCTTCTCAGTCAAAGGCCTTCAGAAGCAGAGGGAACATCTTGAGTGACTTTACCCGGGCTGCGAAAGACAAGAAACCTTTGGCACGGGAAGAGGAACCGATCTCTGGAAGTCACCAGGGCGGGTGGAAGGTCAGGGGTTCAAGGTTATTTTGGAATTTAGGTGCTGTGGTTCCTGCACGGTGGCTCATGCTTGTCATTCCAGTGCATTGGGAGGCCAAGGC
>NW_012103721.1:230256-233214 GCF_000951045.1 Mandrillus leucophaeus
CGGTGTTCTCTGTTATCCTGGTTTTGCCACCTGGGAGGAGTTATACATATTGAAGGTTAGTAAGTCCACGCCTCTTCTCTTCTGGGGAAAAAGGTATTTTGGAAACCAATATTATGTGGGAACGTGGCTCGGTTGGTACAGCCTCGGCTTAATGGGAGACAGCTGCCCTCAGCTCTGCAGGTGGCATCAAATACGGTGGCCTCGAGCCCGCATGGGTCACACCTGGGCTGTCCCTGGGGAAGCCCGCCACGGCGGGTCACCTGGGCATTCTTTCTCTGGCAGAGCTGAAGTCACAATTTTTTTGTAGACTCTAAAGAGCTTTACCTTTCCGAGATATGATCTTGAACCTGTTGGAGCATTTGGACGCATTTCTTTTCAGGAAGTTCACCTCCAGATGTGCTCAGAGGGCCTGGTCTTAGCTGCCACAGATTTACAAATTCTTACAGTAAGTAGGTTATTCCTCGAGAATTTATCTGTTGTGCCCCCATTCTTTTTGCCATTTTATTCTGATTCTATATTAGTACTTGATTTTCCCTGACATGGAAGACTATTGCCTGTAGCTAGAGATCAGAGAACATATTCACATTCAAGTATTAATTTCAGGGGAATTTTCTGTCAGATGTGAAATTATGGTAAAATTCCATGTATTAAAATGACCATAGCTACCATTTGTTGAAAATATTTTGTATACTAGGAGCTTTACAATTCTTATCTCCAAGCCTAGATACATGATCCCAAGAGAGGCATGCCCTCATTTTGGAAGTGGGGAGAAAGACTCACAAAGAAAAATAACTTAGATAAGGGCATGAGGGGCATACGTGATTGTGGTAGGAGCAAAACAGGTCTTAATTCCAAATATTGTACTCTCCCTTAGACCATGAAGAGTGATGTCTGGCTCTGTCACCCAGGCTGGAGTGTAGTGGTGCCATCATAGCTCACTGCGGCCTCAAACTCCTGGGCTCAAGTGATCCTCCTGCCTCAGCCTTCTGAGTAGCAGGGAAGACAGGAATGCACCATCATGACCAGCTAATTGTTATTATTAATATTATTATTATTATTTCTCTAGAGACAGGATCTCACTATGCTGCTGAGACTGGCCTTGAACTCCTGGCCTCCTCTAGTGAGCCTCCTGCCTTGGCCTCCCAAAGAGCTGGAATTACAGACGTAAGCCATCATGTCAGGCCTCCACCATACTTTTCATGGGACTTTCTTGGTGAAGCTCCTTAATCTAGTTAATGCTCAAAAGTGAACAAAACCTAACTTGCTCAAAATTGCACAGATATTCTTTGGGTGGTTTTGTGAGGGGAATGGAAAATAACTTTTTATAGCGATAGGAGTCAAGGTGGCAAAAATCATATTAAGGCTTAATACCAACGCGATGGGCTGCTTTTCTTCCCCCAGTAGAGTTCATATTATTTAATTATAAGATAAAATTGAAAATCTCTTTCCTGTATTCCTGACTCCCCAGGCCTTGAATGAAGAAAGTATTTCTCAGGCTTGTTTTTTTTTTTTTTTTCCTACTTCTTTGGGTATCTTCTGTCTCAGGCTGTGGGATTTTTTGTTTTTTGTTTCCCCCTGCTTCTTTGGGTATCTTCTGTTGTCCCAAGACATATCTGGAAACTTAAATTGATTTTCACTCAACCTAAAATAAGCTCCACAGCTCTTGATCGTGGACTGATCATGACTAAGTGCCCACCGCCACGTCACGCTGTGCCACACACCAAGAGTGAATCATTGTCTTAGTCACAGGTTGTGGCTTCTGCAGGGCCTGATGCCTGGTGGAACTGAGTGTACTGGGAAGTCCAGGTGCATCCCTAGGGTGGGCTGGATGCGAAAGCAGCGTCCTTTTTGCCTGTGGTGACAGGAACATCAATAGAGTATTTATAGAAAGTTCATATAAATTGAGTATCAACCTTTCCAATCCTAGTGAGAATAGCTAGCGTTTAGTGACTCTCTGTTATGTGGCAGGCCCTCAGTGATGCTGGGCACTGACTTATCCCGACTTTACACATGAGCAAGGGATGCCCGAGGTGTTCCAGCTTCCCTGAGTTCACAGAGCTCCGTGGTGTGGCCAGGCCCTGTGGCTGCAGCAGGGATGTTCAGTGCTGCGTGTAGCTGTGTCTTCGCTGGTGACTTTCCCGTGCCCAGCACCACGCCTGGCGCTTGACAGGAACACAAGTGTTTGCTGCCTGCCTCCCGCCTGGAATCTCCAGTGAGGAGCAGGAAACCAGGGGTTCTAGCTGTCTTCTTCATTCATGAAGTCCTTTAGAGGAATTCAACCCTCTCTAATCAAAAGTACCCAACATCCTCAGGTCTATATGTATAAACTGTTAAGACTTCAAGATTAGTACCTTAAAACCGAAGTCAGAAGTGTGAGGTTTCAATGACTGGACATGCATTAGGTCAATGACATAGATATTTATTGGACACCAGGCTTGATCCCCACATGGGCACCTTTGATGTCTGAAGCAATATTCCTTGGGTGGTTTTGTGAGGGCAACGGAAAATGACTTTTTATAGCGATAGGAGTCAAGATGGCAAAAATGATATGAAGGCTTAGTACCAATGTGATGGGCTGCTTTTCTTCCCCCAGTAGAGTTCATATCATTTAATTATAAGATAAAATGGAAATCTCTGAAGCAACGCTTCGGAGCCCAGTAGGATGGAAGGGGAAACTGAGAACAGTGCCGTTTCGCCTCACAAAGCTACGGCGCCCCTCACCATCCTGTGCACACACATTCTTTGATGGGATCTTTTCAGTGTAAAGTGCAGTAATTGATTTTGCAGAAATTACTGGGTCTGGGAGGCAGACGATGAGTGATGGTGTCACCCCGTGGCACAGTGGGAGATTTCTGTGATGGCATCATTTTCTATGAATGCAGACCGCTTTGTGTGCCATACTCGGAGGACCCTTCGAAGCTAGACATTTTGTCATCTTTCAAAAGAAGCATGTTTTCC
>NW_012103721.1:237990-242541 GCF_000951045.1 Mandrillus leucophaeus
GTGAGTGTGTATCTTTAGTAGAGATTGGGTTTCACCGTATTGGTCAGGCTGGTCTCGAACGCCTGACCTCAAGTGATCCACCCGCCTTGGCCTCCCAAAATGCTGGGATTACAGGCTTGAGGCACCACACCTAGCCCTATTTCTATGTTTCTGTAATCATTTCGCACATTAACCGACCGCCTTCGGTGAGTCAGGGCAGGCTTTAGGCAAAAGAACCAAGTTCTTTATGCCCCTGGAGCTCTCACTCCTGCGGTGAGGCATGGGTACAATGTGCCTGTAGCTGGACCTGAGAAGAAAAACTCCTGTCTCATGAAAGGGCCCAGGGGAGCCTCTGGTTGGGGCCCTTTGACCTGACCCCACGGTGAGGGAGGAGTCGGTAGAGGAGGGTGGCCCAGAGGAGGACTTTGGATTTGCCTTAAGGGAACTGGGAAGCAGGTGGAGGGAAGCAGACTGACTGGGAAGCAGACTGACTGGTGGTTCTGTGGAGAGGAGAGGACAGGAGGGGAGGTTGTGAGTTTAGGGTCTCACAAGGAGCGGCCACAGATGGAAGCTTATGGGGTGGGGCATGTGGCAGGGCAGCCCTGTGCCCACAGACACACCCTGCCGAGGAGACCCAGGGACTTGAGTGTGTTGGGGCGGGGGGTAAATGGGCACTCAGCTATTACAGCTGGAAGGCAGAGCGTGTGAGCTGCGGCAGACACAGGCAGGTGGGCTAAAAGGAGAGTCTTCATAGCAGTGCTTAGAATAGTAGAAAGTGGGAAAACCAGCAAAAAACTATCAATAGGAGATTAATGAATCCATTATGGCACCTGGAATAGAAGGAATTATTGTCAGCGTTTAATAAGGAGCTTTGTGCTGGTCGAAAGTCAAGAGGTGCACAGTACACTCAAGGGCAGTATTGAAGAGCCGATTCCAGAGCAGCTCTGCACAGCAGATCCCCCTGGGGCCAGAGGGGCCGTTTGCAAATCCAAGCAGATCCCCTTCTTGGAGGTTTCTCCAACGGGAGCATCTCCCAAGATTGGGGCCTGCGTGGGTGGCTTGTGTTATATATGCAATTTTAAATGATCTAGTTGCCACATTAAAGAAAGGCGGGCCGGGACGGGGGGACACTGGGTGCCATGACTCACGCCTGTAATCCCAACACTTCGGAAGCCCAAGGCAAGTGGATCACTTGAGCCCAGGAGTTTGAGGCCAGCCTGGGGAACATGGAGAGACCCAGTCTCTACAAAAAATACAAAACAATTAGTCAGATGTGGCGGTGCACACCTACAGTCCCAGCCCCATGGGAGATTGAGGTGGGAGAATTGCCTGAGCCCAGGAGTTGGAGGCTGCAGTGAGCTGTGACTGCACAGGTTCACTCCAGCCTGGGCAACAGAGTGAGACCCTATCTAAAAAAAAAAAAGTAAAACAAAAAAAAAACTTTTATATTCAGCCCATTATTTTGATAACAATCAATTATTATGTTGATTATTAATATTTTACACTGTTTTCCATACTAAGTCTTTGAAATCCATTGTGTAAAGAATCTTAAAGTACATCTCCATGTGGACGGGATGCACGTGGCCAGTGGCTCCTCTGAGGGACAGTGTGGTCACGGCGATGGGTGGCGTGTCCTGCCTGTATGTAGAAGGTCCCCGTGTGGGTGTTTCTGCGAAGGCCCTGAGGGGTGTGCAGGGGAGGGCCGACACCGTCCCAGCCATGCAGAGCCCCTCTGCTGGAATGCAGCACGCTGCCACCGCGCCCACGCCCCAGCCCCTCTGCTGCCTGAGCTCTTTCCCAGATGTCCATTTAGCTAACCTCCCTCCCCTTCTTCCCTTTCCTTCTTTCCCCAAACGTCACTCTCAGGCAGGTCTGTAGGCTCTCAGCTTGTCAATGGCAGCCCTTCCCCTCGCCACCCTCTTAACATCCCCACCCCACTTGCTATTTTTCTCCTTAGTGCTTATGGCCATCCACCCCTGGGCATCATGCATTTGTTCACTGTGTTTCTTGCTTTCGGGTCTCTCCTGATCACAACAAGCTCTGCCCGGACCAGAGACTTTCCATTTTGTCGCCGACGCATCCACATAGCGCCCGGCAGCGATGGCGCTTGGGACACCTGAGGTCGACAGTGGGCCGGTGGTTGAGTGAAGAGCCCTACAGATTTATCTCAAGCCCTCCCCTGACGCTACCGGAAGACACGGTGGTCTGCAGAGTCCAGATAGTCAGAGAGGCCCCTGGCTTGGTGACTTTGAACCGGTGGGGCTGGGGAGGGGGGAACAGCACGTTGACAGAATCCCCCCTTGGTATCCCACCTCCCTATGCCTACATAATCCCTACATTGTCAAAGGAGAGACCCCTAGAAGGAGCTTTGGCTGCAGGAGTGAGATCAGCGCAGTGTAAGCTCATTTTCTGACAAACCAGTGGCAGCAGTCGGCAAACTGACTTTATTTCTCAAAAAGAATGTATGCATCGAAATTAACAAGTGAGTGATCAGCAGTGTGGGAAAATTCAGGAAAAGCAGTTCACTGCTGTGAGAGAGGGCGAGACAGGGAGCTTTATTACTCCAGACAACGGAGGAGGTAAAGGAATAGAACTGGATTATTTCATTAGATTTCATCTATTCTTACTTTTTTTTTTTTTTTTTTTTGAGACGGAATCTCGCTGTGTTACCCAGGCTGGAGTGCAGTGGTGGAATCTCGGCTCACTGTAACCTCTGCCTCCTGGGTTCAAGCGATTCTCTTGCCTAAGCCTCCCAAGTAGCTGGGACTACAGACGCATGCCACCACGCCCGGCTCAATTTTCTTTGTATTTTTAGTAGAGATGAGTTTCACCCTGTTAGCCAGGATGGTCTCAATCTGACCTCGTGATCTGCCTGCCTTGGCCTCCCAAAGCCCTGGGATTACAGGCATGAGCCATCGCGGCCAGCCTATTCCTTCCTTTTTTTTTTTTTTTTTTAAATACAGTTTAGAATTTATCAGAGCAGAATCCCAGGAAACTGAGATTTGTAAACTGGGAAATCCAGCTTCTCCAAGTAGCCAGGAAATAAGGGTGACCTCAGTCATTCTTGCTAGGCCCTGGTGTGGGCCGGGGATGACTCTGACTCAAGGAAGAAGCGGTCTTGTGACTGTCTTACCCGCACTGTGGTTTAGTAAGAAGCTGTTAAAAAGTATGTCATATGAAAAAAGTGATTTAATAATTGGTCAGAGTAATGACCACGTATTTCCTATGTAACCACTCCCTCATTATCTCCAACTTTATCTTTGGTTCTCATGGCAAGATTTTCACTTCCCTGAAAACTGGGGTTTTTGCAAATGACGAAGAGGTGTTTTTCCAAATGGTAAGGTTCTTCTTTGGTGGGAAGATGTTTTCTCCTGGAAATCCTTAGGAAAGTTATTCGGTTCTTGGGTTGGGCTCCCAAAACCAAAATGAAATGAGATGGATTATTCCCAGGATACCTGAGCTATAAGGACAATCTGTAGCTTGAGTGTGGAGTGAAAGACACTGAAACTGCCCTTTGTCCCAAATAGCTGTGTGCTGGGGCCCTAGGACAGCCCTAAGAAGATGGTGAAACAGGTGACGTTTACCTGTGAGGCTGAAAGCCCTCATTGCCAGGCTGTGAAAGCCCGTACTGCAGGTGTGCATGTCTTCCTCCCTGTCCTGCAGGTGACAGAGCCTGCCAGTAAATGCTGGTGCATTTCCTTCTTATTTTTCATCCAACCGTGTTCTCCTCCCTCCTAACCCCTTACTGAATGTTCCTGGGGCTTCCTCAGGTTTCACCCTGCAGGGCCCAGCAGGAGGCAGCTGATATGCACTCCTCACCATTCAGAAGTTCAGAGGGAGGGCTTAGAACCACACAGGCTCCACCCCCAGGCAATTAAGTGAGCATCTGGCCTCAGCAGGCATTATTTTCCTTCAAGTTCCCATTGGTGACTCTAAGGCACAGGCATTGTAATAGAGGAAATCAGGAAGTCTTGAAAGTTAAAATGAAATAAGACCAGGGTTTACACTGCAGCTTCACCACTTCACTAAGGCCATTACCTTCCAGTAATCAGTTTATCCCCCTCAGAGCCTCAGCTTTCTCATCCCTCCAGCGAGGTGTCAGGAGCTCTGCGGGCTTCCTGTGAGAATCATCCCGGTGAGGGCTCTGGCTGTGGGTGTGCAGTCTGCAAAGGATGCCCTACTAGGTCCCACCAAGTGCTGCCAGCCCCTGAGCTCAAGGACGACACGTGAAGAAAAGCCCTTCGCAATGTAGGGCTCCATCCCACCAATGAGCAAGTGAATAGAAGTCCTTTCAGGACCTAGTGTTGTGTATTTTTAAGTGTGGTGCCCTGTCACCTGGAAATTGCTAGAAATGCACGTTCCCAGGCTCCCTCTCCACCTGTGAAACCCTGGGGGTGGCCCAGCTACCAGGGGCGCGACGGCCGCCGCTGGTGATCTCCTGCTGTGGGGTGATGTCACTGTTCTTTCTGGGCGGATGCAGGTGGACCCAGGGGTGGGGGGTGGGGAGAATCCTGCAGGGACTTCAGGGACTGAGTTTAGTGCTGGGGTTCATTTTTACTCTGCACAGGAGTC
>NW_012103721.1:244190-248257 GCF_000951045.1 Mandrillus leucophaeus
TCCAGCCTGGGGGACAGAACCAGACCCTGTCTTTGAAAAAAAAAAAAAAAAAAAAGACAGCCTCTTCTGTCATCATTAGAGGTAGTTCCTGCACCACCCCTCCTCTTCAAACTGGAATTCCCAGGGAGAGCAGCCGCCCCTGCCTTTTCCACAGAACCATATTTCAAGATAACCCGACAGCCCCAGCTGATGTGGAGCTCTTCTTTGAAGAAGTCCAGCAAACGAATGAAGAATTACAGAATTTGAAAACTTCACAAACTCCAATAAATGATTCAGGCAATAATCCTCAATGTATATGAAAACCATTAATAGGTTGATGAGGAACTCATTATCACAGGACACCAGAAACTCAAGTGCACCAGCTGCTCTGTGGTTGAAGGGAGAAAGCAGATCTTCACAAGACAGTGGCCGACTCTCAGCACGCACCCCGCTGGCGTGAGACCCCCCCAGTGGAGGCAAGCAGGCCTCACACGATGGTAGAATGTGGCCATCTATGCAGAACTCTCTACGAAGGACTCTGCTTCAAAAGGCACAGCCTGACTCAAACTAAGTCTTTGGATCTAAATTCCAGTTCTCAGGAAACACAGGAACATGGCACCCAACACCACACAGAAGCAGCCAGGTCACCTGGAAAGTGAGAGCGCCCGGAGGAAACCCCACCTGCACACTCCTCTGCCATCCGAGAGGGTGCCCAGGAGAGACCCGGGCTGACCAGCTGTGATCTGTGGGACCCTGTGCCACAAACACTTTGAGGCCAACTAGAAAATTTGAATATGGAATAAGAAATAGGCAGTTTTAAGAAAGTATGTTTTATTCTATTAAAACTGAAAATGGCATTAGCTCATGTAAGAAAGAATCCTCATGTTTTAGGGTCATAAATTCAAATATTTAGGGGTAAATGATGACATTTATAATTTACTTCCAAAAACTTCACAAGGAAAAGGATATCTATTATGTGATAAGTGTTTAGGGGCTCAGTATCCTAGTCTACTTTTCTGTATGCTTGAAAGTTTTCATAATTCTTTTTACGTAAAATAATCTTGGAAATATGTTTTTACGTTAGCATTTCTATGTAAATTATTAGCGTTTTATATAATATATAACCATATTATTATGATAATGACCTTATATTAGTGACATAAGAAACAAGTGATGTATCAGAAAGTGAGGATGTAATTAAGGTTCTGTGACTGTATCCACTATCGGAAGAGCACTTCTCCGTGCCAAGGACAGGCTCGAAGCTTCACACACCCTGGGTCGGGGTGGGCACCATCCATGCACCCCCACTCTCCATGCAACAAAGCTGGAAGTGAGGCAAGAAGGTGGGGGCCAGGACCCTTCTCTGGGGTTCTCTAAACACCGTGTTTGTAACCACCATGCTGAGCCCACTGAAGACTATCATTGTAAATGTCCAAAATCAATGTCCAAGTAAGATAGGCAAACTTAGGCCAAGAATCTTACCTATACTTAGATATTTCTTAAGCATCGCTAAATGTGAGAGAAGCCATGTCATGAAAATGTAAGAACACAAACAAGTCAACTTTTCACAATCCACCATCAAACTTTTCCAACAAAATATTACCTAGCATTGCTTGGGTGATAGTGAGTGGCATGAAATTGCTTAAGCTGCTCCCACGTAAGCTCCGGGATGCACAGTGGGTCATCCCCAGAGACCACTGAGTACGTGTGGTGGGGAAGAAGTCTGTTTTTAAGGGGCTGGGAGAATATCCTCTCCTTGTCTGTCTTGAAATGTGAAGTAAATAAATAAGAATATATATATATAAAATAATACACACACACTACATTACTTTCAATATAGCCAATCGATCACATTCTGGTGCATATGCCTGTAATACTTTGCAAATAAAACTCTTCTAATGGTAAAAAAACAAACAAAAAAAAGACACTGCTGCAGGCATTGTTTAACACTGTATTCAATCACTCATCACCCATGCACAGGACCCAAGGATTGAGAACAATGGACTTTTTGATGTGTGTTGCAACAAACTCATAGCCGAGGGCTGTAAATAGGAGGGATCACCAGGTCTGCCTACCAGCCACCAGGCAAGTGGGGAGAAGCTGTCGCCCCAACTTGAGTTTCAAGAAGACTCCTTGGAAGAAAAGACCACCAAATTGAGAATGAAAAGGTAAGAAATGGTTCACCAGCTGAGGGGGGCTATGGAAATCAGAGAGCAGGCCACCTATGAGCCTCAGGGACACCAGCACAGGCAGATTGTCAAAGTCACAAGGGAACATGAAGACACGGACCCAGGAGAGCAGCTCTTAATCCAAAATGGTCTCAAGATTCCTTTACACTCTGAAAAAATAACCCATTTATTCCTGAGGTTGCAAGTTTTTTTGTAAAAATCAGACCTTGGCAATGACCTTGAGCTGTAGGATATAAATAACTCCCACAAGCTTAGGATTCCAATAATGCAACACTAGGCACAAATGGGTTTTAATGAGGACCCAAACAGCTTTTGATTATGTAGGCTTTTTTTGCCTGTGTAGGTACCTGTGTGTGTTTATATAATTTTTCTATATTCTAAATTAAAGTTGATTAAAAAATTAAAGTATTAAAAAATACTTATGCATTAAGGTAAGCCATCATTACATGTTAATATAAATATGTTTGAAAAATACTTCTCGTAACAAAGTAAAACACTGACTACTTAGAGTGATGCTGTGTTGTCTTTTTTGCAAATCTCTGTAGTGTCTGGCTCAGAGGTGAAGCTGGACTCCCTCATCTGCTCTGTATCCAGCTTGCTGTGTGTCACATACCTCGCCACGCAGCCTCTAGAAAGTACACCATGTGCTTGGGCAAGAATGAGTGTAAAAGACAATGTGTTGATAGTGGTATGAAAATAGCTTTTCTCTCGCTGCAGATCATACAGCGGGGGTGGTCAGACATGGTCTGAGACCTGCTGGGAAGAACAGCAGCCTGGCCCTGCTACCTCCTGGCTTCTGCTCACAGCACTGACCCCAGCTAATCCAAGAACATGTCACCTATAATGAGGATATTGAAGAAAAATCAACCATCTTCCAGATGTGTCTATATCATGATATGGTACATGGGTAAGGTAAGCTGAACACAACATAAAAAAGAAAACTTACAAACGCTCCCTTCGTCTCATTAAAGATGACCCCTTTAAAGATGAAGGGCATCTGGGGGTCGCTGGGGTTCTCATATTCCAGCCGCCATCCTTCCTGCCTGAGGTCAAATAATTATAAGCTGACAGTGACTCAAATACTAAAGTCTGTATCAACTAGTTAATCACTCATGACATACCAGAAATCCAGCTCACGTAAACCTGGGAAAAAGGTCTCATTCAAATACACTGAGAGGAAATCCTGAAAGTCCTTGGGATTTTGTGTGGAAAATGGATACAGAGTATAATCACTAGCTGGGTACAAATGAAAAGTGAAATTGTAAAATTTAACAGATTTCTACTAAAATTATTGAATCTCAAGCCTCATTTCCCCTTTGTCCTAGGACAGTAAATTGTAGCTATTCTTGAGATGGGGCAGTGGCTCCATGCTCTGGCCCCCGACCTCAGCAGCCGTCCCAGCTCATCACCCTGAGTGCCGGCTTTCCCATCCCATCTCAGGATCTGCACTGGACGGGCACCAGGGCTTTCTTCAGCGAACATCTGAACTCTCTCAAGTGTCTCCAGAGACTTTCACACGTCTACAAAGATGACCTCATTCGGTAACAGCATGGATTTAAATTGCTCTTCGATGTCACTCCTTCACAGAGTGCACTGTTCATTGTCACCCTATCCACTAGTGTCAGTCTTACTAAAAGTCAAACATCAACGTTAGTGGTAACTCTGGAGGCCTGGCATTGTAGCGATATCCCCAAGAGAAAATTGTTTTGAACCTTTCTGGGAAAAGTTCACGTACGTTTTATTCAAACACTAGTTTTTATAACCTCGCTACCATGTGGCTTTCCTGAAGGATGAAATTTCTGACGTCCTTCAAGTAGAGAGAGGTAAAATTTTTTCTAGAACATTAATTGCCCACTCCTCTCATCCCTTCTCAGAAACTAACTGAATTCCAGTGGGTGT
>NW_012103721.1:249817-253157 GCF_000951045.1 Mandrillus leucophaeus
TAACACAGCACCCCTTCCAACATCGGCTGTGTGCCTCCTGTTTCTGTGCATATAATCTCCTGTAGTGCGAAGCACGGGCCTGCAGGAGGGGCAATACTGGAGTGGGCTAGCCGGCGACAGTGGGGAGAGGGTCCGGGATCAGTCTTTGCTTCTCCTAGTTTGGGATGGATTCTCGGTCGTAGCTGTAAGCACAAAGCTGGGGCTTCCAGAACAGCTGGAGGGGCTGGGAGGATAGAAATGCCCCCCAAAAAGATGAAAGACTCCCCACTCCCGGGGCAGGGTGGAAGATCTTCTACCTTAGGCAAGCCTCCTGGTAAGTGTCCATACTCCTCGGTATGAAAGAAACTGTCTTCTCTTCCAGTCATGCCAGCCGGCTCTCTCCTGCAATCACATACCACGTCCCTGTGATCACCACACCACTTGCCACCCCCTCTGTCCAGGTGCCATGAGTCACCTGGCCAAGCGCACACAGCAAGTCGCTGACAGAGGTGAGACCTCGGGTCTCCTCAGCCCAATCTAGGGAGCCTGCCATCCAACAGTCATGCATAAAGCGGCCCACTACGACCTGCATCATCTACCGCTGTTAAATTACTTGTTTCCAAGCTCACCATACTTTGTACCAGATGATCAATGCATTTAAAATCAGCAGATACAGTGAGATGTCTGCTTTCTAATAATATATAACTTTAATAATAATAGTGTTCATGGTAGCTATTTCTCAAACAAGAAACATGACTTATCGTAAGTTTCTATGGCTGGACACAGTGGCTCACACTTTTAATCCCAGCACTTTGGAAGGCCAAGGTGATATGGTTTGGCCTCGTCCCCACCCAAATCTCATCTTGAATTGTAGTTCCCATAATCCCCACATGTTGTGGGAGGGACCTGGTAGGAGGTAATTGAATCATGAGGGGGGTTCCCCCATGTTATTCTCATGACAATGAGTATGTTCTCACGAGATCTGATGGTTTTATAAGGGGCTTCCCCCTTCACTTGTCATTCTCTTCCATACCACCCTGCGAAGAGGTGCCTTCCACCATGATTGTAAGTTTCCTGAGGCTTCCCCAGCCATGCAGAACTGTGAGTCAATTAAACTTCCTTACTTTTTAGCTCATTCATTATAAGTTTGGTATTTCTTCATAGCAGTGTGAGATTAGACTAATACACAAGACAAGAGGATTGCTTGAACTCAGGAGTTTG
This sequence comes from Mandrillus leucophaeus, assembly GCF_000951045.1. Taxonomy (NCBI): domain Eukaryota; kingdom Metazoa; phylum Chordata; class Mammalia; order Primates; family Cercopithecidae; genus Mandrillus; species Mandrillus leucophaeus. The sequence goes on from NW_012103721.1 coordinate 251,018, forward strand.
AGACCAGCCTAGAAAACAAAGTTTCCACCTACACCTACACCTACACACACACACACACACACACACACACACACACACACACACAAAAAATGAGCCAGGCGTGGTGGAACCTTGTCCCAGTTGCTTGGGAGACTGAAGTGAGAGGATCGCTTGAGCCCAGGAGTTCGAGGCTGCAGTGAGCCAAGATCACACCACTGCACTCCAGCCTGGGCGACAGGATGAGTCCCAGTCTCAAAAATAAGTACATTTTTATAAAATCTGAAAAATAAAGGAGAAGAATCTACCACTCTGGGTGAGGCCCTTATTAATAGTAGCCAGTACTGTAAACTCAGGTGTCTGTCTGCCTGACCTTTGCAGGATTTCACCAATGCACTAAGTCTGTTGTCAGGACTCCCATGCCTGGACCTTTCCTGGAACCCCCTAGTCACTTGCCTGGCTCCCTTTCTGGAGCCCTGCCCAGAGGCAGCTGCTTTCTCACACCACCCTCTCCAGCTCTTCCCTCTCCCCCCAGCAGCAGCAGCTCCCACTCCTCCTCCCGCCCTTGTCCTTGGCCCTCCGCATGGCATCCACCATGTGCCTCCAGTCACAGCCGCGTCAGTCTTTCTAGACTGTAAGCTGTTTGTCTTTTACATTTGCTACAACATCAAGCATAGCACAGAGCCAACAGCTGGCCAAATATGTGAAGTGTTGTCATTTTTAGTTACTATGTTAAAAAAAAAAAAAAAGGAAAAAGTTTAAGCAAATAACAAAACAAAAAACAAATGAATCCATTTTAATATAAACCCAAGTAAGTATAGGTCCACAATTTCTTCTTTATAATTTTGAAACCCAAATGGCTCAGAAAACTGAAAGATTCTGCAGAAGTTTAGAGCAAACTATTTGATGGCAAAACCTGACTGAACAGATCAGGGCACTGAGTCTTCGTGCTCATACTCAGCGAATCATCAGGTTTGGCCGCAGAAACCCTAGTATGTCTAGGGTTTCTAGAAGGGCGTGCTATGTTGGGCGGGACTGTGCAAGTGATGGGAGGAGCTTAGTGAGGAGCGGCTCTTTGCAGGTGAGGAGTGGGACCTAGTAGGTGGGGATGCAGGTGAGCTGGGCCTTGGGGACGGGGCTTGCAGGAGATGGGGTGGAACCAGTGGGGTGGTGCTGCAGGCAAGCTGGGTCTTGGGGGCGGGGCTTGCATGCGAGAGGCGGGGCCTTGTGGGGGCAGGGCTGGCAGAAGAGGGTGGGGCTTGGTGATGGACAGGGCTGTTCAGGTGAGGGTAGTGGCCTGGTCGGGGGCTGCTGGAAGCTGGCCAGGTGAACCTTGGTAATCCTCTCTGGCCTTGGTCCTGTGGCTCAGGCTGTGCCCAGCAGGGAAGGCGGCCCAATCGAGCTGCGGTCTCCACCCTGAGAGCGAGGGCTCCTTTCCCCAGCGCAGGTTAAAGCACCTTGTGTCCACCTGTGCAGTGGCTGGTCCCCATGTGACCTGGAGGGCAGAAACCCTGGGTCCTGCCGCTGGTCCAGGGCTTCTGCTTCCCCTTCCTGCAGTTCCTGGGAGGGTCTGTGTGTCCAGGGGGCTCTGATCCCTGCCTCAGGACCACGGGTGAGGGGTCAAGATCGCCCCCTGTGGAGCTGGCCTGGATCTTGGTTCTGTGGATCCTCACTGTGTGGTTCTGGAGCAGTTCTGTCCTCAGGAGAGGGATCCTCACAGCTGCCTCTTGGTGCCGTGAGAAGAATTAATAGGACAACCCCCGGGTAACTGCTCGTAGCCCTGTGCAGGGCCAGCCCTGTGTCTCCACCAGTTCCTTCCCTCTGTGCTCCCCCACACTGTCACATCGGCAGCCTTTATTTCCTTTTCCTTGGACCCAGGCAGCGAGTGCCCCGCTGGCCTTGGCAGCCCCTTCTCTAGCCTGTCATCAAATCACTTCCTGACGGACAGCACTGACCAGTCATTGGTGTCACCAAAGCCCCACAAAATAGAACCCAACTTTTCTATTAAGCTGTGCAGAGCTGTCCCAGCCCCACTTCCCACAGGCTGGCCTCACTCACCATGGGATCCGTGGTTCTCACCTGGGGCTGGGGGTGCCCCTGGCATCCGGTGGAGAGTGTCAGGGATGTCCCTCCAGGCCCAGTACAGTCCCCCAGCCAGTGGCCC
>NW_012103721.1:253715-255842 GCF_000951045.1 Mandrillus leucophaeus
TCAGCCTCTTGTTTGATGATGTCAGCCACAGCAGAAAGAAGCACTCCATAGGCCCCGTGCTCAGCACCTTGGCATCTCAGCTCTTGCCATCTTCTGTTCATGCTCATCACAGCTCTGTGCAGTGGGCGTCCTCCTGATCCATGTGGGAGGATGGAGGTGGAAGGGTGAGTGACGGCAGGATCACGTGAGGGGTCTCTCCCGAGGTAGGGAGGGGAACCGGCCCAGGACCTCAGTGCCCATTGCATCCTTCTTCCTCCTCCTCTGCCTCTCTGTGACTAGTTGACTCAGGCTGCAGGGACAGACACGAGTGTGTGCAGAGCGTGTGTGCTCCCCTGGGGGTGTGTGCTCATATTGGCAGGGAGGGATGTGAGCGTGTACAGAGCGTGTGTGCAAGCCTTGGTGGTGTACGCTGGCATTGGTAGGGATAGATGTGAGCGCATACAGAGTGTGTGCTGGCATTGGCAGGGACAGATGTGTACAGAGCATGTGTGCACACCTCGGGGGTGTGTGCTGTTGTTGGCATGGACAGACTTGAGCGTGTACAGAGCGTGTGTGTACCCCTGGGGGTGTGTGCTGGTGTTGGCTGGGACATGTGTACAGAGCGTGTGTGTACACATCGGGGTTGTGTGTTGGTATTGGCACGGACAGACATGAGCGTGTACAAAGCGTGTGTGCACACCTGAGGGTGGGTGCTTATGTTGTTTTGTAAGCGGCAAATACGTAGCCCTTGCGTCGGGCGGCCCTGCGCCCGTGCTGAGTCCGTCAGTGGACCTCGGGTTGGGGTCTCCATCTCCCCAGACATCACTCGAGTGTCTTGAGGTTTCAGATTCTTCTTCTCCAGATACTTGGGCCTCCTCAGGACCAAACATCAGAACGAGCCAACTGCAAACTACAAGAACGTTCAAATCCATCTTCAGTAGGAAAAACAAAAGCAATTGGAATAATTTTCCAACATGACCCCGTGGCTAAGCCATTAGATACACCAGCCAACAGATTGAGTCACTTTAAAATTCACACCGATTAAAATGGTTTTGAGAGTTGCAGAGCTTTGCTGCTAAACTTTGAAATAATTGAAGCGTTCTGCTCCACTTGCTTACTAACTAGGGTTGGGGATAACTTTCAGTCCAAAGTAACAACCTTCTAAATCCAGCTTAGATTTGAGGCTCCCACTGACACAGGAAGAGACAGTGGCCCTTGTTCATTCTCCTGTGTTCAGATACTTTGGCATTTTTTTTGTATCCTGATCATCACTTCTGCTTTTCCAATTCAAACTAAAGGGAGTTTAGTTCTATTTTGGAGAAGCTGTGGTTAGTGGTTTCTTTTCATGGTTTGCTTAATCTCTTAAGTCTGGTGCTTACGTTTACCCAAATGCACTTTTCTTTAGTATGACGATGCCATTGCCCAGGGCTTCTCCTTCCATATCTGCTCCCCAGGAGGCCCCCTAGGAATGGGCACTGGAGATCCAGCCGCTCTCCGTTTGCCATTTTCTGTGAGTCCAATGTAGGTTCGGCTCAGAGAAGAAAACAAGCCTCCGGGTTAGGTGCCCCTGACTGCTTGCTTGTGAAATGTTTAACGATAAGGCGCCTTCCAAACTAATTTTACACATTCAGAGTTGTAGCTTGAAGTATCACTGCAGTCATAAGAACAAGAAACACTCCCATAAAGTAGATAGGCAGAAAAAACCACAAAAATTTAATAAAGTGCAAATAAAATGGTGTTGTAAGAATATACAGAGGGAAATGCTCTTAGTCCAGCCAGATTGGTATGGCGTCCTCTTGTAAATACATTCAGCCACGTGTGGCCCTGATCGCAATCACTACTGTGAATTGTGATCCAGAATGTTCTTGGGGGGCCGATGCCTGGACTGTGCCAGCAGCTGAGTCTGATTGGGCATCACAGCGGTGATGTGCTTAGCACGGCCAGCTGGACTGAGGGGTGGCCACCCGTGCACTCACCACGTGCAGTTTTTATTCTGGTGATGGAGTTGCACGCGGCGCGGCTTGTCCACCTGGGCTACTTAAAGTACCGGGAACCCAACTGCGGGCGGGTGCCTCCTGACATGGGAGCTGTCTTTTTTATCCAGGGCCCTCTGGTGCTGCAGACACTGGCCGCCGGTCCTTGAGCCCA
>NW_012103721.1:261136-264913 GCF_000951045.1 Mandrillus leucophaeus
AGCTCCATCTGCAGCGTGAGCAACAGCTGTGCATTTGAGAAATGTGGGCAGGTCAGCTGGCTCCTCCAGGGGGCTGTGGGGATGTGGGTCAGGGGCCTGGGATGAGGCCACATCAGTGGGAAGGAGCTTGGTTGTGTCAACAGATATGTCTGCCCTACAGGCCCGCAAGCCAGCCAGAACCCAGTTTTCCTTTGGTCATCTAATGCCAGAAAAAGACCCTGTTTCTTAGAGATTCTCGTAATTTATATTAACCATTTGGCCATACGTAAAATGTTATAAATGCATGAGGCTTTACAACTTGACAGATGTGTACCTCACATGTTAGGATTGAATCAAACTGTTGAAGATATTTCACTTGAAGGTTTTTAGCATTTTATGTGCAAACCAAATGCCAACAGCATTTTGAAGCAGTATTTTGGAATTTTAAACACAGTGGGACAGTGCTGGGTCTCTGGGATGCTGGTGGGGTGGACGTGACCTCAAGCTCTTGGAGCTTGCAAGCAAGCAGGATTCCTAAATTGTCACACCTGCAGTGCTGGAAGTCAAAGTGGATTTCTGTAAACGAGGTATTAGTGCAATAAGGAACAGATGAGTGCCCTTGGAGGGCAGTTTGAGCCTCCCAGACACCGCAGGAAGAAGCGGGGTAGGGGGGCAGTTACCCACCAGAACCTGGATGGTGGAGCCAGGATTGCTGGTGGCCCTGGGTGGCAGGTCATTACGTGCAATAAGGAATAGGTGACTGCCCTTGAGGGAGGTTTCTCGGCTCCCTTCAGAACCACAAGTGGAAGACACTCCAAGGTGGGGGGTAGGGGTTCGGTTATCCACTGGAGCCTGGATGGTGGAGCTAGGTTTGCTGGTGGTCCTGCGTGGCAGGTCATTACGTGCAATAAGGAACAGGTGAGCGCCCTTGAGGGCAGTTTCTCGGCCTGCTTCGGAACTGCAAGTGGAAGACTCCCAAAGTGTAGGGGGGTGGGGGTCGGTTTTCCAGTGGGGCCAGGTTTGCTGGTGGCCGCTGCGTTACAGGTCACTGTGTGGAGCGATGGGAGGTGAGTGGAGTGGGAATAGAGGACGCAACCTCCACAGCTACTGCTGGGAGTTGGCTCTGGTAGCAGAGGGGGCATAGAGGGAGTCCCATCAGGAGCAACACGGCTGGGGTCCCACGTGTGCTGGACGCTGAGGTGTGGCTATATGTGATCTCAGTCTCCACAGCCGCCCTGGGAAGTGGGTTCAGTTACCTTCCCATCTCTCATTTGAGAAATCTCCAGGGCTCACATCACAGCTGGGTGGGGTGGAACTAATGTCTCAGGCAGGACATTGGCCCCAGAGCCCAGCTCTTAACCCACCCCTACTCTTTTCAGTCCACCAAGTTTGTAGAGAGGGGTGTGTGGTGATGGGGGGTGGAAGTCGTGCATTTCAGAGGACGGCTGAGAAACCAACACAGTAGAAGGGGGACAGGAAATAAACCAGGCAGGAGACACAGGCAGTGCTTGGGAGATCTGCGCGGGGTCTGGGTGTGGGGGGCGCCTCTGGACCTGTGAATCCCATTCTGTGCTCCTGGCTTGTCCAACCTTCACCCTCAGCCACATACTGCGCGCTTTAGGTGAAATCTCAGTCCCTCGCGTGGTGCGGCCATCTTTTCTCACTGGCTTTGCCTCTCCTTAAATCAGTTTCAGTGGGGATGGTGGGGTGGTTGGTGGTCCATGGAATTTGCCCTCCACCCCCATCCTTGTCCTGTCTGGCCTGTTACCTGAATCTGTGTCTCTTCAGAGCCTGCAAATGAGTGGAGGCCACAGCAGCCTCAGGCTGACCGGCCTCTCAAACTTTTTTATTCATCAGAATCATGTTAAATACTGATTCCTAGGCACTCCATTAGACTCTCTACGCCTGCCTGGTGTAGGTACTTTGAGGAAGGTACAGAGGGTTGCTGGGCTGTTCCAGGAGGGAATTTGCATTTGTAGAATGTCCACTGTGCTCCTTCCAGCACTCTATTTTCCACGCACATGTGGCATTAAACCTGGAAGACCTCTGGGTGCGGTGCTGGGTGAGGAAGCCCCGCCTGGATGAGGGGCTGCTAGGGCTCAGACTTGATTCCTGGGCTGGGGGCTGCAGGCTTACTCTGTTCAATGGGCCTGCTGATGGGATGCCCTGGGAAGTCCTGCTGTGCACTCAGGGAGGTACAGAGACACGCTCAGGAAATACAGACCATGGATTTAAAAATTCCTACTGGAAAATCTTTTATGAGCAAATTTGCATCTGACTGAAGACAATCATTGCTTGAATAATTGGTTTGTTTACAAAATTGGTCCTATGAACAAACAAATTCATTTTCATTCATGCCTTGTCTATAACGTAAATAGGAGCTATTACAGCAACCTAAATTAATTTTAAATTTTGTATCAGATTGCGTTCCAGATTACAAACGGCTGCTTGATAATCTAATTGATAAAACGGAGGAATTTGGTACTTGGAACCCAGAGTGAAGAGAATAGAATTGCTTTGGTTTCTCAAAAGCGTGTGACAGGGGTGACCTGGGGTGAAGAAAAGTGGCTGGAGTCATTACACTCGAGGAGATGATCTGCCCCAGCTTTTCTCAGCTGTCTTATGGATAAAACAAAAGAGTGATAAATGTGGAAAAATTCAGCACTAAGTTCGTCTATGCCCTGAGCTTCTCATAAGCTCATTAATGTGACCAGGCTGTATCTGTGACCTTCCATACAGGAACAAAGAAATTAGGCTAGAGTAAGGCGGCCGGCGACCTCTGGCGCCTGGGCCACGTGTCATTTCCTAAAGCCCTTTTGGGTGAAATGACAGTCGCAATGTCTGTTGTTTGGAGGAGTGTAATCTCATGTATGAGATGTAGATTTAAAACACCAAAGCCAGGAAGCTTGGTGGGAGTGGCTGTCTTCCAAGTGGTTTTCTGTGCTGCCATGGACGAGGCGTGGATGTGTCATCCGTTGGTGAGATCCACTGGTGAAGGGCCTAAGCAATCCCTTGGTTGGGGGAGGAGGGGGTTGTGAAGCTACATCTCTTCTGGCATCCCAAGTAAATACATTTTGTAAAACTTGTGAATTTGACCCTGACCCTAACCCTGAGTGTTGAAGTCTGCTGCAGTGTCTGGAGCCCTCTTCTGCATTGAGGGTGAGTGACTGTAAATGACTGATTCCTCAGTGGTGAAAGTTCAAATTTAGCTTCCCTGAGGAAGCCAGACCTCAGTCACCCATGTCTCCATTGTAAACACTGCGGCCTCTACACGGGTGGCTGCAAGTTTCCAGGTCCTCCTTGAAGAAGCAGCCGTGTGGTGCTTGGTGATTTGATAACATCAGCCACCTTCTGTCTTCTGTCTAATCATGGTACAAATGATTCTCCTACAAGGAAACGGATCTGGATTCTTCCCCGATCATTGAAAGAAGCAGCCCACCTAGGAACTGCACCGTCCTCTGCATTTTCACAGCAAAGCCTGTGTCTGTCTGTGAGGAGTGTCATGTGTGTCGTGGGAATCACAGGAATTCCCTTAATCCACTTTTTGAGGGCTCGGGCAGCTCTGCCTGTTTTACCTGGGACGAGCAGCGGGTGGTCTCTGGCTGCTGTGGGACTAGGGCTTGTGTTTCACCTGGGACGAGCAGCGGGTGGTCTCTGGCTGCTGTGGGACTAGGGCTTGGGGTGCATCATCACATCCGGTGGCCTGTCCAGGTGGGCATCATTGTCTTTTGCCTGTCGGCTGAGGCAGCTGTGATGCCATGGGGGTCATGCTTGTGTCGGGGCCAACCCAGTTCTTCC
>NW_012103721.1:265258-266769 GCF_000951045.1 Mandrillus leucophaeus
GTAGGTGGCTGTTGTCTTTCAGTGTTGACTGAGCAGATTGGGACGTTTCCAGTTCAGCAGGGAGTTCTCTTGCATGGTTCTGCCTGTGGTGAGGACACCTTGGCTGGAGAGCCTCGTGGGGATACCTTAGGCCTCTGGCGGCAGCCAGGCTGCACGGTTTCTGTGCCCCGGGTCCTCTGCAGGCCCAGATATATCCCACCACAGAGTCAGCACTGCTAGACTTGGGTACTGTGTGTAGACAGCAGAGGGGCAGGTCCGGGCCTTGCTGACTGGCCTCCCTGGCCAGGCTCCCGTCTCCAAATCTTCAGGGGAAATGCATCCACCATCCACACCGTGCACCAGAAGAAAACTGCAGGCTTCTCTGTGGGTGGTGAATTGAGATCATGCAGAGTGACCAGGCTTGGGCTCCTGGCCAGCGTGGAACCTGATGATAGCTTTAGGTGGAACCTGACATGCCTCCGTGTGTACATTGCAAAGAGGATATAGTGTTGTCAACTTGAATCCAAATGTGCTCCCGTTTTGAGGTGGAAGGTTCTGGGAGTATTGGCCGTTGGTGATTGTCCTGCTGTGGAGGACTTTGAATGCAGGCGCTGGTTTAGGGTAACCCTAGTTTCCTGGTCCTGTATGTGGGCATCCCTGAGTGTGCTGGGCTGGAGGAAGGCAGGGCAGATGGGAGGGTGACAAGAAGTCAGGTGTTCCCAGCTGTGGGGAGAGATGCCTTCAGATGGCCAATATCAGGAGGGTGGTGGCCAGGGGACCAAAGCAGGGGTGCGTGGAAATGCCATGTTTCCCGGGGCATGGGGAGGACCTGTTGAGCTCTATTCCTGGGCAACAGTTCTTCCATTCTCAGGAATCTGTGCCATTGTAAATGAGTAGCAAATTCTGTAATTGCTCTAATTACTTACTGTTAAGTCCCCATCCCAATTACTATGAATTAACAAGAGTGACAACAGTTTGCCTGGTCAAGCCTTGCCAAGAAAAACCAGTGGAACTAGTTTTAGTTGCCTTGAGTTCCCTCCAAATCGGATGCTTAGAGGCTTGTGTCCCCACAGCTGCTGCAGTTTCTCCTGGGCCTGGCAGGCACATTCCAGACATTCACATCTCAGCTCAGATGCAGGCGTGCACATTATTTACAGAAAGTCGCACTGTGCTGTGATCGGCTTGAGCTGACATTTTCTAGGTGGGAGGTGGAGGCCGAGGACCTGTGAGGGACTGTCCGAGTGTCCTCTCATTGACTTGGAGCAGGTGTACATCTGTTCTTCAAAAGTTCTAACAGGATGAAATTAGAAATACAAATTTTTGAAATTCATGTGTTATGAACTCTGTTCAGTGATTTCCTCTGAAATGAGAGACTATTTGCAGACAAGGCGGTTGGCCTGCAGCTCTCCTTAGAACTGTCCTAGACCTCGATGCCATCCTATGGTTTCTTCCTGGGTGTAGGGTGCGCTGCTTGAAGCAAAACCAAAGGAAAGAACGTGGTCAGTGTGCATCACTACTGCAGCCAGCTCAAC
>NW_012103721.1:267204-273406 GCF_000951045.1 Mandrillus leucophaeus
TTTTGAAATCAAAGTGCGAAGAAAAAGTTTTGCCTCGAGGTCTTACCCCATACTTGTTTTTCTCCTGAGGTTTTAAAACTTTCTTAACTCCTTTTTTCTCCACCGATCCTTGGGGGAAATTCTGTCTTCATATCTTCTTAAAAGATATGGTTAAATTCAACACTGAAATTTAAAAACATGCTTTCATACTATTTTTCTTTTAACTGATGTATCTGACGTTGGTGAAGAACTAAGTGGGCGCGTTGGTTTACTTTTATTTTTTTGAGACAGTCTTGCTGTGTTGCCCAGGCTGGAATGCAGTGGCACGATCTTGGCTCACTGCAGCCTCACCTCCTGGTTCACACCATCCTCCTGCCTCAGCCTCCTGAGTAGCTGGGATTATAAGTGCACGCCACCATGGCTTGTTCATTTTTGTATTAGTAGAGACAGGGTTTCAACATGTTGACCAGGCTGGTCTTGAACTCCTCAAGTTTGCTCACCTTGGCCTCCCAATGTGCTGGGATTACAGGCATGAGCCGCCACACTCGGCCTGGGATATTCTTGATTGTAACTGTAATAGATCCCTTTAATAAAAACAAAACAGAACAACAACAACAACAAAACAGCTGTCTGAAAAGTCCCGAAATTAAAGAGCCCGCTTGGACAGGCATTTGGACACCAGTTGAATGGCCCAGCACAAACCACAGTTACATGGGCCATTCGGCCTGTTAGATCCTTAGGGTATTTGAAGTGGTGGGGATATTTGCATTTCTGCCTCTGGATATCGTGTTAGTATGAATTCGACTAGTGTTTGAGGGCCAGGCTCAGATCCGGGAAAACAAGAGCCCCTGACCTCACACCTCTTCTCTTCTATGTGTGTGTGTGTGTGAGGAAAATAGAAAGCATGAGAATATTTTTTTTTCAATGAGCTGGAAAGATGGAAAAACAAGCTTAAGATGTTTACTTGTTCAGAAGAAGGGAAGTGCAAGGAATACTCAGCTTTGCTGCTGCTGAAGGAGGCCCCTGGCGGAGGCTGTTTCAGAGGCGGGGTTTCTCTGAGAAAGGTAAGAGGCAAATAGCATGCCCCATCTGGTTTGCCAGAGATGGGGAAAATTAGTATCCCCAAAACAGCCTCAGCATTCTGGCAAAGGCTTTGGAAAACCAGCTAGGGTGTGGGACACTTGTTGGCCACTGGGTAGAAGGAAAACATTGCTGGTCCTGAGGACTGTACTGTTCTTCCACTGCTATAAAGAACTACCTGAGGCTGGGTAATAAGGAAAAAAGGTTTAATCGGCATACAGTTCTGTGGGCTGTACAGGCTTCTACATCTGGGGAAACTCACAATCATGGTGGAAGGTGAAGGGGAGGCAGGCATGTCTTACATGGCTGGAAGGGGAGAGAGAGTGAAGGGGAAGGTGCCGTGCACCTCCAAACAACCAGATCTCAGGAGAACTATCATGAGGACAACACTTGGGGGATTGTGCTCAACCATAAGAAACCACCCCCATTAGTCAATCACCTCCCACCAGGGCCCACCTCCAACACAGGGTTAGAGTTCAGCATGAGATTTGGGTGGGGACACACAGCCACACCACGTCAGGCTTCCCATTCTTCTCCTGCATGTGCTTCCCAAATGGTTCTGTCACTGGTTTTTGTTGATACATAATATACGTACGTATTTTCTGAGTGCATGTGATATCTTGATTCATCCCCATATTAATCAAATCTAGGTACTTGGGATGTCTTTCACTTGAAATATTTTCTTTTCCTTGTGCTGGTAATGCTCACGTTATTCTCTCCTAGCTATTTTGATAATACACAGTAGATGACCCACTGCCATCCCCCTGCTGATTTACCAATAGTAGGTCTTGTGCTCCCATTAGGCTGTGTGTTTGTGCCCGTTGCCAGCCTCTGCCCATCCTGCTTATGAGTGGGCTCTGCTGGGCCCTGTTGACCACCTACTCTTGGCCTCCATGAGATCTGCTCTCAGCTCCTGCTTATGAGTGAACATGCGCCGTTTCTTTGCTTGGCTCGTTTGCTTAATGTAATGTCCTCCAGCTCCATCCATGCTGTCGCGGATGACAGGGCTCTCCGCTGTGTGGTGGAGTATTGCTCCTGTGTATGTTCGGGCCATGTTCCCTTCATCCCCTGTTGACGGGCACTCAGGTGATTCCGGACCTTGGCTTCTGTGGATGGTGCTGCATTGAAGCTGGGAGCAGTCACTGGCTTCATATTCGGGGGACGTGAGCCACTTTGATGTTCTCAAGCAGCCTATCCCCAAAGCCCTCTGTTGGATGCCACATTCCTTTGTGCCCTTGGCTTCCACTAGGATGAACCGTTGGAAAGTGGATTTGAACGCTTGGGTTTCTGTCTTTAACTGGTACCCGGCTGCACTGACCAAGCAGGGGTCCCAGTGACCCTGGACACTACCTCACATAAGGTCCAAAGATGCAGTTAGGTTCTTTTTTTAACTTAAAAAACAAACAAACAAACAAACAAAAAAAAACCGCTATGGACCTGGTTAAGCTATAGCATTATCAGTTAGTGTTTTTCCTATTGGAAAGGTGTATATTTTATTTTCTAAGAAGGAAAGAAATCCTGTTAAATACTCTAACCACAGATTAAATCATGTCAAGGAAAGAGGTACCATTTTGGGGGAAAAATTGTCCCTTCATGTCAAAGATCAAGGGGATGACTTCCATTGTTTAATTGAGTTAATTATGAAATCTTAAGTGGTTTTGAGAAGACGAGCTGCAGATGCTGCAAGACATGAGACTGATGCTGATTTAATGTTAGTCAGCCCTGACAGAATGTAGATAATATTTAAAGCTTGCTCCAGTATTGCTTGATAGATTGTAAGTTAAAGTAAAGATTGGTTTGATGCTTTTATTTTACAAAATATTGAGGAAAACTTTGATAGCCAAGGAAACAGCCTTCAACCAATTTATTCCTAATTTCTATCACCAGAAAAATTTGTCCTGTTAATTCCAGAATTTACTTTTGGAAAGTTCCTGTAAGGACAGCAGAGGTATTGGTGGTTGAATGATGACTTGAATTTAGGTCAGGATCGTTAAATATTTCATAGTCACGTTTGTCTTGGTGGTTTTAGCCATTTTATATTAAATTTAGAACTGCAAATCAAACCAAATGTGTTCTTTTGCTTTTGTGATACTCCTTTGTTTGTATGACTATACTTGTAAAGAATGATAAAATGTGTATAGGGCATTTTCTCTGTGTAGATATTAGGATTTTTAGGGAAACAAATTAATCATTCTTCTAATAGACATTGTGCTGTGTGTTGGGTCCTTTGTATATTAGTTGAATTATTATAATGAGGACCACTTGAAAGTATGTTTCTATACAAGATCTTTTATATGCTGACTTGTGTTATGCAAAATCCTTCATCCTCTAAGAAGACTAAGTAATGGGTTGGAGGAGAGGTTTAATTCCCCATTAGGTCTATTCCGAATGCCCAGAATTGAATGCAAGTATGAATTATGTTTTCGAAGTGGGGTGTGTGTGGTGAACTCCTTTTTAGATCATGGGAGGGGGAGGTAAAGCAAAGATCAGATTTGCTGATGAACATTTTTGCATATTCTAGTGGAGAAGTCATATGACTTGACTGCACCTGCGTACTCTGATTTTGGTGTCGTTAGTGTCCATAGCCACAAGCCTCAGCTGAAAAAGAAAGGCTTCCTGGATGGGGAAAATAGGAATCCGTAATAACCTGAAGTTGTCTGTCATGGCCTGTGAGTCACAGGTAAATAAACCTGCCTGAGGGGACGTTGGCTGTACAGTATTTTCCTTCTGTTTTAAGACTGTCAGAAAAAGGTCAGTTCTACTGCGTTGGGTCCCTGGACCTCATCTTTGCTGCAGAGGGGACTTGCCATTATACCTCTTGTCCCCAGTGCCTAGGAGGCTGATGCCACATAGAAGACCTGCAGGTCAGTGGAGTTGAACAGGCACCGGACACGCTGTGCACCTTGGGACACATCTGAGAAGTGCGTCCTTGCAGCAGGTCTGGGGTGAGAGCGTGTTCCATCTCCTCTGCCTTCTCTGGCTTTGCGGGCCTTTGAAGTTGGTCTCGGAAAGTGAAATTAGTTTCACTTTCTTGAGGTCAAAGCCGGAATCAGGCTCATCATTTCCTGCAGTGTTCACAGCAGCAGCTCGTAAACTCGACATGACCTGATTCCGGATAGTCGAGGTTCCGTCCTGCTCTGTGACTCGGTTGTGTGTGGTCTTGAGAAAGTGAACATGGGTTTTCTTGACTCGGAGGGGGCCGAAGAGACCCGCCCTTCACTAGGGGTGTGTGTAAAGCATTGGACTCTCCAGTCAGGAGGCAGCAGGGACTCGGGAAAGCCCCACATGCCCTCCAGTTCCCTTATGTTGAAATGGTTTGTACTCTGCCATGCCGGGTCATTTTGGGAGGTAAGTGGGGGGTTCACATGGGGGTATGCAGTATTCTTAGGTGTCAGGTGCGAGAGTTGAATTTGTAGAAGCTGTGCAGATAGGAAAGGGCCTGGCAGGGAGTGCTGTTTACACGGAGCCGATTTAACGCGAGGTTTGCGCTCTCCCTGGGTCCGTGTCTGACCGGTGTCTCCCAGTCTGCAACCGGACGTTCACATGACTCGGCGCCATCATCCCACTCTGTGTAGATGTCTGAGGATCTGTGCGTGCCTGCTCTGTTAGAGTGAGTTATGCTAATGAACTGAGAAACAGTGAACAAACCCTGAATTGGTCAGCACTGGTTCCACGGCCAGTTCTGCCGTGGTTGGAGTCATTCATCATAAAGTGTGCTGGACTCCTATACAGAGCTCTGATTTTCAGAGGCCCTTTAACTTGGCAGCTAACCAGCGGCTTCCTTCAGAAGACATTTGAGTCCCCTTTACCTGCCAGAGTGACCCTGGGAGTTTGAAGATGAGTGAGACAAGTCCTCCCTGTCTTGTGGATATTACTGTCCAGAGGGGAGACAGATGTTGATGGTGAGGGAGGCCCTATCAGAGGTCAGCGCACGTCGGTTTTATTTCTGTAGCACTTGCTGTGTTCAGGCTGTGCCCCGGGCCATGTGCAGAGCATCTGGGGACCCTGCCCATGGCATCCCAGGCACAGCTAGTATCTGCACCATCTTCATACTTGACCTGAGTTTTGGGGGAAGTACCGAGGACGGCTTCTGCCTTTGCTGGAGAGGGTTGGAGTCAGGGAAGTCCTCCACAAGGAAATGATCGCCAGCTGATTCCTCAAGAAAGAGAGGTGGTTCCCACAGGGGCAGAGCAGGGCAGCATGCACAGACGTGGGTGTGGGGTCTGGGGCAGGTGCATCTGAGTGGGGTCTGCTGGGAGACAGCGGGAGTGAGGTGTGAAGGCAGTTGGAATTTACAGGATAAATTATCACGAAGGTGATGCTGGGGAAACAGATAAAATCAGGACTCTCTGGGGTAAACGTGGACCTAGGGTTACCCTGGGCGTGGGTGTTTTCAGGCTCTGAAGGCAGAGATTTAGGAAATTGGGCAGAGTTGAGCCCCAGATGAGGATGAAGGCTACCCTTGGGGGGGATGTTGAATGAGACAGGGTTGGAAACCCAGTGAATATCCTGGGGTCAGTCCGGCAGGAAGACAACAGAGGAGACTGGTGCCCTCAAAGACCCTGTGGGTCCTGCCTCTCAAAGTGCTGGGATTACAGGCATGAACCACTGCTCCCTACCGTTACTGGTAAAATTTCTAAGCTACTGTCTCTCATACCCACTCCCGTATTTTTTTTTTTTTAAACTAGGTTTATGGCTGTATTTTTTGCAAGGGAACCAAACAGTTACCTGTTTGAAGTACAAATAACACGATGTTTAAACACCAAAAATGTCAATTTGCACAGAAGTTTCCAAATACCCAGTTGGTTTGAGCCTTGCATTGCAGTGCCACTCCCTGCTCTTAAATTTCTACAGGATGCAGAGATAGCGAGGCAGGGACCACTCATACATCTTCAAGTTTTGATTCTATTAACTTGGGTATATTTTCAATTATTTTGGCACACCTGTGAGTGTCGCAAGCAATGCCAGGGTATTTATTTTGAAGCTTGTCAAAGGAAGAGTTGGGAAGATTTTCACATTTTTAGAATTTTCATAGTAGTTACAATTTACAAAGAATGTAAAATTGTGTAGTCATTATTTTGCTTTTTTCTAGATGTGTCCCTAAACAGGGTTGCTAACTAATTCTACATCACAGGATTCAGAA
>NW_012103721.1:275179-276266 GCF_000951045.1 Mandrillus leucophaeus
GTTTTTAGTGACAGGATGAATTGGATATATTTGCAGTATTGATCTTGACAAGGGAAATGGTCAGAACCAAATGTGACGCCCAGCTTGGGCCTCGCCATTGGCAGAAGACCCTGGTGGGCAACAGACTGGAGACTCGGAGACCGAGGGGAGAATTCTCATGCCGTGATGCTATTGCAGTCACTGCTTCTGGACTCCTGCTGGAGGGGAGCGGTCCACTGGCTTTACAGGCTTTGGTGTAGTGGAGACCTTCGGACCTGCCTCTCCTGGCACACCTGTGGGTGTGGCGAGCAGCGCCAGGGCTGAGGCAAAGGTGCTGAGACCGGAACGTGGACGGGAGAGGCTGCACGCGGTGCGCGGCAGGCGTCTGCTCAAGCAGCTGGAGGTTTCCGCAAGGGGGCGGAGCGATGGTTTTCTTCCTTGAATTTGGGTGGGGAGGGTGTTCTGGGGTGCTGTGTCTGCACTTGTGTTGCTCTGAGGTCAA
The DNA here is from genome assembly GCF_000951045.1 of Mandrillus leucophaeus. Taxonomy (NCBI): domain Eukaryota; kingdom Metazoa; phylum Chordata; class Mammalia; order Primates; family Cercopithecidae; genus Mandrillus; species Mandrillus leucophaeus. Next base: position 275,661 of record NW_012103721.1, read on the forward strand.
GCTGTGGCCCCGAGTCCCTGTCCCTCTGCCAAAGTGAGGGTTTGCCCATTTTCAGGTCAGATTTTCCTTGGGTCCTGGCCTCTAGGAGTTGGGGGCATTCGAAAGGAGCGTGAGCACGGTGGACGCGAGTCGGCCTCTTCCTCTCCCCCCAGCTCCTGGGCTGTGTGTGAAGAGCTGCCCAGCGGAATCGCCCTCCTACCTGGTATTTCATTCACCAGAAATCGTTCTCACTGTGAACTCTTGACTCAAATTTAATCCAGGAATGGAACTTGCTGTTGCTGGATGCCACACACAACATCAGGAGCCTAGTTGGGGATTATATGATCTTACCCCACACCTTAAAAGTGAAGACTATAATTGTCAGGCCTCTGAGCCCAAGCCAAGCCATCGCATCCCCTGTGACTTGCACGTATATACGCCCAGATGGCCTGAAGTAACTGAAGAATCACAAAAGAAGTGCAAATGCCCAGCCTCGACTTAACTGATGACATTCCACCACAAAGGAAGTGAAAATGGCCAGTCCTTGCCTTAAGCGATGATATTTTGTGAAATTCCTTTTCCTGGCTCATCCTGGCTCAAAAAGCTCCCCCACTGAACACCTTGTGA
>NW_012103721.1:276316-279966 GCF_000951045.1 Mandrillus leucophaeus
GGCTGTGTGTGAAGAGCTGCCCAGCGGAATCACCCTCCTGCCTGGTGTTTCATTCACCAGAAATCGTTCTCACTGTGAACTCTTGACTCAAATTTAATCCAGGAATGGAACTTGCTGTTGCTGGATGCCACACACAACATCAGGAGCCTAGTTGGGGATTATATGATCTTACCCCACACCTTAAAAGTGAAGACTATAATTGTCAGGCCTCTGAGCCCAAGCCAAGCCATCGCATCCCCTGTGACTTGCACGTATATATGCCCAGATGGCCTGAAGTAACTGAAGAATCACAAAAGAAGTGCAAATGCCCAGCCTCGACTTAACTGATGACATTCCACCACAAAGGAAGTGAAAATGGCCAGTCCTTGCCTTAAGCGATGATATTTTGTGAAATTCCTTTTCCTGGCTCATCCTGGCTCAAAAAGCTCCCCCACTGAACACCTTGTGACCCCCACTCCTGCCCACCAGAGAACCCCCCTTTGACTGTAATTTTCCTTTACCTATCCAAATCCTATAAAACAGCCCCACACTTACCTCCCTTCGCTGACTCTTTTCAGACTCAGCCCGCCTGCACCCAGGTGAAATAAACAGCCATGTTGTGCTCACAAAGCCTGTTTGGTGCTCTCTTCACACGGACGCGCATGACAGTAGTTAAGGAGATACTGAAGTCTTTGCCAGCTCCAAGAGCTTTTTCAGTTTGTTGGGCCATTTTAGGCAGAAGGAAAGGCTTGCTTAGAGAATCTTACAGAAATGTTTGGTGCAGCGCCGCTAAACCGTGGAATAAATGTGTAACTTTCCATGGCGGCCCTCTGGAAAGAGATGCACTTTGAGTGCACCCTGGCCTGCTCGATACAAGAATCGGCCGTGTCACCCCGCTTTCCGTGGGTCTGCAGGTGTGCGTGGTCCATCGCCCTGCACTGTGGCTGTGGAAGGGAAGATGATCTGGAATGCTGGCGACAGTTCTCAGTGCGCGTTGACGTGTGCTGCTTTCTACAGGTGAGAACATTTCTGTTTAATAATCATCTCATCAGGATGATTGCAAGATATTTGAGTCTCATTCAATAGTGTTTCTGGGTTCCTTCTGTTTTTAATCTGCTTTCTAGCACTAGGCAAGTGAAGACATGGAAAGTAATAAACCCATCGAACTTGTAGAGTGTTGTGTAGGAGCAAACTGTAGCCTCTGGCTCTGTTTAAAGATTGGAGTAAACTCTTACCTGGCGTGGTCACATTTGTTTAATCGAAATGTGAATGAGTCAAAGCTGGCACCTGCATTGTTGATGAAATACCAGATTTTAAAGGAACATGTAGATATGCCGTAAGATACCAGCAAAGTTCCTCGCTGAGGTTCTGCGCGGGATCGGAGGAGCTGGGCCTTGCGTCACCAGGGTCGTCTCTGGTAGCAGATGCTCAGTGTTGGGCATTAGTCACTTAACCTTTCCAGGGCCGAGGAACAGTTCGCTGTGGTGTTTTTAGAACCTGTATTTTGAGTCCGTTTGTCCAACTTGACTCGAAGTTGCTGCCCAGTTCCAGACCTTTGCCACACACCGTGCGCTCATTTTCTTGTCCCCTGATAACTGCCTCAGTTGCCTCCAGCCTGACAGTCGAGCCTCATCGTTCATGGACACAGGCTCCATGGTGGGGCCCAGGCCGCGACTCCGGCTTGCACAGTTCCATGCCTGTCACCGTGGTTTATCACACCACTCCCGGGATCTCCCGTTTAGAGGAAGAGAGTCCCTTTCCTGCAGGCCCTGTGTGGTGTGGAAACCACCCCTACCTACCTTTCTCCTGTTTGAACTGTACCGTGAAGCTACTTCTGTTCTAGTCAACCATCAGAATTTAAGGTACGGTGATTTATGTAACTTATCACACACTTCTCAGCGTGTGATAATTTCATTCTGTTGTGAAATTCATTGAATTTCATTCTGTTGTGAAATTATTGCAGTTTTCATGGCTACGCTGGTCTCAGGTTGTGGCCCTTGGTAACTATCTTGAAATGAATTGCGTTCCCCATTGTGTGTTAAGGTTTTGTCTGGGAGCTGTTGAGGCCTCACCTCTGCTTAGGGCGGTGGCTTTGCTCTCCTGACAAGAGGAAGAATCTTATTTAGAGCATTTCTAAAGTGGTTTTTGCTTCCAGACAGAATTACTTTTTTCACAGAGACGGCCACTACAGTTGTAAATTATGCTCAGGAAGACACACGGGTCAGCTGACAGAGTGGAGTCCAGAACAGACCCAAAGAAGCAAAAGCAATTCAGTGGAATTTGAGTCTTTTCAACAAATTTTGCTGGAATTATGGGACAGCCATATGCAAAAGAGTGAAAACAAGGAGAAATTCCTGTATGAAAATTAAGGTGGACCATAGCCCTGAATGTAAAATGCCAAACTACAAAACCTGTAGAAGAAACGGAAATTGTCAACACCTAGGGTTAGAGCTCTTAGCCATGATACCATGATCCATAATCAAGGAAGAAAACAAGTAGGGTAAGACTCATCAAAATTAAACTTTTAATGTAAAAGACACCCCTAGGGTATTGAAGAGACACATTTTCTATAGAGGGGGAGAAGATGTCTACGAACCATGCAGCCAGCAAAGGACTTGTATCCAGAATGCACAGGACTCCCATGGCTCATGACAGAGAACAAACCACCTGACTTAAAAGTGGGCAGAGACCTGAACAGATGCTTCGCTGAGAAGGATGGGAGGATGGCCCGAAAGCATCTGAAATGACCTTCAGCATGACTGGTTGCACCGAGATGTGCACCGAAGCCGCAGTGAATTTGTTCACACCCCTGCTGGAGCACCTGACTAAGGTCTTCCGACAGCCCCAGGTGCTGGTGAAGACAGGCAGTCGGGACTCCTGTGCGATGCTGGGGTTCAGCACGGTGCAGACAACTTGGCGGTTTCTTACAAAACTGAACTCACATAAACGTGGGGCCTGGTGACCCCACTCCTGAGTATTTACCCTCGAGAAACAGAAGCTGATGTTCAAGAAAAACTGTGCCCAGATGTTAATAGCACTGTCTATAATTGCCCAAAACAGGTTACAATGTGCCGCAGCCATACATGGAATAATAAACACCCAGCAGCCCCAAGGCCGGGGGCTGCTGATCACAGGACACCCTGGGTGCACCTCCAGGCACGATGCCCAGGAAAGAGACAAGCTGAGCCTGCTGTGCTGTGACCTGCCCCTCCGACAATACTCACAAAAGACAGACCAGTGGGAATGGGGAACATGGAGACGGTGGTTGCTGGGAATGGGCGGGTGTGCTGATGAGGTCTCGTGAGTGGGTCTGGGGCTGTGGGACTGTTCTGCTTGTGTGATGATGGTGATGATGGGAATATTTGTGCCGAAATTCACAGAACTGAACACTGTCCACTTTACAGTAATTTTTAAAAAGTGGTAACATGCTCATTTTCAGTACTGTTTTTAATGGAAGATGGAGTTTGCAGACGATTCATTAGGGGCGTGTCTCAGGGCCCCTGAGTTGTGTTGGGTTGGAAAAGCCTTCCCTGTTGCGGGCAGTAGCATGGGGCATGGAAAGGATATCGCCACGGAAACACATAGAATCCTTTGAAGAAACATGTGCATTTCCAACTTGCTATAAGATAGAATTGGAATTTGTAATGGTTTTGTTTTCTAGAGTCTTGGTA
>NW_012103721.1:280016-283493 GCF_000951045.1 Mandrillus leucophaeus
TGGGACTGTTCTGCTTGTGTGATGATGGTGATGATGGGAATATTTGTGCCGAAATTCACAGAACTGAACACTGTCCACTTTACAGTAATTTTTAAAAAGTGGTAACATGCTCATTTTCAGTACTGTTTTTAATGGAAGATGGAGTTTGCAGACGATTCATTAGGGGCGTGTCTCAGGGCCCCTGAGTTGTGTTGGGTTGGAAAAGCCTTCCCTGTTGCGGGCAGTAGCATGGGGCATGGAAAGGATATCGCCACGGAAACACATAGAATCCTTTGAGGAAGCATGTGCATTTCTAACTTGCTATAAGATAGAATTGGAATTTGTAATGGTTTTGTTTTCTAGAGTCTTGGTACAATAGGGAGACAGTGTAAAGAAAGCTAATTTTGAAATGAAGAATTGTAAAGATTTTCAACAGCAATAGCTCTAGGAAGTCCCTGGAAATGTAAAGATGTTCAGTAGCGATAACTCTAGGAATAGTCACCCTGGAGTTGCTTCTTGAGCATTGGTTTCCTGGCTGTATCTTCCGACTTTCATTTTTAAGTTTTGCTGTGAGTTGGGGATGTGTGGGAATAGCCATCGGTGTTGGGTAGGAGTGGCCCTGCAGGGGTGCATGTGTCCCGAAGCCTGGGGCACTGTTTCAACCTAGCTTGGAACATGGGGACTGTTGTCCGTGACTGGAGTAAGAGTACCAGCCTGGCAGGCTGGGGGAGCCCCGGGGTGGTCTGGGCACTGTCCTCCCTGCCTGCAGGATGGCAGCTGGAGGAGCTCGAAGGCTGCCTGCCTCGTGGCTGTCAGCGCAGCAGCCCCTCCTGTCACTGGAGCAAGTTTTAGATCCACGAGTCTATGCGCCTGGACTTGCCTCCTGGGACCTCTGCCACTGTCCTGAGGGCCCTGGTGCCACTTTCCCTGTGGGACCCAAGCCTCTGTGACTCCAGATTCGGTTGCTTTCCCTGACGTCTCCTTCCAGCACGAGTGCTCACCTCACTCAGTGCAGAGCCTCAGGTTCCCTCCAGATCCCCAGAGACGGAATCTCCCAATTTAACAATATCGTTGGTGACAAGATTTGAGCGGCACTGATTTAACTCAGCTTCCAGAGTTTAAGTTCTCAAGACACAGTCCTGCTCCTTCCCTGTCCTGATCCTGTGTGGCTGGTGTGGATGCGGGGTTTCCAGAGGGTGTGGCTGAGGCAGTGGCTGGTTGTGGGGTTTCGATTGTGTGGAGTGGAGGATCAGTGGACACTGGCTTTCCCAACTCACTTTCTATGTAGCTCCCAGTTTCTCAAAATCGTAATTATCTTGGATTCCCTGTGAAACTGGGAGTCAGGCCTTGTGTGCAGTGCTGGGTGGCCATGACAGGGCCGGAGGGAGAGATGAGAACAGGGAGGACGGGTTTGTCAGGGGAAGGAACCCCTTGCCGAATCCCTGTGTCTGTTTTAGGTTAAAGACGAATGGCTGGGTGACAGATGTCTCACCGTTGTGGCTGGACCTTGCTGTGCTAAACCCTGAGCAGGGGTCCCAGCAGCTGCCTCCTGCCAGGCTGGGGCCACAGGGCTGGGCTTCTGCCTCTGGGGTGGGTTGCAAGGGCTCGTGCCAAGGTACAAGGGTCTGCACAACTCCTGTGTGACCTGAGGGGCATGTGGGAAGCTGGTCTGTGCTCCTTACCTGGGAGAAGCTGAGCTCACCTGGGCCAGAGCCTCTGGGGAGGTAGGAAGGCAGAGGCCTGGAATTCCTGCTTTCCCCAGACAGCAAGAAAGCACCTGCTCTGAGATGTCCTCAGCGGCCATATACAGTTGATTTTAACATGAGGGAAGATGCCAATTAACCCGGCTCTGTGGGGAGCTTTGAGGAGTCCAGGCCCTGGGCCCCGGGCTTTTTTATATGTTCCTTCCTGAACAAAAAACAAAAGATCCCTGTGGCTGATGTCCACTGCATGGGGTAGGACATGCCGAACTTGTGTGGGGCTTCTCCCTGCGTTTCCTTGGTGCTCCTCCCTGCCCCCACGGACACCAGCCGTTCCAGGCTGAGGCTTGTCCTGGTTAGACCCTCGTTGATGGGGTGTGTGATCCTGGATCGAGGGCCCAAGCACTTCTTTCATTATTAAAATGACTCACCTGAGACGCATGGCTGCCTCTAAACATCTCGTGAGCATGAGATACAGCCAGTGCCACCGAACCAAGCTCAATATTCTAGTGTAAAGGAGAAATTTTAGTTTTAATGTGCTCCTGGGACTCAGATGCAAATATTCAACTCCGGTTAAACTTTGAAGACCTTGAGAACCTCTGAGATCCCTTGGAAACTACTCCTTGGCCCCACGACTAACTCTCCCGTGGAAGGAGGCTGGGGTGGTCCGTGGGGGAGGACCGGGTGGTCCGCGGGGTCTGGGGTCCTGCTGCGTTCTCCAGGATTCCTTCCATTTCATCATTAGTCTCAGCTCTTCAGCAGGTGGAGCAGATTCACTGACATTTCCATTATTTTGTTCCTGTGTTGACTCAGTTAACTGAATCAATATTTACCAGAAATAATTGATGGCGAGATGGGAATTATTGGTGATTCCCGGACACAGGCAGCCTGTATAGATAAGCGTGTTACAGTGTCTGATTTCCGAGATGTTGGTCCACACCTTCTCAGGAACACACTTTCAGGGGTAGATTCCTGTGCAGGAGAAGCTGTTTTACCCCGAGAAGCGGTGGCGGCCCCTGCACTGGCATGGTAGGGTGGCTGTGTGACTGGGCAGGGCTGGACGTGCTCCTGCCCGCCCCTGCGCTGGGCTCCCGCCTCCGCCCCACATCTGTGTCGAGGGTGCCTGCCTTGGTTCCCCCAGCTCGAGGTCATAGAATTGTACCTTCCTTGACACATTTCTGTATAGAGATGATTAGATCTGGGGGCTGAATCTCAATCTGACACGCATGTGGGTAAATTATTCACGTGAATGACTTGGGTTCTCTATATTCAGGGTCAGGAGACGTGAGGTGGGTTTGGAGATGGCTGCCTGGCCTCAGGAAGTTTCTCTCAGAGCCTGTTTCTTTCTCTAACAAAGTAAATGATTCCTACCTCACCGGGCTTGACACACACTCAGTACTCAGATGCTGTCTGGTCTTTATTGTAGTTAGTATTTGCTGAACAGCGTGGCTGGTAAGAAAATGCATTATCTTTACAATTTATAGAATGTCATACAAGGCAAGCATGAAACTCGGACACTATCCTAATCTGAAGATGCTGGTGCTTACTCTTCTCCTTAAGCATTTTATTGTAACTCTGGCGTCTGTCAGCCGAGTCATATGACGGTATCGCACGCATGATGCCAGCTCTCAGATACCAAGGAAGGGGGAGCCTGAGGCTGCTAGGGAGCATCCCTCCTGCCTTCAGCCCTCGGGGGTTTCTCTCTCTCTCTCTCTCCTTCCCTCTGTCCCTCCCTATCCCCCGCTCCCCTCCCTGCCCCCCTCACTTACTCTACAACAGAGGCCCAGACTTTGACAAA
>NW_012103721.1:285336-286297 GCF_000951045.1 Mandrillus leucophaeus
AGAGGCTTGTTGCATGTGGCCGGTAGATGGTGACGTGTTGGAGTGACAGGGTCTGTGAGGAAAGAGCCTCACAGTCTAAGGGCATCAGTCTAAGGGCGTCGAGTTTGCTGAGGAATCTCCAAAATGTCCTGGTAGAGACGGGTAGCGGCGCTGCCGGGGCGTGCGGATCCCCCTCTTGGGAAGGTGCGGGTGGCTGCGTGAGGACAGCCTGAGGTCCGGGTGCCAGAGACGGTGGCGTGTGCAGCAGGGCCTAGGACAAGCCTGGGATTCGATTGTGGAAGAGGTGGGTGCTGTGAGGGAAAGGCGGCTGCGACTGAACTCTACTGGGATTCCCGTGAAAATGTGAGGCGTGTCGGGGGCAGGGTCAGGAGCAACCCTACTCAGCGGCTACTCCTGCAGGGCTGGGCGACAGTGGAGGTGGCACAGGAAGGCGTTCGCCGAAGCCCGTGTTCTGTGACTTGACAGGTGTTCCTCCCATGAGGGTGGAGTGGAGACTGGACGCTGGGTGGCTTTTTGGGAGCTGCGTCCTGCGTGACCCCGTGTGTAGTGGGCTCACAGCAGAGCTTCAGTCCTTCCTTTACAGATGCTTTTCAGAGTTCGCCCGCCTTTAGATTCTCTGATTAACGTGTGTGAGGCGGGTCCCAGGAGTCTGCCACCTGCCAGGCCAGGAGGTTCCCCGCATGTGGCTGGTCCCCTGACACCCTGAGAAACGTGACTCGAGAGGATCACCCGAGTTTCCTAAATATGAGTCAACCTGCCTTCTCTTTGCTTTCATGCCTCCCCCAGGGTGGGCCAGTCCCATCAGCCGCAGCGATACCTGCATGCTGGGGTTACAAGGAGATTGGGGGTGTGGTTCCCCAGGGAGATTCGGTGACTGAGGATGCTGTCATAGCAGCCAACATGTCCTTATTGTTCTCACTTTTAATGAAGTTCAGTTACTAGGTTTGCCGATGCACAATGA
>NW_012103721.1:286347-287234 GCF_000951045.1 Mandrillus leucophaeus
TGGCTTAAGGCAACATACACGTATGACTGTACAGCTTCTACAGGTTGCAAATTCAGGGCAGCCCTGCTGAGCGGTTCTGGCCCAGTCCCCTTGGGTCACTGTGAAGATGTTGTCCCTGTCCAGGGCTGCGGCCATCTGTAGGCTCAGCTGGGCTGGAGGTTCTGCTCCAGGATGCTGTGCTGACATGTCTGCGGGCGGAGGCCTGGTCCTCCACACCTGGCCCCTCCCTGGGGGTGCCAGGTGCATCCCTCCCCAGGGCCACTCCTTTCCCCAGAGACGTGGGAGTGCTGGTCTTATGCCCAGCGTCAAGGTGGCCAGTCCCCTGGGCCATACTGACCAGCCCTGAGCTCTGCAGGAGGGAGCATGCAGCCGTATGAGCCCCAGGAGGGAGGTCATGGGGCCATCGAGGGCTGGCTTCTGGGCCATGTGAGAAGCCTTGGGTGTTGCCTTAAAGCTGAGGAAAATGGCAGAATCTGGCTGGGAGCTGGAGAGAGAGGAGAGCATGCGTGTGGGTTTGCCAGGCCCTGAAGGTCCGCACAGGGCTAGAAGTACTCACATTCACAGATCCCTTCCAGGGTCAGGGCTCACAGTGTGTTCCTCTGTGACTCAAGGTACATGCTTGTTGAGGGTGGTTTTCTGTGTTTTGTTTGATGCGTCAAGAAGAAGGTTATTTTCAGTGCGGTAGGTGTAGGGGGTGAGTCTGGGGCTGCTGATCCCAGAGGAATGTCCTGGAATGGAAGTGTGGACAGGACGGAGGGCCAGGCCCCAACGGGCAACAGTGTGGAGGGACAGAGGCTTGTTGCATGTGGCCGGTAGATGGTGACGTGTTGGAGTGACAGGGTCTGTGAGGAAAGAGCCTCACAGTCTAAGGGCATCAGTCTAAGGGC
>NW_012103721.1:293149-294452 GCF_000951045.1 Mandrillus leucophaeus
TCTCTCTCTCTCTCTCCTTCCCTCTGTCCCTCCCTATCCCCCGCTCCCCTCCCTGCCCCCCTCACTTACTCTACAACAGAGGCCCAGACTTTGACAAATCCCAGCTGGGCCTATTTAACTCTTGGCTGGGAAACCAGAGGGAAAGGGGCCCAGGTATTACAGAAATCCAGAGAATTGAAATAGAATGTGAGCTACTTTTGCGTCTTGTTTTTCATTGTAATCTGAATATAAAAGGCAAGTGTCAAAACAAAATCGGTGCTAACTGTGCCACACAGCTCCGAGTCTGCCTTGTCGGGGCTCCGTGGGTTCTCACTCCCTGGCCTTCTCCATGAGCATCTGGACATGCCGTGGGCTGCAGAAAGCATTCACCTATGGTCCTTTGAATGTTCCAGAGTCACATTTAATAAAAATCTTCACATTCATCCATGGCCAAGTCTTGATTTAAAAACAGATATTGCAGGTCTTTGGGTGGGGCTCAGCCTCTGTTTTAGAAGCAGCTGCGCCATCCGAGGGGCAGGTTCGTGTGGGCTGGTGACCCAGTCCTGGTAGTGGGGGGCCTTGAAGTTCTAGAAAGTAGTGCTGCAACCTGTGGCATACATAAAAAGCCTCATGTGCCCCCCGAGAAGCTGGGGCTTCCCCTCAGTACTGTGGTGTGCTGTGTTTGTGATTGTGCCAGATGCTAAAAGGGTTAGGGAGATGCCTAAAAACCAGGCTCCCAAAGACAGCCCTTCATGTCTGGTGCTTTCACATATGTATGCACACCTGTTTGACATATGTACACCTGCTTCATGCATGCACCTGTTTCATATGTGTACACCTGTTTGTGTGTACATCCACCTCTTTCACGCATGTGCCTGTTTCGCACGTGTACGCCTGTGCATTCACCACCCTGTATTGCGTCATACATTGTATTTTACAGATTGCTTTTCACTTTGTATTGTGAGCTTATAATGACTTTATGAAGAAAAGAGGGGGCCCTGGCAGCCTTTGGCTCTGAGAAACGTGATGTCGCGGGAACAGATGAGACAGCCCGGGTGAGGCCAGCAGAGGCCGTCGTATCCTGGGAGCCCGTGCGCATCCACTGTGCGTCGCTGTGTGACAAGTGACCCCAAAGCCAAGTGGCTTAAGGCAACATACACGTATGACTGTACAGCTTCTACAGGTTGCAAATTCAGGGCAGCCCTGCTGAGCGGTTCTGGCCCAGTCCCCTTGGGTCACTGTGAAGATGTTGTCCCTGTCCAGGGCTGCGGCCATCTGTAGGCTCAGCTGGGCTGGAGGTTCTGCTCCAGGATGCTGTGCTGAC
>NW_012103721.1:299958-310487 GCF_000951045.1 Mandrillus leucophaeus
TTCTGTACTGTGAGACTCCAGATACAAAATTGAAGCTGAGACTCTGTCTCTAATGAACCGGAGAGAGAAGTGGTCATCTCCTTCAGGACAGTCTGGCCTCCAAGCATCTGTCTATCCTCCCAGTCTTGGGCACACCTGCATCACTGGTGCTTCCTGCCACGCTGTGACTCTGTGCCCAGGTTTCAGGAGCACCTGGAACAGTTTTCCTGGGAGCTCCTGCTTAGTCCTGGATCCTGGAAGCACAGGCTTTTGATGAAGGACTCTCCCCACTGCCAGGTAACTCGATGATTGCCCCCCATTCCGTATTTATCGCATGGGGCACAGAGAGTCTGGGCATGGTGTCCTGGCCCTGGAACCAGCTCTAGGACTGCATGGCGGCCTTGCCTCTGCCCCTTATGTGGGAACAGGGCAGTGGAGAGGAGAAGGGAACCAGGGTCTTGCCCCTTCTGTGTCTCAAGAACACGGGAACACATCATCCCACTCCCTTCCACCATTTACAGCCCAAGCTTATGTGAAGTATTCAAGTTATTTTATAACTTATAACCTCCCTTGACAATGATATATTTTATATAAGCAGCACATAGAAAGTGGTAATTTTAATACCCTATCAAGCAAGATCTAAACAATAAGGAACAGATATCACTGTAGAAAAAAGTTACTTTCTCCAGGAAACATTTATCTACTACAGATGGAAATGAATCATCGCTTCCTCCTTGGCGTCTCCTGATGAGCCTGTGAAATTCTGTCCTGTTTGCCACTGTTACAGTTACAAGCTATACCTTTTCTTCTATGATGTTTATTTCTTGCCTGTTCACCACCGTTACAGTTACAAGCTATACCTTTTCTTCTGTGATGTATATTTCTTGAAGGCATGGACTAAATCCCAATTCCACAGTATTCAATGCACATACTCAAGAGACACTTGTTTGAATGCATAGATTAATGGAAAATAGAAGTGGTGACTTCACTTTTAATTCATTATGCCAAACTTCAAGTGTTTACACGCACAATTTTATGGTCCTTTGGATAAACTGGGCTTCTGTGCAGGGTGGTTAGAGATAGAGTGCAGCAAATGGCTCTGTGACTCTAGGCTCACGAAGGGCTTGAGGGACTTGGTTGGCAGCACCTGTGTTGAAAACTCAGTTCCTCAAATCCATTCAAGTGACCTGCCAGCACACACAGCCCTGCTTCCCAGCTGATTTCTGCAGAGACTTCTCCTGAACATCCCAGGTGAACGTGGGTTCAGTCAGCACTGCTGGGCTTCCACAGCAAGCCAAGTGCAGGGACGAGGGAGAAGGGGGCAGGACCCGACTCTTCCTGGGCCCCAGCGCCTGTGTGTGGGGACGCTGCCTGGCCTAGCTCTTCTTGGGGAGGTCAGGAAAACGATGGCATGGAGGGTGTATTGGCATGAGCCACTTGCTCAAATATGGATCCTAGGTCTGTGTGGGAGGCAAAATAGAAACTTATGTGGATATTGTCAGTAACATAGCAAATATCGGCTTCTTCCCTAGGGTGGCTGACCCTCTCGCTCATCTGCTGAGCAAAGGCCTGGCCCGGCCTTCTGGGCCTCCACAGTGAGCTTTTCCCAAGCTCTGTCCACTCCGTGAAGATGGCAGGAGCCAGGGCAGACATGGGGTGTTTGTCACTTTTTATTTTTTTTTGAGACGGGAGTGTTGCTCTGTCACCCAGGCTGGAATGCGGTAGTGCTGTCTCCGCTCAATGTAACCTCTGCCTCCAGGGTTCATTCCACTCTCCTGTCTCAGCCTCCTGAGTAGCTGGGACTACAGGTGCCCGCCACTATGCCGAGCTAATTTTTTGTGCTTTTAGTAGAGACGGGGTTTCACCATGTTGGCCAGGATGGTCTCAATCTCCTGACCTCGTGATCTGCCCACCTCGGCCTCCCAAAGTGCTGGGATTACAGGCGTGAGCCACCGTACCCGGCCAGGTGTTTGTCAGTTTTTGAAAGCTACATTTAAGGAATGAAATAGACCAAACAATTACTTATTTTTGAATATTGAATACTTAGTCTACCAGAACACTTAAATGTAGTTAATGTATTTGAATAATAAGGAAGAACTTTCCCTCTGTTTCCAAAGCAAAAGTATAAACAACCTTGTACTTGGCAGGGACTTCACTCTGTTTCTAAAAAAGCCAGCAAGCACTTTTCCTGAAATAGACCCATCTGTTCTTCTGCATAGACCCTATTAACTTTTGAGCTACATTTCTGCTGTATCCTGATGTGATAGATTATAGAAAATTTCTTGCTACTGGAACTTGCACGATGCTTTCCTTGTAAACATCAGATAGAAAGTATGGATTGTAAATCTCAGATTAGTTGCCATCCTTGGTCTTGGTAGAGCTGCCTCCAACAGCCTCCATCAGTTACAACAGAGTGCATCTCCCCAGCAACCCGGCTTAGATTGCAGACCGAACCAGGCTCACCGAGGATTCAGTGCAACGTCTTCCAAAGCTGTAGCCACTGCTCTCGGAGGAGACTTGAGAAGCCCTCCCTTTGATGCTTGCGTGTGGCTATTCTCAGATCACAGCAGCTGCAGCAGCATATCGGAGGATGCCGGCAGGGGTGTCCTGGGTAGTGACACCACGGGTAGGGGCCCGCAGTGTCTGAATGAAATGGGCCGTGACACCGAGCAGTCTAGAGGAGTCTGCAGCCACATTTCAAAGGTGCAGTGGCCCGAAGTGAACCCCAGAACACTGAGGAGCCTGGAGTTGACCTGTCATGACTCCATTGAGAGAGCTGGCTGAAGTCTGTACCTGTGCGGGCAAAAGACGCCTGTTTCTGCTTGGCCCCTTCCCAGGCCAGGGCTGGGGAGGTTGTCTGCACAGCCAGTGGGAGCTTGACTCTGTTCACACTCAGGGCTGTGTCCCTCAGCTTTCTGTGAGCCCAGGAAAGATACACATGCCGAGCTCTTCTGGAAGAGGCCCCTGATGAGTTGAAGCTGAGCTTCAGGACCTTGTGGTGTGCGGGGCGGGTCAGAGTCGCTGCATGCCGCGTGGGGGCCCGGCTGCTGTTGTCACTAATTGGGCTCAGCAGATGCTGCCAGTGGACGTGGCTCCTGTGGTACTTGGTTTTCTCCTCACAGGAGTGGGTTTCCCTGCGGTGAAGGTGTGGGGGCTATGACAGGCAGCCTGCCAGGAGGAAGGCACTTGTGGGGTTTTGCCCTGAGGCCTCTTTCCTCTTGAGGAGCAAGAAGGGGGTTTGGGATCCTGCTTCCGGCTGCGTTTCCTTGCTAGGTTCTTGGCCTCGGGGGCGGGAGAAACTGAGTGCAGGCCTGAAGCCTGGACCCTTTCCACAGCCTCCGTGGCACTTGTGGTGGTATGCGGGACGTGGCCCTTGGATCTCCAAGCTGTACCCTGGCATGCCCGCCCGTTGGGGCATCTCAGGCACCTGCTGTGTGCCAGGCTTCTTGGTGGGGTGGGTGGTAGCAAGGGCTGTGGGGTAGAGGGGGCACCGTACCCGGATGATGATGAGAAGCATCAGGAAGGCACTTGAGGCAGTCACAGCAGAGCTGAGACCTGCAAGGAGGAAACTGACTGTGGGTGTTGGGGCTCAGGGATCTCCCTCTACCAGAGCCACAGCGGCAAGTGAGGGCAGAGCGGGGGACCGAGGCCCAGGGAAGCCATGGGCACGGTTTGCATCAGGTGTGCAGGTCTGCCGGGCTGTGCTGCCCTTCTCAGTCCTGGCTGGGCCTGGGGTCCCAGAGGGAATGGAGGGTCCTCACATCTCCCTTTTCTTGCTTCCCTGTTGCTTCCTGATCAAGGGATGCTTGTTTATTGTAACTCCGGCAGTTATTCTGAATATTAAGAGGCATTTCACAAAATTGTAGGGAGAGAGGGACTAGGGATTCATTTTTTTTTCTCCCCCTGATTTTACACGGAGGCTTCTGCTATCTGTTAGTGTGGAGGCAGAGTGCAGATGCTCTGCAGTTATCTGTACAGGAAGAGAAGAGGTGCTGGGAAGTCACAGATCTGATTGTTGCAATAGCACTGACATTTTAAAATGGGAGAATGCTGATGTCTATAATAAGCAGAGTAAAACTTCAGTAGCTTCGATATAAAGATGCTGAGATGATCTTAGAGCCACTTCGTCCGTAGATCCTTCTGCAGTGTGGAGTGTGACATCTCCACCAGCCTCTGGTCTGTGGCCGCCTGTGGGTAACTGAATGCTTGAAGTGCAAATGAGAAACTGAACTTCTAATTGCATTTAGTTTTAGTCAAATTTAAACAGCTATATGGGCCAGGCACCGTGGCTCATGCCTGTATTCCCAGCAGTTTGGGAGGTCGAGGCGGGTGGATCACATGAGGTCAGGCATTCGAGACCAGCCTGGCCAACAGGGTGAAATCCCATCTCTACTGAAAATACAAAAAGTGAGCTGGGCCTGGTGACAGGCGCCTGTAATCCCAGCTACTCGGGAGGCCGAGGCAGGAGAATCACTTGAAGTTGAGAGGCAGAGGTTGCAATGAGCTGAGATTGTGCCACTGCACTCCAGCCTGGGTGACAGAGTGAGACTGTCTTCAGAAAAAAGACATTTTAAAAAACCCTACATGCCGCTAGTTGCTTCTGTAGGAGACGGCATGGTTCCAGAAGGTAGACTTTGTGTTGAGAATTCTGCAGCGTCAGGCTGGAGACAGTCTCCCTTCCTAGCAGCATGGGCCCCTGGGCTGCTCTTCTACCAGAATGGATGGTGGCATCTCTGGGAGGTATCTGTGGACTCAGATCTCTGTGGATTAGTGACTTGTGTCACTCACAGATACTTAATTTTATGGGTAAATGAATACCTGGACTTGCTGCAACTTCAGGGCGAGATTCGGGAGTAGGGAGTGAAAAGTGACAAGGGGACCCAGGGCTTGTCCTGCCACCCCCATGACCTGGTCAGGGCGCCTTCCCGTCTGAAGCCCCCAGCACCTGATCGGGGCGCCCTCCCCTGAAGCCCCAGCACCTGATTGGGGCGCCCCTCCCTCCTGAAGCCCCCAGACCCTCCTGGCCTGCGGTGCTGCTTCTCCAAATGCTGCCCTTGGCTGTTTTCGAGGAGTCACTGGCACCCGAGCAGGCTGCGTGTGTCACTTCTTCACGGATTTGGGGTGTCAGTGAAGTCGATGAAGCTCATTTGTCTCGTCTTCCTCCTCATGTGCCACATCTCACCTGTTGTCTGTCCGAGTTTGTGTGTGTGCGTGTTGTGCGTTCTCAGACTGTACTCAGTGCTTAGGTGACAAGAACGTCTTAGAGCAAACGGATTGTCTGCTCCTAAAGGACGCTGTGTGTTAATCGAAACAAGGTTTACTTGTGGGGTTTAAATTTCCTGGGTGTGTTGGAGGCAATTGGGGGGAAACAAGGTCTAAAACAGTCCCTGGGAATGAGGAGGGCAATAATGAAAACAATGACTTTATACATACTTAGCAGTTGATTTAATTTCAAGGTGAATTTTGCATTTTGGGGACTCCTAAAACTACTGTTCGTAGGGATTCCTTGATGAGCTGCTTGTTTTCTGTCAAGTAGAAAGTAAAGTGGATTGGTTTTGCCTTTAATTCTGACTGACTAGAATGTACTTCCCTTTTCCCCCCATTCATGTTAGGGTGGGGATTGGACTAGAAGAGCTGTAGGATCTATTTCTGATCTTAAATGAATTTTTTCTTGACTCACTTTTATTTTATTGGTGAACTGCTATTTTTTCCTTCAATGCACTGTTCTTTGGTTTGGGAAATGTGCTATATTTGTACCGTGCTTTAAATGTACACAATGGTTCTAAATTGCTACTTTAGCTATAACATCTTAGTTAAAATGTCATCCATAAATCAGGCACAGTCTGAGGCCTGGAGACCCCTCTTGTCACTTCCTTCCAGCCGTATCTCCTTCCCTGGCCACGTTGCCTCTGGCCGCGTCTCCTCTCCCCACTACGTCACCTCTGGCCTCCCTGCCTGCCTCCCTCCCTCCCTACTGGTGGCCTCCATGGCTCCTGCTGACTGCCCTCCCGAGGGTCTGTTCAAGGCTCCTTCCCCGTTTTCTGCTCCTGAGTGGGTCTCGGGGCCTGGATGTTTCCCATCCAGTTCATTATTTCCAGAGGGGCAGATGATACTACTCACAATATCCTAAACAGGCTGTGAGTCCACCATGCCTCCCAATAGCCAAGGGGTGGGGGGGAGACGGGGTGGCTATTACTCCCCACCTCGCAGGGAGTGCCTCACTCCGGGACACAAATGCACAGCCCACTGTGCCTGTAGTTCGTCTTCTAGGAATGGACCTCTTCTTGTATGGCCTCTCAGATGAGATGAAGCAGGCCCACAGGGAGCAGCTCTTCACCGTCAGCTATAGGTGAGTGGGGAGCGGGGGAGACGGTGTCTGGGAATGGAGGCCTTAACGGCACTGATGCAGAAGCCAGTCCTCGCTGACCTCGCCTGCCTTCCCCTCGGGTACCTTGGCACTGGGAAGAGCATGCACGGCCTGGCCATTCTCGGACCCGAGAACCCCAAAATCGCCAAGGACCCATCCTGGATCATCAGATGAGTGGCCCTGGCACACCCGACTGTGCAGGAGCCCCTGAGAAAATCGGCCTCTAGAGCTGAATATGAAAAGTCAGAAATGCTACTGCTTTTTCCAAGAACATTATGTCATTCTTAAGGTTTTGCCACTGACTGGCAAGTCAGTCTTAAGAGCAACCAAGAAGACGTTCGTTGAAATAGTTATGCACAAAGTGCCAAAGATGCACCACATAGAATTTACTTTCTACTGACAAAACATTAGTTCTAGAATATTTAAGAATCTAAAAATAAAGGGCAACTCTGACTTAACCTCTGCTTGAGTAATTATTTTAAGTAGCATTTAGGGCCTTTATTAAAAAGCAGAAGTAAAATGAAAAGGTACACAAAGGTGTCCCACCTCTGCCTGTGCTGATTCATGAAACTGATCACACCGAGGCCCTGTGGGAGCGTCCTCCTAACAGACGGAAGTTCAACAGGGCGGCCAGATGGAAGTAGATGGGCTGGGGTGAGTAAGCCCTCACTTCGTCTTTACAGAGCCAGAAAGGAAAGCCTCCAGCCAACTCTTGGCCGTTGGACTCCGATTTCCCAAACAGCTGGTTTTTGGTGTCTCCTCTCCCTCCACACAGCTCTCTGCCCACGTTTCTGAGGTACAGCTGTGGTCTCTTGCAGTCTAGAACTGAGGCAGAAACACTGTCCCTACAGGAGGGGTCCCACGAGGGCGGCAGGGCTGTCACCCCAGCACCCATGTCTACTCTGGCAAGAGTCATCGGACAGTTCCAAATTAGGGCCCAGTGAGGATGGTGGCTTGGACTGGACGAGAAGCTGGCTATCAGATTTTTCAAACCCCCACCTTGGTGGTCTTAACATGCAGCTAGGATTGCAATCAAGAGGCCGAGTAGATAAGATTCATGTGTTCTCTTTTACTTTCTAAGGAGAGCAGGAGCCTGGGGTCCAGGCCCAGGGTCCTGGCCTGCTGCTGTGGATGGAAACTGACACATGGCAAATATGTAACGGTAAGTAAACATGGCATTCCCCTTGGCCTGTGTAAACTACTGGCTTTGTTCTCCTTTTATGACTTGCACATAGTTCAGTGATCCCTATAAAATTATTTTCATAATCTTTGCCCACAAAACTGCAGAGAAAACCTTTAGTAGCCACCCTACTTGGAGTTGTAGGCAAATGTTTAATACGCACATCTGAAAGCATGAGACACAGTCCACAGACAGCACGCACTGGAGCTGGTGGGGCACACAGGCGGTGACAGGTGCTCACTGATTAGGTTTTAATGTCAATAATACCTGCATAAAGTGCTGATCAATAACTTAAGTGTTACAAAAATGGATGGCCCACGGTGAGTCCAGGTTGCAGGCACGTGCAGGTGGGACTGGGTCAGAGGCTCCAGGGCTGCACGTGCTCTAGCCGGCCTGAGTCTGACACGTTGTAACTGGCCTTGTATTTGGCCAGGATCTTCATGAGGGGCTGCAGCTTGAGCCACCACCGTTCTTTGGGAATCCTGTGCCTGTGGAGGGAAGGGGGGGGACAGCAGTGAGGCTGGGAGATGCCACGGCCAGCACAGCGAGCGGTCTTGCCAGAAACACGGGGGTTGTAGGGTCGGCTGAATCAACTAGATGATAATGCCAATTTCAAGATCAAACAAAACCATTGTTTTTATATTTCTAAAAATTCTTCCCAAAGGCCTAGTGGTAGTTTGTTGTTGTTGTTTTGAGACAGAGTGTCGCTCTGTCACCAGGCTGTAGAGCAGTGGTGCAATCTCAGCTCACTGCAACCTCTGTCTCCCAGGTTCAAGCGGTTTCTCCTGCCTCAGCTTCCTGAGTAGCTGGGACTCCAGGTGTGCGCCACCACGCCCGGCTACTTTTTGTATTTTTAGTAGAGATGGGGTTTCACCATGTGGGCCAGGCTGGTCTCGATCTCGTGACCTAGTGATCCACCCACCTAGGCCTCCCAAAGTGCTGGGATCTTAGGCATGAGCCACCGTGCCTGGCCAAGACCTAATATTTTTAAACTGAGCTTCAGAAAAGCTAGTTCCTCAAACCCCTGAATGAGTTGCCGAACGCAACAGCAATGGCCATTCCCCTGTCCTGTACTCACATTGGCTGGGTTTGCTAAGGCAATAAGACCCCGACTTACTCAAAATCCATTTGGTTCTTCAGCTCTGCCACAGGTTGAAAAATAACGTTTCTTTTGCTGATTCCCAGCACACAAACGGAATCATCGGTGGTCAATGTTTTTCCTATAAAAGGTTTAAAAACAGATTAACACTGCCCTGTCCCATGGGCAGGTGGGGGAGCAGAATCACGGGGTGAGATTCCTGGGAACCATGCTGAACCTGGCTTGGAAGCCTGGGGGAGGCTGAGAACAGCTGTGCAGTGTGGCCAGCGCCTGGCCTGGGCTTGCACAGCTCTGCTCTTGTGGGATCACCCTGATGGCTTCCTGGAAAGCAGCTTTTGTTTTTTCTCTCAGTGGAGAGAATTTTTCACTAAATAGTGGAATAGGGAAATTACTTTAAATTATGGTAAAACACTAATAAGAAATTGATGCTCACGTATACACACACTGAGGCACGAGAAGCATCCGTAGCTAAATTAGCAAGAGAAAATGGATGTAGAAAGAATCAGTCAGTTCTTCAAAAAGACAAACCGATTGAAACTATTCACATCACTGTTTTTTGTAGACTGTCATTCTTCTAAGTCGGACATTGGCAGTGATAATGGTTTGCCCTAATAAAAGCACACGTCTGGTATGACTGAAGAAAGCTGAGGGGGGTGGGGGTGAGAAAGATGCTGGCACAAATAACCACTCAGGAATGAGTATGGACCACCCATGTTGGAACCATTAACAAGAGTAATGTGTCATGTTTTCTAAAACTTTTCAGCTTATCTAAAGATTTGTTAGAATATGTAACTTACAAAACTGATTTAAGGAAAAACATGCATAGTTCTACAAACACGAACAATTCATTCAGCAGCCAAATCTTCATCAAAACTGGAAGTTCTGATGGATGGAGTCACAAGGAGGTTGTCCTACCAAACATCCCCAAAATAGAAGGTCCCACTTCAACTGTGAGGGAAACTGTGGGCTGACGCTCAGGATCTCCAGAGCAAAAAGCCTACACAAAAGAACTTCAGGTTGAATCTAGCAGTGATAAAAGAGAACATGTCACGCACACCCAGGAATCCAAGGTTGGTTAAATAGCAATGCTCAGAGACCAGCAGGAGTTAGAACATCACACGCAGCTCAGTACTGAACTGAACAAGGAACCAGCAGCCTACTTCTCCCCAATAGGACAGCATTTTCACCAAGGCAGACGGCCTCCCTCCCCGGACCCGTTACCTCTGCCCTGGGCCTCCTTGAGTTTTGCAGTGATCCACTCCATAGCTCTGGCAGAGATTTTGGTTCCAAAGTTTCTATCAAATGGAGAAGGTGCCCCACCCTGTTGGGGGTTAGAGTCATATGAAATATCAGTTATACAGTCACACTTTGCTGTGAAATAGAAATGACGATTTCTATTTCACAGAATTTATGTTTTTGTTTCTAAGTCTTTAGGGATAGCTGGAACAGAACAAAACAAAATCTGTGATTCCTGTAGCCTGAACTCAGCCTGCTAAGCAAAAGTATCAAGTGTTCCCCCCTCCCCAGTAAGAGAAGGGTTTTAATAAATGGAACGAGTCAACTAACCATCTCCAATATTTTAAAATCTTAAATCAAGATTTCATAAACTCATCTGGGGTGGGGATGGGTCACAGCTTTAAGAATCTGATAACCGTTGTGGATTCTTTGACAAAGTCACACAGACGCCTACTATTTCATCATTTCAGGGGATTCATGAGCTCTCTGAAATAAGTTCACAGGCTCTGGTTTAAAAGTATAAAGAATAGGAGGTGGTGAAGGAGGAGTGTGTGGGAGTTAGGAATCCTGGACCGCTGTGTCCCAGGCTCAACTCATAACACGCGTGTGCCTGCAAGCAGCTCATTCCAGGTCATTCTGATTTGAGGGTGAGTGTCAAGTATCTTACA
>NW_012103721.1:311057-312046 GCF_000951045.1 Mandrillus leucophaeus
AAAAAAAAAAAAAAAAAAGTCTCCCAGCTAACTGGGAGTATGCGTATACTCCAGATCATTTTGTTGTATAAAAAAAAAAAAAAAAGTCTCCCAGCTAACTGGGAGTATGCGTATACTCCAGATCATTTTGTTGTATAGTCACAACATATGCGACACAACAAACCGACCCAGGATGTTGATTTCACCTAAGCCCAGCTAACAGGGAGTCATGAAATCTTGTGCTGTCTTGCTCTGTCCCACCCAGAACGTGAATCATCCCTGTGCCCTAAAGTCTCCATGCTGTCTGTGCCTCCTGCCCGTGAGTCACTCAGTAGCCACCTTGGTTATTAGATGGTTATCAGCCCCCACCCCCTTATGTATACAGGGGGCGGGTACTATCCCCAGGTCCAGGCACCCACTGGAGTCTTGGGACACATTCCCTGAGGCTAAGAGGGATGACTGTATTTCCTTCTTCCTTCATAAACATCAGGTGTTAGAGAAATGATTGCGAGATATCTAATAGATTAAGACTATAAAGAAAAAGTTTTAGTTGTCTAAATGCAAGAAAGTCTTTAGAGCAATGCACCACAACTCTCT
This sequence comes from Mandrillus leucophaeus, assembly GCF_000951045.1. NCBI lineage: Eukaryota > Metazoa > Chordata > Mammalia > Primates > Cercopithecidae > Mandrillus > Mandrillus leucophaeus. The sequence goes on from NW_012103721.1 coordinate 311,634, forward strand.
TTTGCATATGCCCAGTGTACAGTGCACTCCAGCGGCAAAGAAATTACCACTCATCCAGCCCAAAGTCACCAGAACCTAAGAACCGCGGTGTGACAGTGACAGTAAGATCAGCCCTGGTCTCTCACTCACCTGAGCACAAGGCTCCTCTGGATGGTGGTCTTTATTTTCTCCGTCAGGTGCTCCACATTGGACTGGAAAAGAGTATTTTGTTAATCAGACAATAAACTTATGCTAAGCACCCACTGTGTGCCAGGCCCTGGAGGGCGGGAAGTGCCAACCAAGTGTGGCAGTGAGTGTGGCCAAGGAGGTTGCAAGCTCTCACGGCTCAGATCTCGGGGAGCCTCCCCCAGGCAGGGAGAGCACGTCTGCAGCGATGAATGCTGAACGCAGGGCACGGTGAGCAGCCCTCATGG
>NW_012103721.1:312906-315618 GCF_000951045.1 Mandrillus leucophaeus
GTGAAACCCCATCTCTATTAAAAATACAAAAATTAGGTGGGCATGGTGGCATGCGCCTGTAATCCCAACTACTCGGGAGGCTGAGGCAGGAGAATGGCTTGAACCTGGGAGTCGGAGGTTGCAGTGAGCCAAGATCACGCCATTGCACTCCAGCCTGGGTGACAGAGCAATATATAACATACATTTATTTATATAACTAATTAAAGACAATTGTTCAGTTGCATTTTATCTGCCAAGGCCTGTCCTCCTGCATGGAGTTTAGCAACTTTGAACACTGCAGGGTCCAGGCCTGGATTCTGCTGTGCCGTCGAAGCAGGGGCAGACCCCGGGGTCGGCGACACCCTTCTCTAAAAGAGCCACAGATGCCAAGAAACCACGGCCGTGTCTGTGTCAGTTTAGAGGCAGACGCAGCATCAGAGGCCTCAAGATTTAAAAGAAGCTGCAGCCAGCTCCAGAGCCAGTCGCAGACGTGGGTGGTGACTGTCAGCGGAGGCACTCAAATCGTTTGTGACAGAAGTGAGAAAACATTACACAACAGACTACATCAAAAAAACAAGCTTGTGTTTCACACAAGAGACTAGAAGGTGTCCTCAACCAGGCATGTCCGCCATCACCTGACACTCGGGAGAGGCACCTGGGCGATGCGAAGGGCATCAAGCATGGCGTGTTCGGTAGCACCTCCGTCTCCATGCCCCCTCGAAAAGCAAACCACCCTAGACACGATGATTCGCTCCGCAGCACCGAGAGGATCCCAAAGGGACGGTCCCCTGAGGCCAGCCCTGTCACATACCTGCAGATCCCCAATGTCGAAGGGCTCTTCGAAAATGTATGCGGCATCGGCTCCGGCCGCAAGCCCCCCCATGTTGGCCAGGTAGTCACAGTAGCCGCCCATGGTCTTGATGAACACGTGCCGCTTGGTTCCGCTAGCAGACTGCTTGATGCGGTCGCAGGTCTGGTGAGAGAAGAGATCAGTCACTCCAGCCCAGGGCCAGGGTGCACCCACCATCCCAGAGCTCCCCTACCAGTGAGTGCAGCAAGGCCCCACACCGCGCCTGAGCATGCGGTCCCAGCATCGCACAGGGGTGAAGGGTGTGCAGCAGCCGGGATGTGCTTCGGAGTGGGTGTGAAAATGCCCCCCCCCAACCCCGCCAGCCACGTGGAGGTGACCTCGATGACCTGTGGTGGGAACCTGGCCATCTGCCGCTCCCTTCTCCCAGGCCCCATAGGAGGAGACTGAAAAGACGACCCCATAAGCCAGCTCACTCCATGCTGCTCTCCGACTGTCCCCGCTGAAGCAGCTTTCACCAGACACGGACACCGTTAGGTGTGAGCTGAGAAGTTAGGGGGCTGTCACCTGCCAGCTTTGTCCATGGAAACAGCTGTGCTATTCTATTTTCTTCAGAAAAGCTCCCTGTGATTTTAGAGTTGTGGCCGTCTTCCATCCATTGGCGAATGTTACATTAATAGAAACTCTACTCAAAGGCAGATGGTGGTTCTTACACCCAGGCGCCTGGGGGTCTTTCGGATAGCATAGGCATGAGGTCCCAGAGTGAAATGTCTGCCATCCACCCTCCACAAGGACCCAAGCTCAGCAGGGAGAAAAACAGCAGAGAAATGCATCGGCCACCTTCCCACCCACACACCAGTCCGGGCTACAGCGCCCTCTCCTGGCACTCTGCAAAGCCTCTGCCTGGGCCTCAGCTCCCATCCTGGCCCCCTCTAATCTGTTCACACAGACTGGAGACCCATCTATAAAAAACATAAATCTGATCAGTTCTTGGTTCATTCAAAACCCTTTACTCACTTCAAGTACACGTCAAGCCTTTCTCTGGAATCCCTGGCCTCTCCCGCTTCTGACACCAGGTCCGGCTCTAGCTCCAGCCACCCCAGGTCGTCCTGGGGCCTCTGCATATGCTGGCCGCTATGTGCATCGCATTCAGGCACAGTGGTGGGCAGGAGAGCAGCCCCCAAAGGAATCCCCGTCCTAATCCCTGGAACCTGGGGATGTTCCCTCATGCGGTGATAAAGGTGAATCCTGAGGACTACTCAGGTGGACCCTAAGTGCCACCACCTGCAACGGCAGATGAGAGGTGCAGAGGCCCTGGAGCAGGATGCTGCACACCCACATGGGAGGAGGAGGTGCCAGGGAACAAGGTGTGCAAGGCCCGGGGCTCTGGGCACCTGAATGGGCGACGAGGGACTCTCCTGGAGCAAACACTCTGGCCTCAGCCCGTGGCTCCCATCCTCCAGAGCTGTGCGAGAGTGAGTAGTATTTTCCAGCCCCAGGTGTGTGGTCAGGGTCACAGCGGCCACGGGACACACACAGGCGTCCCGTGTGTGTCCTCAGCTCTGACCCCGAGGGAAATGTCATTTCCTCAGGAAAACGTCACCTGGTTTCTAGGACCGCAAAGTTCCCTCTGTCAGGGGCTCTCGGGGCACCCCATGTCCTCTCTTCATAGAAATCACCCCGCTGTCTCCCTGCAGTTACCTCGTGGTTATTTGACTTGCAGTCCTCACTAGGCTGCACATTCCATGAGGGCAGGAACTGTGGGCTGGGCTTACACCACTGCACGATCAGCAGGACTCGGCCGAGCCCCCCACAGCAGGCACTCAAGAAATGGTTGTCTCTGAATGACACAAGCACAGTAGTCCCCAGCCAGCCAGCCAGCCAGCCAGCCGTCCGTCCATCCAGGTCAAGGGCTGATCCTGCAG
>NW_012103721.1:315668-317233 GCF_000951045.1 Mandrillus leucophaeus
CTCACTTCAAGTACACGTCAAGCCTTTCTCTGGAATCCCTGGCCTCTCCCGCTTCTGACACCAGGTCCGGCTCTAGCTCCAGCCACCCCAGGTCGTCCTGGGGCCTCTGCATATGCTGGCCGCTATGTGCATCACATTCAGGCACAGTGGTGGGCAGGAGAGCAGCCCCCAAAGGAATCCCCGTCCTAATCCCTGGAACCTGGGGATGTTCCCTCATGCGGTGATAAAGGTGAATCCTGAGGACTACTCAGGTGGACCCTAAGTGCCACCACCTGCAACGGCAGATAAGAGGTGCAGAGGCCCTGGAGCAGGATGCTGCACACCCACATGGGAGGAGGAGGTGCCAGGGAACAAGGTGTGCAAGGCCCGGGGCTCTGGGCACCTGAATGGGTCACGAGGGACTCTCCTGGAGCAAACACTCTGGCCTCAGCCCGTGGCTCCCATCCTCCAGAGCTGTGCGAGAGTGAGTAGTATTTTCCAGCCCCAGGTGTATGGTCAGGGTCACAGCGGCCACGGGACACACACAGGCGTCCCGTGTGTGTCCTCAGCTCTGACCCCGAGGGAAATGTCATTTCCTCAGGAAAACGTCACCTGGTTTCTAGGACCGCAAAGTTCCCTCTGTCAGGGGCTCTCGGGGCACCCCATGTCCTCTCTTCATAGAAATCACCCCGCTGTCTCCCTGCAGTTACCTCGTGGTTATTTGACTTGCAGTCCTCACTAGGCTGCACATTCCATGAGGGCAGGAACTGTGGGCTGGGCTTACACCACTGCACGATCAGCAGGACTCGGCCGAGCCCCCCACAGCAGGCACTCAAGAAATGGTTGTCTCTGAATGACACAAGCACAGTAGTCCCCAGCCAGCCAGCCAGCCAGCCAGCCAGCCGTCCGTCCGTCCAGGTCAAGGGCTGATCCTGCAGGATTCCCTAACAGGCCTCCATGGGACTCAGCCAAGAGTAAAAGCACGAAGTGGGAGTGTGGACTTGAGACTGGGAGCCACACGAGAGTCTGTGCACCAAAGTTTACCACCCACTGGGAAATTTTCACTTGAGTACTTCGGATGAAATTTAAAAGCACATTTTGTTGAATAAACACAGGCTTGATTAAACCATTCCAACCTATACTTCATTTCTTTGGCAGATTCTTTTCCTCCCAAAATAATTGGTTGATGTATTCAAAACTGAACATGGGCTCTAGTTAGAGGGCCACTTTGCATTGTGTAAAAGCCGAGATGGGGAGAGAAACAGGCAATGGGAAGAATTACTGTCTTTGTGCTTAGGGAGGACAGAGGACAGAAACCCATCAAGGGTCCAAAGAGCCCACAACTGCCTTCTTGAAGGGCCAGTGCAGAATTCTGAGGGTTTCACTCTTCCACCTGTCTCTAATTGGGTCTCTAATTGTGATCTAAGACTTAAGATGCTGTAAGGCTTTCAGACTTTCCCTTTGTCTTAGAGAATCCCAGGCACAGGAAGGAAAATGTGGGTGGGGCATCAGGACCCCAGAGGCACAAAGCCTCATAGATTATTTCTCCAACTGAATCTCCCCCGCAGCCCACCCTGAGGTGGGGA
>NW_012103721.1:317669-325573 GCF_000951045.1 Mandrillus leucophaeus
CTGAATTAGCTTCTAAAAATAGCAAGTCACTCTGGCCATGCCTCAGGCAGTTAGTTGAAGTAGCACTGACAAGGAGGCGGCCAATCCCAAGCGTGGCCCTGCGTGGACAGCAGTTGTGAGTGGTACTCGTCAGGCAGAGCCTGTGACCTCAGCCATTCTTGCCTCACAATGGGATGTGCCCAGCAGACACAACCCCCTGTAAGGGCACACACACGATCCTGCTAGGAAATTCCCCAAGGAGTCCCATGGGAGCAGGAGCCCCAGGCTACAGTTCAAACATCACCAGCACTTTGCTCCATTGGTGTTAAGAAACATAAATTGGTGGTGAAAGATAAGGTGGCGTTTGCTACAGTGTTAAGATAGAAAAAAGGCACTGACTTCTCTGTGAGAACCACCTTGCTCTGTGAATCTGCAGGGAGGCCAGTTTTCCCATGACTGGTATCCCTCATGGCAGCCGAGCCTCTGCTGAAGTCGGTGGCCAGAAGGAGCAGGGGATGGGGCTCCCATCCCTGCTACAGCAAGGGACCTGCAGCAAAGCATAGCCGCTGGCCGGGGTAGTGCTGCGCTGAGTGCGGGGTGCGAGGGTGGAAGCATGTGTGGACATCTACAAGGTGCTAAAGGAGAGTGAAGCCAGCGATGGCTGGACCCTAATGGCATTCAGTGAACATAGGTCAAGCGCGGGGGCCCAAGGAAGTCCAGGGAACGAGCCAGGGCCAGCCTCTGCCAGGCCAGCACAGCACCAGGGAACGCAACAGGGAGAAGCCCAGGAGAGAGATGGCCCTCAACTCGAGTGGGAGGCACAGGAGGCTGCAGTCGACCTCACGACCCCTCCACTCCCTTCCCCGCACTGGAACTCAGTTCTGAAGGAAGAACCCAGAACACAACTACTGTTTTCCTAGGTTCTGTGCCAAGCTGAACTAAGGAGTCTCCAACAGGGCTGGGAGTTTTCACCGCAAACTCCGGAGCTGGTTCGGACGTGAACATCGAAGCTAAAGGCCAGCGGCTGCTCTCCAGGAGACACCCAGCGGCCAATCCACTGACATGACCCCACGTGCCAAGGTGGCCACAGTCCCGTATGCAGCCGAGTGAGGACCCTTCTCTGCAGCAAAGGCCTGTGGAACTCCCACAGGTCCTCATGTCCAGCTCATGACCATAGAGGCTGGTCAGCTTATCAGGGACCTGAGGGGCCACCTTGCAGGTGTCAGCACCTCGCCCATAACCAGCAGAATCCACTCCTCCCAAAGCACATGTTGGTGAAACTGCCTGCCCAGGAGGGCATGATCTCGGCTCTCTAAAGAACCTCTCATCTCAACAGGAAGGCTGTGGTTCCAGGCAGCGGCCCCCAGTGGTCACAGCTCTGTCCCATATCTCGTACGTACCAGGCACTCAAACCCCTTCCTGCAGGCTCCCACAGCTGGCCCTGCAGCCTCGCTACTCAACGCAGGCAGGAGAGGCCGGTCCAGAGAAATGGTGCTCAAAACTCCCCTAGTCTAGGTGGGATAGAAACACGACTCCAAGGACTGGATATATCATCTCACTTTTAATCAATAAAGACAGATTCTCCCTAAGGCAGAGAAGCTAAAAAATTTACCCTGTTCTGGCCAGTGTGACCGACAGAAAGCCAAGCTACCAAAGGGTGGGGGGGAAACAGTAATAATAAATCTGGCTCATTCTTAGCACAGAAGAAACAAATTGCTAAAATAAATGAAAGAAAGCAATGGGAGGAAACGGGGTTCTTTTACCTGGACAACAGCAGTCAGGCCAGTGTTGGTGCCCAGGCTTATTTCTGTGCCCGGGACATTGTTGTTAATCCTGGCCGGCACCACACACAGGGGGATGCAAAGCTCCCAGTGGCGGCCTTGCACCTCGGCCATGCCAAGAGGTTAGCGGGGGTGCTGGGTGCTCACCTGCTGGCCCCAGGGCCTCCGCTGAGGTCCAGGAAGGGACAGGAGGAACCTGAGTCATCAGGGGACCAAGGGGAGCTCTGGAGGCCATGTGGGAGCAGGACAGGCCTCAGCGACACAGGGGGCTGCCTGGGCACAGCCCAGGTCCTCGTGAAAGGGGAGGCCTGCAGGCAGCACAGCAGGGTGGGTGTGAGGCCGGCAGCAGAGCAGCTTGCAGGTAGCGGCGAGTTAGTCACAAGCGGGACAGCTCAGCTCTCGGCATCTCATCGTGGGTAAGGGAGGCCAGGGCGGTCAGGACGTTTAAAGGCAAAGCCAGTCCTGTAGCTTTCTGTAGGCAGGCCACGATCAGTGGGATGGGGCACACAGCTGTAAGGACCACACTAAGTGACCGCCTTCATCGTGCAGAGGCAGCCTCCACGCGCAGGCAGGGAAGGAGGCGGGCAGCTGGATTACCAGTGGGCCACACTCAGCCCCACGCCACATCTCTGCTCTCCGGCGGGAAGTCACACACAAAGCCACACAGGCGAGAAAGAACCTGAGTTGCTGCTCTGGGGTTCCACTGGGAAATGGGCTCTGGTGTCAGAAAGGGGAGCGGTTCTTGAGCCCGTGTGCACCGGGCTTTTTCAGGCTTCACCTCAGGGTGTTAACCAAGATAACAGCAGGACAGGTCCACATGCCCACTGTTCCCAGCTCCAAGTGGCCCCACACAGCAAGGTGTTTTTGTCATCCACTTGGTGGCAAAACCAACTGTTTATGGATTTGGACTTGTCCCTCTTACTGTGAATATCCCCACATCTGCTGCAGAAATGCTACTGTTGGGATGCAAGGCAGGTCCCACATCTCCCCGGGAGAGTTGGACAGTGAGCGACCCAGGCTCTGCAGCCCTGGTGCAACCCAAAGCATCCCAAGGCCAGGAGCCCGTGTGGGCCGAGGGCTTCAGACAGTGGGTGCAGATCCGTGGCAGGTGAGTTCACAGCATGGTGGGTAGCAGGGTAAGGTGGGTGGGTCAGTGCTGAGTGACCATGAGGTGAGCTGTGAGCAGGGGCCCCCGTGCCCCCATGGCATGGCCTCCACGTCCACCCAGACCCAGCACATGCCCAGCTCTTGGGCTGCTCTGTACAGGCTCTGCCTTGCAGGCTCTGGCCATGGCAGTTTTTGCAGGACTTCAATCCAAGTGCCAGCCTGCTTCCCAGCCAGAAACACTCATCTGGGGATATTGGCTGGCCTGGTGCCCAGGATGTGGCCCTGTCAGCACCACCACGTGGGGGGCTCCTTATGCTCTTCAGACAGGTGATGTCACTCCTTTATTGTGGAATACCCTAGCCCAGGAGTAACCAAGACTGGCTGCGGGAAGCTGGCTGCTTCTCCAAGAAGCCCTCACTGGAAGTCAGAGGGTGTGGGTGACCTGGGGCCAAGGAGGGGCCTGAGGCACACAAGAGGGCAGGTGGGGGTGTCTCGGCTCCTTAACTCCGCCTTGAAATCTGTGAGAATGGCCATATTGCTGCAAATCCTCTCTCCCCTCTTCCCTGTCGCTCCTCTTTTCCTTCCTTCAGTCTCCAAAAAAGGGGAGGGAAGACTTCAAGATGGGGAGAGACTCTGCCCAGAAAAGCATAAAGCTCTCAAGACCAAACACAGCCGGGCCCCTGGGTCCGTAGTGGGGCCACTATAACAAGGAATTACTCACAAGACTGTAGTCACCGCCACCTTCGCGAAACCTGACAGCAGCGTGGCACCCACCTACTGTGTTTCTGATGTGACCTGATCAAGCTTACAGGACAGAATAATGCACCAGCCAGCACTAAGGAATTAAAGGAGTCCAACCGAAACTCCCTGCAGCCATATCCTGAGAATGTGTAACACCTGCTCTGAGGTATTTCATTCCTTCTGTTCTGCCAGAAAGACCCACTCACCAGAGCCGCATAGATTCTGAGGGGCTGTGGCGTCAGCTAAGCGTCAATGCTGGCAAGAAGGAAATCACGAGGATGACGACTTCATCACATCAGATCTGCCCAGGGCTTCTGAAGCACAACATGGCCACGTCCTGAGCCAGACTTCTGCTATGGAGCCCGCCCTGTGCTTAGAGGGACTTTCCGCAGCATCCCTTGTCTCCAGCCCCAGATGCTGGGAGCATCCCTTCTCCCAGTTCTAACCAGAAACCTCCCTGGATGGCTCAAACATCCCCTGGGGCACAATCACCCCAATAAGAATCACCAAATTTACTGAACAACTGGAGCCATCCACAGACCCCGAACATAAATGCTGCCCAGGGCCAGGCCATGAGTCACGGGTCACAGAGGGTGTTGGCCGGACAGGAAAGAGACGCTCACTCCCACACATCCTCAGGCTCCAACGGCTTCAGGACAGTGGCTGGAGCGACCCGGAGCCATCCACATCAAGTCGCCTCACGCCCTCATTTCCTGAGTTCGCCACCAGCTCCTGTGTTCTACAGCCAGGCGAGCCCAGTTCAGACCCAAATCCAAACCTTCTCAGGATTCACCCTGTCTGGCCATCAGTAAACAGGGCTCTGGAGAAAACAGCTGCCATGTTCACATCTCGGTCCCTCTCCCTTCAGGGGTGCAGAGAGGGACCCTCAGCGGCTTTCTCGTCCCTGCCCCAGCTCCCGAGCAGCTGCAGCATTCGCCAGGGTGACCTCAATCAGCCGACGTCACTCACCCATCACGAGACTAGAACCACAGCACTCCCAAGACAGCCTCATTCCTCGGAGCTCAGGATCAGAAGCGCAATGAGGACACACACATACACTTACCAAGGTGGCTGTGCCTGGCCAACGGGAGGCTCAACTAACTACACACTCCAGTTCTTTCTCTATTCTAATCAGTTAACTTAAGGCCCAGCGTGGTGGCTCATCCCTATAACCCCTGTGGCTTTGAGAGGCCAAGACGGGGGGACTGCTTGAGCCCAGAAGTTTGAGACCAGCCTGGGCAACACAGGGAGACTTCGTCTCTGTAGAAATACAAAAAATTAGCCACGCACGGTGGCAAGCACATGTAGTCCCAGCTACTCAGGAGGCTGAGGTGGGAGGATCGCCTAAGCCTGGGAGGTCGAGGCTGCAGTCAATCGTGATTGCACCACTGCACTCCAGCCCGGGAAACAGAGGCCCTGTCAAAAAAAAATAAAAAAAGAAAAAAAAAGAAAAGAAAATGAAATTGTTTAACCTAGCTTTGAGAAACTGGAATGAATGAAAAACTGAATTTAAAACAATCGCATAATAAATCACACAGTCCCTCCAAAGGAAGTCAAAGCGGGTGGAACTGATCATTTGCGGGGTGTTTGCCTCACGTACTTTGGTTTTCAAATTTTGACCCTGCACATTTGTTACATATTTACAATCTGAAAAAAAAAAAAAAGTTATTTATAGCGGAGGACCCTGGAATTAAAGAGAGATTTTCTTCATGCCCGAAAGTGTATATCACATACCACAAGGATCTATGCTTTGTGTGGAAACTTGAAAATAAAAAAAGTCACAGGGAGATCAACACCAGCTTTGTCCCACATCTTCAGATGCTCATCTACCTGCAGTGACTGCTCTCAAATTCTCCACTCATTCCCTCTGGGTAAGTTCCAATTAGGTAACTATTAGGGAAAAAAGAAGCTTCAATCCCTCCCATTGCACACCCAACTTTCACAGACCCAAAAATCCAGCTAAAGCAGGTGAAAGAGCAGTCAAAGCCATGCTGAAATCCTCTCTGTGAAACACACTCATGTTCACATTCCCAGCACGAAGGTAAGCCCAGAGCCGGGCCAGCCCTGCAGCAGCAAAGCCGTGACGCCCATCACCAGCAGAGCAGAAGCAACATCTAGGTCAGAGATTAGTGACTGCCAAAAATAAGGTGAAAGTTGCCCCCAAAGCCAGTGAACACGGGAAAACCTGGACAGGTTTCCTTCACAAAGGAAGTGAAGAAAGTTTAAGATGCTCAGAAAACCAAGAAATGAGTGCTAAGCATTACTTGCCATATGAGCTGTATGTTAAAAGCTTGTTTTTTTATTTACCAGCGCTAGAAATAAGTTTCGTGCCAAGGGTTTACAAAAAACAAAAACAAAACAGAAAACTTTGAAAAATATTCGTGAGAACTAAGTCGGACAAGAAAAATTAAAACTTGAGAATTAGTGAAAAATTTTAGACATCAAATTTTTTAAAAATGAAATACTTCCTGCATTAGATACGGATCTTCAGACTCCCACGTGAATCACCAAGTGTGACACACAAACGTGGGGTAGGCGTATATTTCTTTTAGCCGGAAATGGCGGCACGTGCCTGCGGTCCCAGGTACTCAAGAGGCTGAGGTGGGAGGATCACCTGAGCCCAGGAGGTCGAGGCTGCAGTGAGCCGAGATCACACCACTGCACTCAAGCCTGGGTGACAGAGTAAGACCTTGTCTCACAAAGAAAAGTAAAACAAAGAAAACAAAGCAAAACAAAACAAAGAACAGAAGAATATATTTCTATGTTTTATTATTGTCTTTTGGCAAAAAAATTAGCCCCAATATTGCCTTAGATGTAATTTAACATCCCCACTTTACAAAGGGGAAAATGAGGTCAACAGCCAAGACCAAAGAGAAAACAAATGCAATGGTGCATTCAGGACAATGACTACAATTACAAAAATATTCAGTTCAATTTCTACCCTCAGCATCAAGGCAGGGGTTCATCATAATGGATATTGGAGGCTCAAGGAAAATTTAGGCTCAGCATTAATAATAATTTTTTAAAAGCAAATTTTAACGCTGGTGCAATCACAGGAGACTGCGGCCCAGCCCTCCTCAGCGCTGTAGGTACTCACGGGCACTCCCGGGGTCTTGGCAACACTACGTCCCCGCTGGTGGCCACACAGAAGAGGCGGTAAAACTTTTTGGGAGTGAGATAAAAAATGTTCAGAGTCTAAAAGCCTACTTTTCGGGGGGGGGGGGCGGCAAAATAACGAGAAGCTCTCATTCAGGATATTTGTAAAAGGCTGTTTCTAGCGCTCGGTAGACAAAAAGGGCGGGGGCCCACAGGTTAGTCAGCCAGCGCCCACCTGGCGGGGTGCACACGGACTTACGTCGGTGATAGTGTTCAGGGCTGTGTCTGCCCCGATGCTGAAATAGGAACCCGGCACATTGTTGGACACAGTAGCGGGAACCATGATCATGGGCACACAGAACTCCTCGTGCTTCTCCCGGGCAGCTGACAGCTCCAGGAGTCCCATCTAAATTGATCCAGTATCTGCACGCTGGCTGCTCAGAGGCCGTGGTGTGGAACGGCCAGGACATCGCTTAGTCATAGGGGGCACAAGCACGTCACTTGCCACTCCTGTCTATTTCATCAAACCCTATTTTCTCCTGAATATTGACCATAGCAAAGTCATTAGCCTTCGAGATACATTTGAAACATCAACTTGCTTTGTTCAAGAGGTTTAAGACACACGTAAGTCTTTCTTGCCATGCTCAACACACACTGCCCACCGTTTCTGAAGTCAGTGTTTCTGGAACAAAAGCCTCGGCCTACCCCGTGAACATTCAGGCTGAGCACACTGTCGCGAGCCTGCTTGGCCAGCCAGCAGGGGGCAGGAGAGAGCCGCAGGGGGCAGGAGAGAGCTGCAGGTGCCGCGTGGGGTCCCTGCAAAGGCGCCTCACTCCCTCAATCAAGGACAGTGCCTCTTGCCAATCCAGCGGCTTCCTCCAAGGGGAAGCGGACTGTTCAGGTGCCACCGCACTGACTTCAGACGGCTCAGCCAACGGGGCAACAGATTCAACAGAGTTCCATGTTGTTAAAGGAAAACTTCTGTTACCAGACAACCTTAATATCAGATTCAACTTAAAATAATCAACAAGATTGTTTCCAAACCAACATGCTACTAGTGCCTTATCTTTCAATGTTGCTTAAACACGGAGAAGTATGAGGAAAAAAGAGCATGGCACTTACTTCTTAAAAAATAACACCTCTTCCAGGTTCATTTTACCCATATCATAAAGACTTAGAACTGTGGATTCCCTACAGGAA
>NW_012103721.1:326522-330605 GCF_000951045.1 Mandrillus leucophaeus
CATGGTGACATGTGTCTATTCCCAGCTACTCAGGAAGCTAAGGTGGGAGGATCACCTGAGCCCAGGAGGTGAAGGCTGCAGTCAGCCAAGATTTGCGTCACTGCACTCCAGCTTGGGCGACAGAGTGAGACCCCATCTCAAAAAAACAAAAAGCAAAAACAACTGTATAAATCATTACTGAAGGGAGCTGGCTAGGCACAGTGGCTCACGCCTGTAATCCCAGCACTTTGAGAGGTCCGGGTGGACAGATCACCTGAGGTCAGGAGTTTGAGACCAGTCTGGCCAATATGGCAAAACTCCATCTCTAATAAAAATACAAGAATTAGCCGAGCGTGGTGGCAGGTGCCTGTAATCCCAGCTACTCAGGCGGCTGAGACAGGAGAATCACTTCAACCCGGGAAGCAGAAGTTGCAGTGGGCCAAGATTGCGCCACTGCACTCCAGCCTGGGCAACAAGAGCAAGAGTCCACTTAAAAAAAAATAAAATTAAAAATAAAAATAAACGGGAGCTAATGCTTTTCATTTAAGGGAAGGGAGCAGAACATTCAGTATTTATACATCTTACGCACACATCTGCAGTGGTGCCCTGAAGTATTCAAGATACACATTCCTACAAACATAGCTCAAAACTACTCACCAAAGTTACATGCTAACAGCACAAGCACTGCAAGAATGCTACGTTATATTTTTAAAGCATCTATATCCAATATTTTAGCATACCGGCGGTTTTGCCTTCAGGTGCTGTATGCCTAAATTGTTACATGTTTAGTCATTCATTTTAGAATTTATGACTTGCGTTAGACAAAAGAAATATATTTAAACATAAGCTACTAAATTAATGACTTAGGGGAAAAATTACTCAATTAACTTGGAAGTTAAACTTTGCAAACTGAATTTATTGGACCTCATGTAAGCTAGATGATCAGTTTTTTAAATTGTTGTGTGTTTCCCTCGAGGATGGAAGTCTCTCCTCTTTTCTCTCATGCACTGTGCACACCACTGCAGCCTGTGCCTCTTGTCCACCGCGCCACAGTGCAGCCTGCAGTTTACCCTGTACCACGCCTTCCACACCTTAGTGACTTTCAGGTAAGTATAACCAAGAAGGAAATGAAAAGCAGATAAATGACCTCCACCCCCACATCCAGGATGCAAATGTTAAACATTCATCAAAGTAAAACCAAAAACCCATGTTAGCTCAGGATTGTAACTGGTAGAGTTATGTGCATGGCAATTTTAAAAGTCTAGCTATGTAAAAACCTAATAGAAAGTCTCAAGAAATACAAAGTGTATACAAAAAGACATCTGCAAACATTGACAGTGAGGAGAGGGCTTCACTCGGCATCCAGCCTGTCCTGGAAGCCATGGCCAAATGCCAGGTTGTATAGATCCGAAAAGCAGAAAAAAACAAGTGTTGAAATGTGTACAGTCTCAGCAATGTCCAAATTCAATGTAAGATGCTCAGAAACCTTGAATTTCCAATCAGAAAACAGGAACATGAGCAAGTTCCCTAGCAGTGCCCACCTTCTGCCTATGGCACGTATAACAGGAACGCTGGCCACCTTGAGGGGACAGAGGCTTCCTGGTCACATTTGCTCTGGCAGTCGCACAGCTGGCCCCACCACAAACACCTGGCTAATACTGAAAAACCACCGGCTCGCTGGGCTTTGCTCACTCTAGCCGGGAGAGCGTATTTACAGAGTACATTATCAACTGAGTCCTCGTTCAATCCGTCAAACTTGTTGAAGGCAGGGCAACCCCATTCCTGGCCCAATTAAGTGAACTGAGCAGAGCAAATGCCCCCAGTTGGACGGCACTCAGTCACAACAGCAGCAGCCACTGTTCACAGGGTGCTGGCTTTGTGCCGGGAACAGTTCCAAGCATCTTCTTTCTGTCCGAGGAATGTGCACTGCAACGCTGTGGGGCCATTTGCAACGTCCACCAGAGTTCTGAGGCAGCCAAGTCCAAGCTGTCTGTAGGCCTTGCCGCGTGGCCGTCCACGTCCTCTGCAAACCAGACCTCACTGCAGGGACCGCGGGTTCCAGGGCTGCCTTGAGGCACATGCTCCCTTCACCACCTCTTCCTGGCCCCTGACACCAACCCTCACCACCACTGCTGCCAACACTTTATTTTCTCATGGCTCCTGAGGGGCCTATTCTTTCTGCCCTTCCCTGCTCCCTGCGTCCGGCTTAGAGGATGCCCACATCAACATCAACGCTCACGTAATCACCCCCCCCTTCCATGGGGCTTGATGCCTAGGAGTCTCAGTATCAGAAAGTCAGATTTCTGTGCTTGTTGGAGAATTTCTTCCCATTGTGGAAGTGAAGGAGATAAAATTCTAGGTGCCTGCAATAACCTCATTTCCACAGCTAAGTAACTTCAGTAGTAGCACAAAACAAAAAAGCTTTTTTTTTTTTTAAACTTTTTTTATACAAGCTAAAAACAATTTAATTTTTACATCCACGTTCTCATCAGCTCCCACCTGGTGAGCAGGCAAATAGTAATTTTCAAAGAATCAAATTGTTCCATAATTTTAACACTTAGCATTATCACTGTTAAGCAAGAATTATCCCAAAAATACACGATGATCTTGTTCTCACATTCAAAAATTGGTTGTCACACAGTGAAATAGCTCTTAATGCAAAGGAATGTTTCTTTTCAGGTTTCTGTTCTGGGGGAAAAAAAAATCTGGCAAAGAGATAAACATTAATTATGTAACTATCCAAAATGCCTCCGAGAAAAATAGTGTCATCCAATTAGTTCTTTAAAGTGTTACAAATGCAGCTGAATTTTAACAGTAATTTGTCCATAATTATCAAAAGAATCTTCAGAAATCTTGATACTGAATGGATAACCATAAATGGATATAAAACACAAAGGCAAAGCGGAAGAGTTAACATTTGGGGTAGATTTTGGCCCCTATTTTTAACATACGCATAGTTATTTACCTAGCTGAACTATATCCCTCTCCTTCCTCCTAGGCTCTTTCAAGCCTGATTTTCAAGCATAGACTGGTTTTTGGTACATGAAGGCAGCTTTAAAAGATGTCAGGATCGGGCCGGGCACGGTGGCTCAAGCCTGTAATCCCAGCATTTTAGGAGGCCAAGGTGGGCCGGTCACTTGAGGTAAGGAGTTTGAGACCAGCCTGGCCAATATGGCAAAACCCTGCCTATGTTAAAAATTTTTGTAATTAGCCAAGCGTGGTGGCACACACCTATAATCCCAGCTACTCGGGAAGCTGAGGCAGGGAGAACTGCTTGAACCCAGGAGGCAGAGGTTGCAGTGAGCCAAGATCGCACCACTGCACTCCAGCCTGGGCGACAAAGTGAGGCTCTCTCAAACAAGCACTTAGCCCTCAGAAGAAGCTTGAGCATCCCCTGCCCCAACCAACTCAAGGAATCACATGGCAGTGGTTATCATCTGATTTTGACACAATAAAGTTCTATTCTCCTCTCTAAACACAATGGTAAACACTTGCCATCAGCCCACAGAAACTCCCAGGACCCAGTAACACCGGACGAGCAAGATTAATGGGCCACGTATGCAGGGTTCAGCTGCAGAAAGTGATGGCACCAAGAATGTGTGTGTGCTCAAACCAGATTCCTTGCTTTCAGGGTGGAGGGTCTCCCCGGGAAGATCATCCAGCGGGATGGTTTCCACTTCCACCATGAGGAGGAAACGGGGGTTTCTTGAGGACACTGACAGGACTTGGGTCTACTGCCCCTTTGTCCTCTGTTCTGTTATGGGATGAGGGTGGGCTGAAGGCAGGTTCTCCCTACATCTTCCAGGCAAGAGAGATGAAGCTGACAAGTGGACGACGGCTTTTCCAAAACATTCCCATGTTCATAACCTGTTATAGACCAGCTTTCCCTGGAGATCAGTGAAGCAGCATCATTGATTCTCTTCCATTAGGGACAACCCGGTGGTACGGGAGGCCGGAGACGGCATCCGCGCTGGGTCAGCCTCTGCGTGGGTCTGAGTCAGTCACGTGTGCCTGGGCCTCAGCATGCTCGTCTGTCAAATGGGCGGCCCCACAGACCAGTGACTTTCAAGCAGAGGTCCAAGGAGGTTGCCCAAGGACAGGGAG
>NW_012103721.1:330795-348048 GCF_000951045.1 Mandrillus leucophaeus
GGAGTGTGGAGGGAGGAGCAGATGGGGGGTTCTCTGAGGAGGAGGACCAAGTTTCTGAGGTGTCTTGGAGTCAGAGGTGGCAGTGGGTTGGGCTCTAGACCCTCTGTTGCATAGTTTTAGGCTTTAGCTATATTTGTGAACCCTTTAAAAGATTTAATTTGAAGAAAACCGGAGTTGGGGATACCTTGATTCTAAAACACAATTTCTCAAGCCTAAGACTAAGTGCTAGGCATTGCTCATTCTGTTACCGTCATTTCCTCCTATTTAAAATCAGCCGCACACCGCCAATTCTCCCTTCAGTGTAAACACCACCTTTTCTGAGGATCTAAAACAGCAGAGCGAGCAGTCCGTGATCCCGGTTGTGTGCACGAGGAGCGAAGAGCAGACGTGCGGTGAGGGCTGCAGACGACACGAGAGGCCGAGGCCCAGCACCTCCCTGCACCGCTGTGCTTTGCCAGGCCTAAAGGACACCGCCACCTCTGGGGTGAACAAGCAGCACAAGCTATCAACACTTATTCCAAAGGAACAGGAAGAAAATTCAAACGAAGTTAACACAGTTATCCCAACACAACCCTGCAACAGCCCAGAAACAGGAGGGCCAGTGGGCCTGAGACGAGCGGTTCCCACAGTGCGACAGCGACATTGGCATTAGGACTTTTTGGCAAAAATAGACAAAAAAGGTAACATGGGCCACCCATTATTTCCTGCCAGTGGAAAGACACCCACAGGCCCCCAGATGCCAACGGCCCCCTGGAAACGAACCCACGCGGTGCCTCGGGTCTTCGCACGAGCAGGCACGTGGTGTCCTCAGCACCCCCGCCCGGGACACACACACCACACTTGGCTCCCACACCTGAGGGTCCAGGGGAATGGCAGGAAGTCCCTGCAGGACAGGGCATCCTGTGAAGTAAGTGCAGGGCTACGCACCTCAGAGGGGCCCCCGGGCAGGTGCTCTCTCCCCAAAGGATGAGCCAGTCCTGACCACATCCAGATCGCAGTGGCCTCCAAGCCGAGTGCCAACATCTCACGTCCAAAGGGATGCACAGGTGCCTGCTGCGCGTGGAGCCCAAACCCCTCGCAGAGCTCAGGATGAACCCAGTGTCCAGGTCCGGGGCCGTCACCAGCCAGGAGAGGCGTCTGGGGCACTTCCCAGCAATGGCCGTGGGAAGTAACAACTCAGGCCCATCAGGGGTTTCCTTATTATGCAGGTTTTAGAAGTGGACACAGAGGTTCAGGTCTAGGGGCACAAACATCGACGGATCCCATGGAAATGCGGGCGTGGCCCCTACATCCCACCAGCCTGCATGGCTCCTCCTTTCTACTCCCATCACACACGTCCCCACCCAGCCAAGCCCCTTCTCCTTTTCCCCAGTGGATTCATCAAATCAAATCTCACTGTCCTTGGCAAATGTACCATTAGTTTATTTACTTCCCAGAACAAAAGCACACTTCCAGTTAACATGACACCCCAGCTATGATAGAACAGCCTTAATTCAGACATGACATGGAGGAAGAGAGGGAGGAGTGGTCAAGGGCTGTCCTGGAATCGGCAGCTGTTTTCTGGGGAAAGCCTCCGTCCCACCCGAGCCTGACACTCGTGCCACACTGTCCCCATGGTATCTGAAAGCTCCATGAAGACAGGGTCACTCTGACCCCTCCACACCCACAACGCCAAAGAGGAGCAGGAGTTCAGGAGAAGTCTCCTGCTAGTGCTGAAGACAAGAATAATTCCTTGTGGTGTCCAGAATGTCAGAAGAAAACAAGGCACCATGTAGATGCCTTCCAGGTGAATTTTGGAATGATTCTACCGAATGCCAGTCATCCTTTTTCAGAACAAAACCAATACCGGAAAACATGTGTCGCCAGCAGAGAGATGGTCCTTTAGACGGCTTACAAACACACCTACGTTACGCTGAATTTATCTCAAGCCACCCTCTCTGTGCTAATGTAAAAAGTCTCCTTTTTTAACCAGTAGCCTTTCTCATCTGGTGCTTTTTAACAAGCAAAAGGGTCCTGTAATACTCAGGCATTGTCTAAAACGTCAAATGGAAGCCTAGAATCCTCTTCTGTGCAGCTTCACTGCAAAGTATTTTGACATGAGCCAAATCGTGCTATTTCTACACCTTCATAGGAAACTCAATGCTTCATCAAGGAGACATAGCATGATTTCTGCTAGGCACAGAAACTGGTGGGGTGGGAATGAGGCTGAAGGAACATTACATAGAAAGCCCCAATAATCACCTGCATGAGAGCCACACTGGCCGGCAAGCCCCGGTCGGCTTGGTCTCTACAGTCACAGGCGTGAGGCCTGGAGGGCAGACACCTGGCACTGCTGCCCACCCCAAGGTCGTGGCCTCTGCCCCTTCTCTGCTGTCCATCAGTTCCAAGCTTCTGGCAACACCGCCTGCTGCCCCCACTGCCTGATCGACTCTTCGTGAAAAGCAAATGTTGTCAGGATAGCTTATGAGTGCATTTGCCAGGAAAGCAGCTCCGATTGACGTTGAAACCCCGTTCTCGCACCCCTGGCAGCTCCCCTGCCCGCGATGTGTACATGCTTGCAGCTCTGACCTCGCTCAGTGTCCACACAGGTTCTGTCCCCTGGAGAGCCGAATGCAGACTCAATGTTGAGTCAGAAATACACAAAGAGGGTGACGGTTACGAACTGCCCGCCTGTCCCTCAAAACACAGGTTGAAATCCTCACCCTCAATGTGATGCTGTCAGGAGGTCTTTGGGAGGTGATGATGTCCCGAGGCTGGAGCCCCGTGAATGGGGTTTGTGCCTCAGAAAGGAGCCCAGCAAATCCGTTGCCCTCCCACTGTGTCAGGGCCAGAGAGAAGGCGTGCGTGAACCAGGAAGGGGCCCACACCAGAATCCCCCCCATGCGGCACCCTGATCCCGCCTTCCAGCCTCTAGAACTGTGAGAAACAAATTCCTGTTGTTCATAAGCCACTCAGTCAATGGTGTTTCATTACAGCAGCCTGAGCTGCCTGAGATGACAATGCTCACCGTCCTACAGAGACGGCTACTCCCCTCTCCCAGAAAGAGGGGTTTAATTAAAATCCCTGTCTCTCCTTGCCGCCACCACAGATCTCATTCCCCCACCTCGTAAGCCAGCAGTTGCTAGGATTAAAGGAAAAGGAGGATCGTTTTAGACCAGCCCCTCCAGGCCGGTCTGAAGCCTTTGACTTTGCCCACTTCCACGGTGGCCGTGTCACCGGATTCTCCATGCCAGCTCTGCGTCTGCACCGGGTCCCAGGCTCTGCACAGACTTCTCCAGCTGTCCATCCAGCACACCCATTTCCCCTTCTCCTTTGCAGATTGTCCTTCAATATCCAGCCACCCTCTCTGCAACCCAAGGCCTTCCGATCCAGCCATTCAGGGTGAGCTCAGCCATGCACTGGAGTCCTTGGCTCAGGTAACCCAGGCCCAAGCCGTTGGCACCAACGATCCACTGGCTGTGGGGTCTGCACAGCCACTAGCTGCCCCAGCCACACCAGGGCCTGGGAGGGGAGGCAGAGGAAGCTGTGAAGCTGCCAACAGCTGTGCGGGGACAGGGGTCCCTGAGATGAGGAGGATGCCATGGAAGGAAATTCAGAGAAAGAGCCCCAGGGCTGGACGGGTCATGCCCAAAGCCTGCACTGCTGAGTTTTCCAGGTTTCTGAACTCAATCGCTGACCCACACAGCACATGTTTCCTGAGTGCTGACCCCGCGTGGCATTGGATAAGGCAATAAAGCAGGACCCCCACCTCCCCCCCCACACATACACGGGGCCTCCGTCCTGGCGGGAAGGCAGGCCTGGGTTCCCAGCTGGCACCACGAGCCTGGGAAGGGGACCGTTTCAGACGGACAGTGGGTGCAGCCTTGCCAAAGCCCAGCAGTCACCTGCACTGCCACAGCCAGGCTGAATTCGGATCAACCACACAGAAACCTGACCCTCTCAAGGGCACACCTGAGCTAATTAGGGACAGACACGGTCTCCTGCTTATCTCCAACACTTTTCTGGGCATGTCTAGTTACAAACAGACGACGCAGTCTTGGAAGCACAGATCCCAGGCCTCACCCCATGCTCCTCTCCTTGGTGCAGTTGACGGGAAGGGGCCGGTATGGCCGCGAGGCCGCACACCCACAGCCACCCTGCCGCTGAGACACGGGCCTTTGACGGTTACTTCTGCCAAAGAACTCTGCTCCATCTTGGAGCACACCATGGCGGGCAGGAAGCTCCACCCGGAGAAACAGCGATGCTTCTCCCCAGGGCCAATGGAGGGCACCCCCTACCCTGAATTCAGCAGCTTACTTATATTCTGGAAAACATCTGAATTATGGGGAACACTAAAATGAAAAGGTCACGGAAGAAAGCTTAGAAGGCCGTGTGAAGTCTCAGCAAGTCCAAAGGTTTCTGAACCAAGACTGCTGGGGTCGACAACCTTACAGGGAAAGTTTCCACACGGGCCTTCAACAAGCAACGCTCAGCAGAGTGCCACGCTCTGGGCAGAACCTCAGACACCACAAAGTCACATCAGAGCCAACAGCAACTGAAATACAGCGCTCTCCTAAGATGTGTGCGTTACCTGCAGAAAGTTACTAGACGCTAAGATGGGGGAAGAAAAGGATAAGGTTAGAAACAAATTTAAAGTAATTTCTGCATACAAAAAAATTCTATATCCACTTTCTTTCTGGGCTTTCTTTCTGGGCTTAATAACTTTTACATGAGATGCACATCCCAGTTGGAAGGAGTCTGGGTTTTCCGTGGGTAGAGACGAGGGCTCTCCAGGAAATGTGAACCCTTTCTCACTCGCTGAGCCGCGTGCCCTGAGGCCATCCTGACCTGCCTGAGCATTTCCCTGCTCTGCCTCCAGTCAGCTCCTTCCGGCACTCACCTGGCTGCTCCCAGAGCCTGCACTGGCCCAGGATATCCTCTTCTGCTGCCGCCAATCTTCTGCTGCTAAACTTTCGCTTTAGGGCAAATAAGTTGGAAACTAAAAAGTTATAAGACTCCCTTGGCTTTTTAAAAATTTGTCTTTTCAGAAAACAAAGAACACTAATTCTACTTCCATGATTTAATATGTTGCCCCCATCTGCATGTTCATGGATATGTGTTTTTATATATATTTTAATCAATACTTATATAAAAGCATGTGCTGTTGGCTACAGTCAGTTTAATTACATTTGATGTAAGAAGTTTTAAATTCAGTGAATTCAGGCACTCAAAATTTAAGCCCTTTGACATCTATTAATCGAATGGAAAAATGACAAGTAGACATTACAAAAATCAAGATAAGTGTTCAATAAAAATCCTGGACTTTAGATATTTTCACAAATGTAATGTATATATTAGTACACAAACTTGAGCATTTTCACAAATCTTTGAACTCAAATTCCATTCTTAACTTTTACAGGTAAATGAATATCCATATGTGATTTTAAGCAGCTCAAGCATCAGCTCTTCAAAACAACCAGAAATGCTGTGGGCAAATTCCACTGAACAGCAAATAACGGAACTGCACCCAACAACCCAGGTACCTCCCTTGAAGCATCTGGAACATGAGGATTAGGAGCAGCCTTTGCTTTCTGAGGTGCCTGAGAGTGGAGATTCCCGACTCCCCAAGTCTAAGAAGGCCTCAGCGATAAGGAAAACTGGTTAAAAAAAAAAAAAATCCCTGCTGGCTCCCTGCCACGGGCTCCTCGATCTCACTTCGTCTCTGCCCCCCAAAGCCTGATTCCTGGTCCCAGCCCTGCTGCTCACTGGGGTGAGGCCATGGGCGTCACTGTACCTGTAAGGGGAGAAGCTGGTCAGGATACAGGATCCTGGCTATCCCGGCAGTGCTCAAGCTGATACTGTAATTAACTTTGTAGTGAGTTACTTAATGCAAAATTTAACTTCTGAATAATTTAGATACATGTATCCTAACAGGAAAATCCTGAACGTAGAACACAGGGCACACCTTCACACAGATGCTATCTGGCTAGCACTTTTTTTTTTTTTTTGCCTTTTCAGTAGATGTTTTTAAAAGCAGTTTTCAGTTCATAGCAAAATCAGGAGGAAAGTACGGAGTCCTCACATATCTTCTTCCCCAGCACAGGCAGAGCCTCCATCGTTCTCCTGCCCCCATGGGACCAGTACGTCTTTACGACTGACAGATCCGCATCAACACGGCACCACCACCCAGAGTCCACAGCACAAAAGAGGGCTCAGCCTGCTGCTGCTCACTCTGTGGGTTTCACAGACGTGGAACGGCATGGATTCCCCCATGAAAGCCCTACCCGGAGTTGCTTCTCCACCCTACAACTCCTCCCATTCATCCTTCCCTTCCCCCAACCCCTGGCAGCCACTGACCGTTTTACTGTCTCCTCAGCTTTGCCTTTTCTAGACCGTCCTGCGGTTGGACTCAGACAGCAGGCAGCCTTTCCAGATTGGAGACTCACTTAGCAACATGCATTTAAAAGATCCGTGTCTTTTCATGGCTTAGTGGTCCAGTTCTTTTTAGCGCTGAATAATATCCCAGTTTCTGACATACCACAGTTTATCCATTCACCTACTGAAGCGCATCTTGGTTGCTTTCTAGTTTTGGCAATTATAAATAAAGCTGCTGTCAACATCTGTGTGCACATTTCCACATGGAAGTAAACTTTCAACTCCTCTGAGTAAACGTCCAGGACTGTGATTGCTCCTGTGGTCGGAGTGCTTAGTTCCACAGAAAACCGCCACGCTGCCTCCCACAGCAGCTGCCCCACTTCCCCCAGTGATGACTGAGGGTCCTGATGCCCACACATCCACCAGCACGCGGTGGTGTCAGAGTTCCAGTATTGACCAGGCTGCTGGGTGCACAGTGACGCCTCGCCCTACGACATAAGATGCGGGCCATCTTTCCACGTGTAGATTTGCCATCTGTGCATCTTCTTTGTTGGGGTATCTGTCCAGGTCTTTGGTCCATTTTTAATCAGGTTGTTCATTTTCTTGTTGAGTTTTGAGAGAGCCTTGCACGGTTTGGATAACAGCCTTTATCAGATGAGTCTTTTACAGATACATTCTCCCCATCAGTGGCCTGCCCTCTCATGCTCCTGAGACAGTGTTTTATTTTTAAAAAACACTTTAGACAGAAGATGGACCTCTAAGCCCACCACGGTTCTCATTTTGGCCGTGGTCACCACCCTCCCAGCCCTGGTTCCCACCTTTCCACCATCTGCTGGTCCTGTGGGGGTCGCTCCATATGAAGTCCCTAACATATCTCCAATGATGGCAACATAAAAGCAGGCAGTTTGCAGGTAGGAAGGAGCTGATGGAGGCTGGAGCAGCATGAGGCCAGCAGTTTCATCCCTCGGGGACAGGACAGGCCTTCTCAGATGTCCCTCCAGGTCACCTCCCAAATGAAGTACCTGCCTTGGCCATGGGCAGGAAGCAGGACCTGACCTAGATCTCAGCATATTTGACCTGGCACGACATTTACAGGTGAGCCTCCATAACCGAAAACTCTACTCTGGGGAGAACACATTTTCGTTCTCAAGGCTTTTAATTAAGAAATCAAAGAGCAATGCCTGGAGTGAGGATGCAGGGACTCTGCATGACCCACATGCTCATTTCCACCTGGCACAAAGGACCCTGGAGTGAGGGTGCAGTGCCTGCGCTGAGTTAACAGCACACTCGTCGTTTCTACATAAAGAACCCTCTGAGTCTGTTCCAGGACTTTTTCGCTTAAACTTAAAAACTCACAGCCCAGGACACCCTAACCATTTTAGGAACCTGAGGGGTGGGCCAAGGGGATCTCACAGAATTTGGTGCTGGCTGTGGAGTCAGGAAAGGGTGGCTGGGGCTTCCCGCAAGCACTCCTGGGAGGCCGTGCAGTGGCCCAAGGCTGGTTCCACCTCCTGTCCTCGGTTCTCATGCCCAGCAGTGACAGGAGCCCTCCTTCCAGAGCAGTTCCTGGCTCCAGGCCCTAACGTCCATGTCCAGGCCCCTGGTAGGGTAGCTTCTACCCCAGGGAGGCTGGGACTAGAGACAGCCTGGAGCTCTAGGCAATCCTGGTAACCACCTGCATTGCCGAAGTGGCTGCAGACAAACTCCTGCTTCCAAAACCTGGCACAGGCTGTGTGAGGCCTGGAACGCAGGAGGTGCACTTCGCAGGGTCCCTGCTCAGATGCAAAAGCAAGGCTAAGTGCAGGAAAATTATTTAATTACCCTCACGGTCATCAAATCATAGTCACTTAGACCTATGTGTGACTAGAAGCATACACATTATAGAAGTGTATATAAATGTAAATATACACATGCTTATTTTCCTTTCATGTACCTTACATACATATGTATACGTGCATATGTATGAAACATTGATGATAAACCATAGTTAAGATTTCAAACCTCAGTCACAAAGATCTCACAAGCAAATTACTATTCTTAAATTCTAAACAAAGACGTAATATTTTACATTCTTGCAAACAAAACGTTCTTATTGGCATTTTATTTTAAAAACCAAGAATGTACTGCATTCTCTCAATTTCTATTTTAAATTTTCACTTTTGCTGAGAGATTCTATAACTTGCTACACACATTGATTTCCAACCATAGCTCATTAGTTCAAGAAAAACTGCTCTACGGGACTTTCGCTATTTTAAAGTGTAATGATGTCTCTCTCTATATACCCAAGAATAGAAAGATGCCTGTGCAGATGTTTCCAAAGCAATTCAGATGAGATGGTCTAGACACACAGTTTAAAACAATCACATTTTCAAAAAAAAAAAATCACATTTTCAAGGGCAGAAGATCAAGACGAAATCCAGGATGTTCTGAAGGCATCACCTTTTATTTAATGTATTTGTAATTTGAATGGAACATGACGTCCTTAAAAATAACCAAATAGTGCATCACAACCCTTAAAACCCACAGTATAAAATCTCTTTTGTTTTAAATACACTTAATTTTGTCACATTTTCTTTTTATAATTTCAAAATTTCTAAAGGTCCTAAAGCCTCAAATCGGGATAGAATTGGACTTTGGCAATTCCCAAAGTCACAAGCAGGTTGTATGTCCACAGCTATTTGGAATGCGGTTTCTGATGGAAGCTTCTATGAACGCACATGGAATCCCTCTGGACTACAAAGGCTGACTCAGCATGCCTCAGAATGAAAATATATCCTTTTTTGATGGACAACAGGACAGATACTAATTACTAAAACAACAGGAAAGTATACAGCACTTCTCATACAGAACGAAGGCAAAGTGTTTGAGGAAAAGTCTTTCTGAGTGAATTGGAACAAAGAAGATTCTGAAGAAGATCCTGGCTTCTTTATGAGACTTCAGAATTTTCCTCATCTGCAAGTGAAAATGAACCTCCTGCTTGCCCACTGAGGACAGGGAGAGAATAGGGTAGGATAACAGACCTTCAAACACTTCATAGGGGGAGAAAGGAAGATGGGCCAGCCTCGTACACCCATCGGCACACCCACACCAGCTGTGCAGATGACTTAGCTAACTCTGCAATGGCAGGGCATGTCAATGAGACAGCTGGGCACGGGTGACCTGCCAAGAGACAAGATAGCCAAGTTTGGGCGGAATCCCTGGAGGGTGGTCACTCCAGGGCTTCTCAGGTCTGTGCCCAGGAATCTGCATTTCCAAGTAGCCCAGTTGAGCTACTGCCCAGAGGCCCTCACCAGTCATGGCTCACACAGGCAGCAGAACCCCGCGCGCCTCCTCCTTCTGCAACGCCTGGCATGGATTTTCCTCAATTGCCGACACCGCGTTCCTCTACGCCTACTCTCACCATTGGTCCCGAGTTTACTGAACTTACCAACAGAATAAGAGAAGGGAACTGCAAGGGAAAGCATCCACCTGAAACAGGAATGACCAGGGTTCATGTCAGCGGACACAGCAAACGCAGCACATACCTGTGCACAGCTCACCACTCACAAAGCCCACAGCAGCGTAGTTTCCACTCAGAACGTCTGGGTAGCTGTAGGCAGGGAGAAGACGCTGCACAGCTCTTTCTATGCTATATACTTGAAGTTGTGAATTTTATTACATACAGAAAAATGTGTGTTTTGCATACAAACGTGTGCATTTATGTTAAATACAGGAAAACACGTAATCCAGGTGTTTCGGTTCATACCACTGTGGAGACTTTTCAGTTTCTTTTCATACAACTGCCCAGCTGGGTCCGAGAACCAACACCAACAACACAGTATCACTGCATCTGTTTTACTGTCACGCACCAGCCCTACCCCACACAGACAAAAAAACAAAACAAAAAAACCAAAAAACAACAACAACAAAAAGCCATGGCACTTAATAAAAAAATAATTTTGCAACATTATTAGAGAGGACTTGTGATCCTCTTTGAAGAGATTGCAGCACCTGAAGGATTTCAAATACAAGTATGTTCTGGGTCTCCTGATCTCAGGACCCGTCCACACTGGTGGCTTTAACGGTGCTTCGTCGAAACTTCCGGAAGGCATGTGTGTCATGTCTAAGAGCAACCTAGAGTTCACGCCTCAGCACTGTGTGCATCTTCTTTCCTCCATCCCGCAGGCACCGTCTTCTCCCAGGGAGATGGTGCTGTGCCCTGAGGCTCTGTCCCGCCAGTCCCCGCCAAGTCCCCGGTGCCATTGTGGAGAACCAGCCTCTGTCTTTCCAGGTATGTTGTGCAGAAAGCAAGTGATCCAAATCTGTTTAAAAAACACACATTTGCGACGCCTATAGGCCTCAGAAGGTGGAGGCAGACAGGATAATGGCAGCTGTCATAAGGACTGAACATCAATCCCATCTGTCTGGCGACTGATGGACGCTGTCTGCAGTGAGCCACCGCACATTTAGCGAGACTGTCTGGCTCCTCACCTCTGCCAAGCCTCCACCTGTCGCGTCTGGCCTGGATTCTCTGACACGTGCACGGACTTCACCTGCTTCATAACTCAGTTCACTAAGGCCCCCTGTATCGCAGCAAGGACGGCGGTGGTCGCACCTGTGGCCACTTATCCTCTCTGCATCTAGCTCCTCCTCCCTGAGGCAACAGCACCTCTGAAGTCACAGCCTGGCCTCCCAACTTTCCTCCATCCCGGGCTTCTTGGCATGTTGCTCTGCTGCACACACCTCAGCAAATACTGCTGATTAGCTAGAATCACCCAGAAATCTCTTAACCTTGTTTCTGGTTGCTTTTGTAATTTGTAGTATTTGTACTTCTGGTGTGATTTGAGGAACAAATTTGAAAATTAGAGAAGATGTGGTTTTTATTCTCTCCTTTCTAACTTGCAACCTTGAAAATTCTAGTAGCAGCAAGGGTTTGTTGAAAGTAACTTCCACCAAATAGAACCTATTACAAATGTACTACAGAGTGTCAAATAACCACATAGATGTAAATAGAGATGCAGACAGAGATATAAAATCCAATGGTTAAACCAGATGGAGAAATGCTTGCCAGTTCGTAGGACTTCTAAAACTTGATATAAATGTTGGCTTAAGGGATACAAGATGTTAGAGTGAGATGCTTGGCCTAGAACCACAGGCTCTCTCCTCTTTAGAGCAGAAAATCCATAAGGAAGTCAAATCTGAAAGAACCAGGTACCGTTGAACGACATAATCAGCCATCCTTCCCATCCCTGGGCCAGCTGTGGTGAGTGCAGCCAGTCGTTCACCAACATCCATCATCCATCTTTCAGGATATGGCTACACTTTACTCCCAGTTCCCTGTCATTATGTAGATTAGGTAAATCATGGCCACTCTCACCCTAAGCCAAGCCTCCCCCACCTCCCGCCCTGGCAGCGTGGCAATCACCCAGTCCCAATCACAGCAAGGACAGCCGTGTCCTTGGGAACGCAAAGCAGGGGTCTAGAAGGAATCTGGATCCCTGAATACTTCATGGAGTAGTCACCAGCCTGGAACTTCCTCCCCTTGAAGGGTTTGCAAGAGAGAGAACCTCCTTGGTTCCTCAAGCTACAACACTGCAGAGTCTCTGATCACAGCATCCTTACCTACCCTCGTCAGGAGCTGTTCATGCTCATTAAGACATGAGAACAAAACTGCAGTGGCACAGTCACACACACCCAGAATGCAGACCACCTGCTGCTCACATTCATCGTATTAACACCAAAAAGCCACGGTGGTGGATATCCCGGGTGTGGACACTTGGCGGCTTCCTGCTGGAGATGCGCTTTGTGCATTTAGCGCATGACCATCTGGGCGTCAGGAGGGGCTGCGCAGATGGCAGCTGTGCACGTCCCAGGGAGTCTCACACGCTGGACTCTCAGCCAGCTCCCAGCATCAGCGCCCACAGGGTCCTCTCCTCTGGGAGCACGTGCTTAGACGCCACAGTGTCCTGTGGATCCACACAACCGCGCTGTGTGCCCCAGGAGCTTAGAAAGTACCACTGTATCAATGCATCCACAGATGAGGCCAGGGGCAGAAGCCAACCTCAAGCAGTTACAGTCCTCCGTGGGGCTGGTGTGCAGGTGGAACTTCCTAGGTCCCCACATGAACAGAACCTAAGTAACACGCAAGAAACAACAGGAAAGAGAACACGACCAGCAGCTTCTGAGATGGGCAAGCTGGGCTGATCATCAGATACCTGACGGGGATGGTGCCAGAGCCCCTCCCAGTGACCTGTGAGGACAGAGCTGCCGGCATCTCCCTAAAACCAGCCCAAGTCGAGTTAGACTCGTGGCTTCCCAGGAGTGGGCAGATCCATTCAATCCCACATTCTGAACCTTCTAAGGCCATCTCATGGCCCTCATCTCACATGTGGGAACCAGGACACTGCACCATAGACCCGGCCCCAAGTGCCCATTCCTTCCTCTACAGCACACACCAGCACAGTGAGCACTTAGGGACTGGGCATTCATGTAAAATACTGCTTAACTGAAACTTCTGATTGAGAACATATTTAATTCCTACTCACAGAGCTCAAAGTGTTCTGTCCTAGGAGGCGGCAGCTGTAATTAAGCATGAGAGAGGAAGAAGGGATCAGAGTGGTACCAAGTATTAAATATTCATCTAATTCCATTCACCACGTTGCCAAGCTCCTGTCACCTGCTTCATTTTCTGTCCTTAAAAGACACAATAGTTAGGTCTCAAAATAGACAACCTGTTTTACTGATGCTTAGCTATAAAGGAGCGAGCTACGTATCCAAAAGAGAGATATGGGAAAACAGAAAATGTCCACGAGCGATCGGTTGGGAGGGCAGCTGCAGCAGCACCATTGTCTGCTGCGTTGTGAGCCAGCCACGTGGGCTGGACAGCTCACTTAGCCACTGAAATTATATCATCATGTAAGATTTTTGTTGCAGTTACTTTGACAAATTCTCCCTCCTGCTAGGGAGAGTAAGGTTTAGCTTGCTTTATTTTTTGAGTCAGAGTCTCGCTCTGTCGCCCAGGCCGGAGTGCAGTATTACAATCATGGTTCATCGCGGCCTTGACCTTCTGGCTCAAGCGATCCTCCCGCCTCAGCCTACCATGTAGCTGGGACCCACAGGCGAGTTTCATTTCTTTGCTAACAAATTCCTAATTCACCACCGAGCGGCGAGCCCATCAGGGCCATCTGTCTGGACGCCCACCTTGCCGACCGGCTGTGTGGTCTCTAAGGAGGATGCACCCAGGTTGCCTGGGCTCTTCACGCGATGCTGAGTCTCCACGTCTGCTGCCGTCTAAGGGATTGACAGCCCGGAGCATCCCGACGTGCCACCATGAGCCGGGCTTTATTCCACAGGGCGACTCTGCTTCCCATGACGAGATGCAGCACATGAACACAGATCAAAGGATGCCAGCAATAACACATTCCCCAGATACTAAGCAGAGGACCAAGGCTTTAGTTCCTTACTTATTTGCTATGGTCTTCATTCAAAACAGCTTTCTGGGATCCTGGGGACAAACATGTCTAACTAGTGAGAATTCTGGCTTTAGTAATGGAAAAATCACCTAATGCCCATATTGTAACTGCTGTTCTCATCAGAACTTGAGGCCAAAGGAAGGGAAAAATAGGAGGAGGACCAAGGTCCTGACACCCCAGTTTGCACAAGGCCAACTTGAGGGGGTGAAAGGATTAGTGTTTTTAAACTGCTGAGTTT
This sequence comes from Mandrillus leucophaeus, assembly GCF_000951045.1. NCBI lineage: Eukaryota > Metazoa > Chordata > Mammalia > Primates > Cercopithecidae > Mandrillus > Mandrillus leucophaeus. Next base: position 344,839 of record NW_012103721.1, read on the forward strand.
TAAAAACATGGCTGTAGGCTGGGCACAGTGGCTCACGACCGTAAGCCCAGCACTTTGGGAGGCCGAGATGGGAGGATTGCTTGAGACCAGGAGTTCAAGACTAGCCTGGGCAACACAGCAAGACCCTATCTCTTTAAAAAGAAAAAAAGGTTTTTATTAAAACACTAATAAAAAGGTTAATACAATAAATTACTATGTCAACATGGCACCCTCTACTGTCAGACGAGGTGGATTCTCTGTGGCTACAATGAGGCCCGGAGAGAAATGTAACCGGCATCACAGGGAAGAAGGTCAGCCCCGAAGCCCCATGACACTAACTCCTGTACAGTTTAACCAGCCTGAAGTCTCCTCCACCATCAGACAGAAGCCTGGTTTAGAGGAACGCTGCCCACGGGACCCGGGTGGACTTCCAATGTGGGCCGACCAGAGAGCCCCACCCTGGGACCCTGCAGGCAGCCCCGACTGGACAGAATGGCCTCGTGAATGTCCTTTCCCGCCAGAAGCCACAGACCATGAGCCAGTCCTGGCTGTGACTGAGGCTGCGCATAAACGTCTGCGCCCAACAGCTCAGCTTTGTACATGACACGCTGAGTCCACCTCATTTCCAATGTTACGCTTCCCCCAAGACGAACATGGATGTTACAGGTTAACTCACTGCGCGTGTGCTAGACTATCCCCTTAAGTGTTCAGACATTCCATGAACCGGATGAAGAAACCCCACTTTCCCTGTAAATGTTCAGACATTCCATGAGCCCGATGAACACACACAGCGAACAAAAACCGGAACGTTTAACGCCGCGACTTCCCCCCCCCTCCTGAGGGGCACGTGCTTACAGCTCCGAGACCATGTTTCCCAAAGCGCAGAGTGTTACTCTGAAAATAAAATCTCCTTTTTTCCTTTCTCTGTACATCTTGTGGTCATGTTAACAACTATTGCTCCAAATGTAAAGAAATGGGGTATCATCCATGATGGTCACCCAATTCCTACCACCAAAGCTTCAGGGCCCCCCAGTCTGATGGAAGCTTCTATCGCCCTAAAGCCAACTCTGGAGATGAAGGCCAAGCTGGGGAAAGGCTGTGTCACCCGCAAATCCACGCCTCGGGCCCTCTGCAGCTGTGTTTAAGGAATTCTTGGCCTGTCCTGGGGTTTGGGGAAATCAGGATGCAAGTAGATACCGTACGCTCTGCCACGGGACCGTGAAGTCTGCGGAACCTCAGAGGAACACGGAAAAATGGCTGCACGAGTCCCACAGGCCGAGCCTCGATGGGCTCCCGTGTCAGGAACACAGACATGCCAGGAGGGGCAGCTGATACAGGCAAAGCTTGCAACCCCAGCACGCAGCAGCGTCCGAGTGTGGGGGTCTCTGGACAGGCTCCACCACAACTGCCATATTCTGTGACAAAATTTTAAAAATAGGTTTTAACTAGTTACAACTCTAACTTGTTTTACAGATAAACAGAACACAGGGTATCAACAGGCTCCAAAATACTTCGCCTAGAACCAAGTCTAGATGGTTCTAGCAGCAGATGGCTGCTGCTCCGAGTGTGATGAGTCCCCTGCAGTGCCATAAATCCTAGATCTAGGTGACTAAGTGCTCTTCCTAAACCAGAAGGCACCCTCTGGCCCCAGGCCAGTCCATCAGCCCTAGCAGAAGCTTCTAGAGTTAGAGCCTGTGGATTTGTATTGGACGTATATAAACCAGGCAAAGTCACAGGGGCTCATCCTGGAAGCCCATCCGTTTACCCACTCATGCCCTGGAGAGCCCTGCCCCAAGTTCCACACCCACAGTCACACTGAACTACAAGAACTGACTTCTAGGCCCTTAAGCCACTCCCACTCTCCCCTGGACAGACCCTTGTCAAACCTCAGGCCCAGAGTAGCCTTAACAGGTGATCCCAGCAGAACTGGTCACTGCATTTTCTTATTGGCAAGTGAGTCAACAGTTACCTAAGTAGAGCAACCAAACAGGATGTTTTTCCACTTAAAAAGTCTCATTTTTGTCCGTTTAGAATTGATATTGTGTGTGTGTATGTGTGGTGGCAGGGGTTCTTGTTCTGTCACTCAGGCACAGTGCACCATAAGTAGAGTGGTGCTATCACGATTCACTGCAGCCTCAACCTCCCAGGCTTGGGTGATCCTCCAGCCTCAGCCTCCTGACTAGCTGGGACCACAGGTGTACACCACCACTATTTACTTTTTTGTAGAGTCAGGGTCTTTCTATGTTGCCCAGGCTGGTCTCAAGCTCCTGGGCTCAAAACTGAATCTGCCCACCCCAGCCTCCCAAGGTGCTGGGATTACAGGTGTGAGCAACTATGCCCAGCCTAGAATTGATATTTCTTAAACTCTTACTGAGTTTCACACATGAATTCCACTTACATAGATATCGGCACACTCTCACAGCTCAAGGGTTTTTCTGAATCTCCATTCTGTCCATTCAAGGTCAATATCTAAAGAAAGGGCCAGAACTGACCCTTCCCTCAATGAAGCCTAAGGGCAAATGCGGCAGCATCTCAGGGTATGAGGAGACAAAGAAAGAAGGGTGGAAAACACACATTGAAATTCCGGTGTTAGAATCATAATCACCAACACTTTAAGAGGGAATCTGCTTTCCAAAATATGTAGCTGCTGGATTAACTTCAAAGTCACCAGATTCCACAGGCAGGCACTCAGAGGGGCACAGCTTTCTAAGGCCACCCACCCCGGGGCAGCGTAACAGCCTCGGGGCAAATAGACAAAGGACTAAGGTGTTCAAGTCCTTCCAAATACTTTTTTCTTCTAAATCAGTTAGACGGCCTCCTACAACACTGTTTAGAGTGCCAGTGTGCTCAGAAGTGTGAAGTGAAAGTACATCTCAGGACCCCAAAATCACTAAGCTAAAGGAAAGACAAGGTGGGGAATGGCATAGGGCAAACCTGCCTCCCAGGCTCCTAACAGAGACTGGAAGAAAGAAGAAAAAAGAAAAAAGGAAAAAAAGAAAGAAAAAAGAAAAAGAAAAAAAAAAAAAGGAAAAAAAGAAAAAATACTGGGGAAAAAAAAAAAAAAAGCCACGTACCTCCCTCACAACCGGTCCACAAGGAAATTCCTCATGGACAGAGGACAGAACTCAAAGTCACCATCTGCACACGGAGATAAATGCGGATCTGACTGTTTCCTCTGGAAAGGTTCACCAGAAATGCATTTGTCTGATCTACCTGTGACCTGGAAACCCC
>NW_012103721.1:348135-358809 GCF_000951045.1 Mandrillus leucophaeus
AAAAAAAGAAAGAAAAAAGAAAAAGAAAAAAAAAAAAAAAAGCCACGTACCTCCCTCACAACCGTTGGTCCACAAGGAAATTCCTCAGGGACAGAGGGAAGAACTCAAAGTCACCATCTGCATACGGAGATAAATGCGGATCTTACCGCTTTCTCCGGAAAGGCTCACCAGAAACGCATCTGTCTCTGATCTACCTGTGACCTGGAAACCCCTCCCCGCTTCGAGTCACCCCTCCTTCCTGGACCAAACCAACGCACATCCCACATATATTGATGTCTCACATCTCCCTAAAATGTGTAAGACCAAGTTGTGCCCCAAACACCTTGGGCACATGTCCAGGACCTGAGACTGTCACGGTGCGTCCTCAACCCCTCCTGAGGCTGTGTCCCGGGTGTATCCTCAACCCCTCCTGAGACTGTCACGGTGCGTCCTCAAACCCTCCCGAGGCTGTGTCTTTAACCTTGGGAAAATGAACTCTCTGAATGGGCTGAGAATTATCTCAGAGACGCTTCTGGTTTACAGGAAGCATTCTCTCCTGCAGGTATAATGAAATCATGTGGAATTACAAAATGCCACTTTAGTAAAGGCTGAAGGAATTAGGGTTTGATGTGCTTTAAAAAAAAAAAAAAAAAAAAAAAGTAACGTTCTATTTATCAATGGACCATGAAAGCCCACATCCCCCTCTACAGTGATGATGTCAACTGGAATGAGGGGCCCCCTCCTGTGGATGCAGCAAAGGCTACCCTCTGACCCCACTTCCTGGAGTCCAGGCTTCCTACTGCTCAGGGAAAAACAACTCCAGCTTCACAGGGCTCAGGCCGACAAACCCAACTCCCATCCATGCTAGAGAATCACCCCAGGGACTAGCGAAATGGCAGGCGCAACTCTCACCCCATCCCCTTAAAGGGGAAAAGGCACCTTCCCGCTCTTCTTCCTGCTGGTGGGAACAGGTGTAGGAGTTGGAGGGTCAGGAGTTGGGCAGCAGGAGGGAAGCAGCCTGGGTCCCTGCTAGTCACAGATGGCAAATGCCAACCAGCCTCGACCTTCACTTTGCAGAGAAGAAATTCTTCTCTTTTGTCGGGTCCCTGTTAGAAGTTTGCACCCATTCCTTTAAAAAACCCTCAGATACAACATGGGTGTTTTGCTGACAATATTTCAATTATCTGGGGGCCTTGGGTCGAGTGATGCCAAAACAGAAAACTGAACCCTGTTGCTCAGGAAACCACCCTCCAGCCCCATCTACCCTCCCAGGCTGTCATCTTATGGTGTTTGTCTGCTAAATGATTATTTTTAACAATAACTGCTCTTAAGAGCTAGGTGTACAGAACAGACAAGAAGTCAGCTCGGATTGAGGGGAAGCAGGAACAGACCCCTCTCCCTGCAGGACGGTGGAGGAGGAACCTTCAGCACCTGGGTTTGCAGGATGCTGGATCTCTGAGAGCATCTCTCACAGCTCAAGTACGGCCAGACCTTCCTCTGCCACAGCCTGTTCAGGAGAAGGCAACACCCACCCTAGAGACCGACAAGCCCTGTGTGGGGTTCAGCTGGAGCTGAACTTTCCTCCCTTGGTGAGAGTCAGGGCCAGCGGTGAGGAGGAGAGAAGCAGCAGGCATGAGGGGCACTGTGGCAACTCCATGCCACGCTAACTCTCGTCTGATGTGCTCCGGCCAAAACCACGCTTCTCGGAGGGCATTTCCTTTCACACGTCCAGAAATCATCAACGTCTAATCTCCCCACAGGACAGATCCTTCCCCAGGAGGCAGACGCTTGGCTGTAACACATGGTAATGAGGGACGCGCCTTCGTGCCCATTCTGTAGTGTTTCCTGTTACCTATTTTACCTGAAGCTAAAAATGGTTTCCATTTACACTCTGTAGTGACACAGCAAAACACACGAGATTCAGTGTGATCCCACACCCATCACTGCTGACCTCAAGTTTTTTATTTGTTCATTTTGCTTCTAGAGTTTGTACTCTATCCCGGGGTTCCAGGCCTGTGGATTCAACCAACCATTGTTTAAGAATACTTTTTTAAGGTGTCTGTACTAAGCATTCAGACTTTATTATTCATTAAACAATATCGTTTAACAACTACTCGCATGGCATATCCATGGTATAGGTGTTACGAGCAACCCTGACATGACTGAAAGTCTGCAGGAGGATGTGCGTATGTCATATGCAAACACGATGCCGTTTTATACCAGGGACCTGAGCACCCACAGACCTTGGTATCCATAGGCAGTCCTGCAGCCCGCCCCCGTGGGCACTGTGGAATGGCTATAATAGAAAATACAGAGGTTTTAAACAGTCATGTACTAAATCAAATCTTTTGTGAAGAAATTACTGTGTATCACGTGTATTATTTGGAAGTCCTTCCTGGCCCAGAGACCTGACATGTTCTTATCATCTTTTCATCCACTGATCTAACTAGTCATTCCAGTAAGTTTATTGAACACAAATCAATTTTACAATTACATTCTTACAGAAATCACACTCATAATGTAAGCTGCTTTGGTTTTTAAAATGAAATAACCAATAGTTTTGAAAACTAGCTATATCATAGAATAACAGGATAAAGCAGCCCCGGGACATGCAAAAACATGGGGTTTCAAAGCCAAACAGTATCAAACACATTACAAACCCCTAAATATGGAAATGTTTTACACCACGACAGATATTCCAGAAAAAAACAAGATGTTCAAAAAAGCCTTATGCAGAAAACCACTTTCCCCCTTCATTTTTCACACAGTTTCCAGAAACTTGTGTTTGGCAATAACCATGAACTAGAAGTAGCGTCCGCTGCAACTACTGCTACTGCAACACCAAATATTAGAGCAAAAAAAAAAAAAAAAAAAAAAAAAACACAGCATATTTCCTATTGATGAGAATAGGTAGAGTGTTATAAAAATGAGTGTGTTCTAAAGTCAACAATGTTCAAATTCTAGGTCTCCTGCAGACACTAGATGGTAACCGCCAAAGCTTATGCACTTGGCAACGTTCAAGGAGACCAAGTTCAGAGCCGTCACAATGCAGCACCATCCTCAAGTGATTATCTCAGGCGGGTTTGAGGGCAAGTGCCCCCATCACAGTAGGAAAGCTGCCCAGCCCAGCACTTCCTGAGATCACAGACCTTACCTTCGCCATCCCACGTCTTCAATAGTTCCTTTACACTGGGAACCAGTGAGCAAAACCTAAAACACTTCCTCAAATCTCAAGATAGTCTTGAGAGCTCTTCTCCTTACCCCTTCTCTTACTGAGAAAGCCTATTTTCCAAGCAATCTGTAGTGCTTACCAGAGCTGGGGCAGGAGGAGACCTAGTGTTTGGTAGACCGAGTTTCAAGCGTGGGGAGACCGGGAAGTTCTGGAGATGGATGGCGGTGATCGCGGCACGATAGTGTGAACACACTTAATACCACCAAACCATACACTTAAAAACAGAGTGCTATGTAATTTTACCACAATCAAAAGACTGAGAAAAGTCATCTATAATTACTGTCTCCAATATCTTGCATCCTGTAAGGTATATTTGCTTTTTGAAATCCTCAGAGCAATCATGAAAGACTAATACCCTGTCGTCTCTGAAACGCAAAGTCGTTCAAGGGCTTTGGTTATAGGAAAGTAGCTGGAAAGCAAAGCATCCATTAGACACAGCAGCCGTGGTAGGACAAACACACGGTAGGAAGGTGGTGGTCATGTTACACGTAGATGGGAAAGGTGTGGGGAGCCACAACACCCGAGGTTTGGGAGGCACCTGGGCAGGAGCTGAGAATGTACCAAACACGTTCGATCACGCAACATTCACGGACCCCGAGTCCAGCCACGGCCACTGACATCCACTGTGCCCAGGGTGTCCTCTGCCACAGAGATACACACTCTGTCGAGGATAGTGCACAGATTAAATGTCAAAGCACAGACATGCTCAGGTCCAGCTTCTCTGATGGAAGCAAAAACACATTTCCCAGACCCCACAGCATGACTCCCCACCTAACTGCACCCCGTCCCGTGCATCTCCGCATCTGTGTCTCGGCCCTCCCTCACTCCCTCGTTGGGTCAGGCACCAACAGTCCACTGTGTGCCTGGTGCACTGAACTTTGTCAGGGGCTTCTGGGCCGCGTGCCAGGACACGCACCTGGGAACCCCCAGTGCACACATTGGTCTCCTGCAGGACGCTTGGCTCTTCTATCTGCGGGAGCCGGCACCCACCCGTACCACCGACTACACTCTCAGAAAAGTCACAGAAGGCCTCTCACTAACCCAGCAGCACCCTGAGGCCACATCCCACTCGCCTGCTGGCTCCTGAGCTTCCCGCCCTGTGACGGCTCACTCCTTCCTGAGCTCCTTCGGTTCCCTGCCTCGATTCCACCGGTTCCTCTACTCATGGGCCTCTTTCCTGTCGTCTGGCAGGGTTCTACCAGAACCCTCTGGCTCTCACGACACCCCAGCTCCACAGACCCACCCACTGGGTGGAGCACATGCGTTCAGCCCAACCTTGCTGATATGCTCCAGCTGGCCTTGGACTCGAACCACGCTGCCGTAGCTTTCCATCAGTGTGGCATCTGCGAGTTACCTCCTGGGTAATGCCAGGTGATGGTAACATCAACCAGGAGGCACCGCTGAGAAGCAGAACTCATGGTGCGGTGACCCGAACGTCACATCCCTCAACAGACGCTCCGTGTCTTCTCTCTTGGCAGAGCTTCGCTGTAGGAAGGAGGCCGTTCCTCCAGTGCTGCTACTTCCAACACCAGGGAAAGCAAGCTTCAGAAATGAACGGTGTCAGAGGCAGGACCCACCAGCAGGGCTGCCAGCGGCCAGACGACCACAGCCCCAGCATTCCCCAGACACCACAGCTGACAGCCCAGGCTCTAGAAATGCACGGTTTCAACCTTAGGAGTAAAAACCCTCCCAAGCCAACTATTATTTTCAACAATGGGGTGGGGGAGTGGGGGGGGGCGGGGTTCTAACCCTGCCCTACTTGATAGAAAAGAACTGGGATCTGATGATCTGTGCTAAGTCAGCACTTTGCTTCCGCCACATGCAATCATCCTCAGCAACAGGAAAAGTCAGAAGCGTTGAGTGATGACACCGATACCAACACATGCGGTTCTGACAGCTCCGGTAACTGGCTGCAGATACATCCTGACAGCGGTGAGATCCACGGACATCACCAGTCTTCCCAAGGATCGTGTTCCTGAATCTTCCGCATTCGGAATAACCATCTCCTTTGCCAGGGCTGAGCCGTGCTTCCCTCTCGCCTGTCCTCTGCTTTCACCAGCTTCGTGCACGTTTCCAAGCAAGTGTCTGTGCAGGTGCTATCACTTATTTCCACAGCAAGAATGTACACAGACACCACACAGAAATGGGCAACCCTGTTAGGAGCTGTGCAGGGACATCTAACTCATCAATGTGCCAAATTCCTGTTGCCATGGAAATTAAACTAACGTTGCTATGACCGCATCTTTTACTGCACCACTAAAGACCATCCCGGTAAGAGGAATGTGCCTCTGCATAGCATTCAGCTCACGTTTACATATCCGTTTTCCCTGAATATGCTTGTTATGTGAGATAGAAATCAGTGAGATGAGCTGTAACGTATAGTACAGGATTGTTGTGTCTCCTAGGCTCAAACACACCCTTTAATGAAGTTTAACTTTCTGGGGACGTGAGTTACATAGTAACATGTTTTGGATACTGTCTCTCTCACATTCTAAATATCAACACCAAAGAAGTTCTGGAGTTCCTTTTTAAATTGAAATGCAATTTACAAACCATAAAAGCCCCAATATTAAAGGATACAATTCAGTGTTTTTAGTGTATTCTCAAAGCTGCACAACAATCAACCACTAGTATGTAGTTCCGGGACTTGTTCACCACCGGCCAAAGAAACCTTGAACCCATTAAGAGTCAGCACCTGCTCCTTCCTTCCTCCAGCCCCTGGCAATCACCAGCTGTCTTCCGTTTCTCTGGATTTGCCCATTCTAGACACCTGTTGTGAGGAGAATCATACACAGTGCGTGACCTTTGGCATGATCTTTGGTGCTGGCATCTTTCACGTCCAAGGTGAGTGGAATCTCACAGTGCACGACCTTTGGCACCGGCATCTTTCACGTCCAAGGCTCGTTCGGGTTGGAGCACATGTTCTTTTGTTCCTTTTTACGGCTGAGTGATATTCCATTGTGTACATATTTTCTTCATCCATTCATCTGTTGACACCTGGGTTGTTTCTACTATTACGAATAGTGCTGCTATGAAGATTCTTGCATAAGATTTTTTTTTGTAAAAGTGTTTTCAATTTTCTTGGGCATAAGCCTAGGAGTGAAATTGCTGGGTCGTGCAGTGATTTTATGCTTAACTTTTCTGAGGAACTGCCAGACTTTTCCAAAGCAACTGTGCCATTTTACTTCCCCTCCCACTAAAGATTTCAGTTTTCCCAAATTCATCAACATGTCACTGTCCAATACTGGGATTTTATCCATCTTGGTGGTTGTGAAGCGGTATCTCACGGTGGTTTTGATTTCCATTTCTAAGATGAATTCTGTTAAACATCTCATGTGCTTTTTAAGGCATTTATTTCTTTGGAGAATGTATTCAAATCCTTTGTCCATTTTTAAATTCGATTTTTTTTTATTAAAAGTTTTTAAATATATTCTTGATATCAGGCCCTTATTGGGATAATGTACCCTGTTCTGTGGGTTGTCTTTTTACTTTAATAGTATCCTCTGAAATGAACATTTTTAATTTTGATACCGTCTTTTTCCCATCAGTTGCTTGTTATGCTTTAGATGTCTCATGTAAGGAAACATTGCCTAATCCAACGTAACAGTTTCACCAGAATTCGCCCCCTAAAGGTGTCATAGGCTGAACTGCCTCTCATGCCCCAGATTCCCATGTTAAAGTCACAACCCCAGAAACTCAAAATATCACTGTATTTAGATACAGGGCCTTTATCTTGGCAATTTAGGTCCCACAAGATCTTAAAAGTAGGCCCTGATCCCTCACAATTGGCTCCTTACATTGGATCCATTTTGAGCTTTATGTGTAGGGTGAGGAAGGGTCCAGGCCATCCTTTTCCATGTGGATACCCCAGTTGTCCCAGCACCATTGAGTTGTGAAAGGAAAAAAGTAAAGCAACCCTTACGCCCTTTCTCCATCACCAGAAGACACACTGAAGAATCGTGGACAATTTTGTTGGTTTAAGCCAGTGGTTTTCAAACTTTTGGGTCTCAGGAACCCTTTGCACTTTATTGAAGATCACAAAAAGCCTTCTCATGAGGCCAGGAGTGGTGGCTCATGCCTGTAATTCCAGCACTTTGGGAGGCAGAGGTAGGTGGATCACTTGAGGTCAGGAGTTCGAGACTGGCCTGGCCATGGTGAAACCCGGTCTCTACTAAAATACAAAAAGTAGCCGGGCATGGTGGCAGACACCTGTAGTCCCAGCTACCTAGGGAGGCTGAGGCAGAAGAATTGCTTGAACTCAGGAGGCAGAGGTTGAAGTGAGCTGAGGTCACACATCACTGCACTCCCGCCTGGGTGGCAGAGCAAGACTCCGTCACAAAAAGAAACAATTTAGTTCATTTTACAATGATAAAGTCATTACATCTTAACAGTTTTAAAGAAGAAACCATTTTCCAAAATAAGTAGCAGCGTGGCAATAGTTTGTGCTGCTGTGAAAACCCCTAACATCTCTGCACCTCAGACAGCAGGGTTCTCATGCCTGCATCTGCGTTTAGTGCACTGCAGAGCCGTGGCTGAAGTTTATGAAGAAAGTCTGACCCCATGCTGATATACAATTACAAGTATTTTCAGAACATTTTAGGTATTCTCTGCTGCCAAATGTAACAAGCGGCACTTCCGTACAGGCTGTCTGCAATGCGGAGTCTGTGCTCTGGTCAATGGGCTTTTCTGCCCCAATTCCTTCTAAGTCGACTGGCCCATCCTGCACTTGAATGGCTTTTACCAGCACATGATTTTGTAATCACAGTGGTTAGAAAACACTGGTTCAGAGTTATGAGCAGCTTCCACATTTCATTATGTGGTCAAAAAAAAAAAAAAAAAAAACCCACATCAATATCACCATTGATCACATGAGAAAATGGTGGACACAGATTTTTATACTTTAATATTCACTGGAAAGCTCAAATGTCTATCACTGGGAATAATGTAAGGTGCTTTCCTTGAGATGAAAGAGTCATTTTGTTCATTTTTCAGGCCACACCTGCAAATACCTCCCATCTGAAGTGGCATTGTTTGTAAGTCTTTCTTTACATAAAGAAAGCTGTTAGTGGAAGAAGTGGTTCTGCAGATTCATAGCTCAGAGGCACCAGTGCTCTCCCTAGATAACCATAAAATCCTCAGAAGATGCACCTGTGCACCATTCCTGTTTCTCACTCAGAACATTCCAGAAGGAACCCTGAATCCCGGTGCTGCAGCAGGACTGAAGTTTGCTCTCGCCCACACAATCAACCCAGGGAGCTCCCCCAGTCACCACCCCAAGGCCAAAGCCTTGGTCCTCTGTCTGGTCTAGGAGGGCTCCTGCAGCTCCAGCCTAACAGGGAAAAGCAGGTACCCACATGTCAGAGAGCACTCCCAAGGCCCGGCGAGCACTTCTGCTTATGTGCCAGCCAAGTGCGTTTGACAAGGCTACACCCAGCTGTACAGCAGGCAGCGAGGTACCCAGCAAATACTCAGGGCTCATGTTACTGAGGAAGGAAGGTGGACAGCGAGGTACCCAGCAAGTGCTCAGGGCTCACGTTACAGAGGGGAAGTCAGGCAGATAGTGAGGTACCCAGCAGGGTTCACGTTACCGAGGAGGAAAGGAACGTGGAGACAAGGGGGCTGGAACGGTCTGTCGTAAGCTTTAGCATTTACAAGGCTCGCTGAAGATTATCCGATTTGATCTTTGCAACAGCTAACAAGATAAGTAGAGGCATGACTTTTCACTACTTCATAAAAAGAGATCCAGAGAACTAATGATGACCACGTGCTCTTCCCACAGGCTCCCAGAAATCCTCAAATCATCTCTCAGTTGTATACATGTGATAGTATCTGAGTCACATCCCCTCTCTGCATGGGGGTTTTACTGCCGCCCTGCTGTTCCTTCGCACCCCTGCCCTCTCCTGCATTTCAGTCATGCCCACCATCCATAGGGAGTCCGCCCCACCCCACCCCTGCTGCTGCTGATGGCTTGGGTCACCCTTATCTTTCATTTCCACCTGCAGGGACCTGTTCTTCATTCAAACGCAGCTCAAACTCACTCATTGTGTGAAGCCTTTTCCAGCCATCACAACTGTCATGTGTAAAATCAGTCTGTGGAATGCCTCATTTAGGAGGTGCTTATGTTGCCTTATTGGTTGTGAGCAGGACCAAATTCTGAGCAAACCAGGTGGTCCTCTCTCCCCATCTCTACTCCAGTGCACTTAAAACAAGGATTCCTGGAAGCACCTTTTTAGTCCAATTCATGCATGAGTCTGCCCCACACCCTGCAGAAAAGCCCTGGCGGTCAGGGCTCAGGGCCTCCAGGTGGGTAAGAAGAGCTTAGTGCCCTCTCTGGAGTTGTCACCCAGAGACCCTCGGCTGGAAGGGGAAAAAACCTTGCATCCTGTGAAACATCCCCAAGATCCACTCAGGAGCAGAAAATGGGGAAGAAGCCTCAAACAGACCCTCGGGAGGGCAGTCAGCAGGAGCCACGGAGGCCACCAGGAGGGAGGGAGGGAGGGAGGCAGGCAGGGAGGCCAGAGGTGATGTGGCTAGAGGTGACATGGTGGGGGAATGACACGGCGTGGTTAGGGGAGGAGATGTGGCCAGAGGCAACGTGGCCAGGGAAGGAGATACGGCTGGAAGTGACAAGAGGGGTCTCCAGGCCTCAGATTGTGCCTGATTTTTAGATGACATTTTAATTAAGATGTTATATCTAACTTTAAAGTAGCAATTTAGAACCATTGTGTACATTTAAAGCACGGTATAAATATAGCACATTTCCGAACCCAAAGAACAGTGCATTGAAGGAAAAAATAGCAGCTCACCAATAAAAAAAGTGAGTAAAGATAAAATTCATTTAAGATCAGAAATAAAGAGATCCTACAGCTCTTCTAGTCCAATCCCCACCCTAACGTGAATGCGGGGAAAGGGAAGTAGATTCTAGTCAGTCAGAATTAAAGGCAAAACCGATCCACTTTACTTTCTACTTGACAGAAAACAAGAAGCTCATCAAGGAATCCCTATGAACAGTAGCTTTAGGAGTCCCCAAAATGCAAAATTCACCTTCAAATTAAACCAACTGCTAAGTGTGTATAAAGTTATTGTTTTCATTATTGCCTTCCTCATTCCCAGGGGCTTTTTTAGACCTTGTTTCCCCCTAATTGCCTCCAACACACCCAGGAAATTTAAACCCCACAAGTAAACTGTGTCTCGATTAACACACAGCGTCCTTTAGGAGCAGATAGTCTGTTGCTCTAAGACATTCTTGTCACCTAAGCACTGAGTACAGCCTGAGAATGCACAACACGCACACACACGAACTCGGACAGACAACAAGTGAGATGTGGCACATGAGGAGGAAGACGAGACAAATGAGCTTCACCGACTTCACCGACACCCCGGATCCATGAAGAAGTGACACATGCAGACTGCTCGGGTGCCAGTGACTCCTCAAAAACAGCCAAGGGCAGCATTTGGAGAAG
>NW_012103721.1:358859-361764 GCF_000951045.1 Mandrillus leucophaeus
CACCCAGCTGTACAGCAGGCAGCGAGGTACCCAGCAAATACTCAGGGCTCATGTTACTGAGGAAGGAAGGTGGACAGCGAGGTACCCAGCAAGTGCTCAGGGCTCACGTTACAGAGGGGAAGTCAGGCAGATAGTGAGGTACCCAGCAGGGTTCACGTTACCGAGGAGGAAAGGAACGTGGAGACAAGGGGGCTGGAACGGTCTGTCGTAAGCTTTAGCATTTACAAGGCTCGCTGAAGATTATCCGATTTGATCTTTGCAACAGCTAACAAGATAAGTAGAGGCATGACTTTTCACTACTTCATAAAAAGAGATCCAGAGAACTAATGATGACCACGTGCTCTTCCCACAGGCTCCCAGAAATCCTCAAATCATCTCTCAGTTGTATACATGTGATAGTATCTGAGTCACATCCCCTCTCTGCATGGGGGTTTTACTGCCGCCCTGCTGTTCCTTCGCACCCCTGCCCTCTCCTGCATTTCAGTCATGCCCACCATCCATAGGGAGTCCGCCCCACCCCACCCCTGCTGCTGCTGATGGCTTGGGTCACCCTTATCTTTCATTTCCACCTGCAGGGACCTGTTCTTCATTCAAACGCAGCTCAAACTCACTCATTGTGTGAAGCCTTTTCCAGCCATCACAACTGTCATGTGTAAAATCAGTCTGTGGAATGCCTCATTTAGGAGGTGCTTATGTTGCCTTATTGGTTGTGAGCAGGACCAAATTCTGAGCAAACCAGGTGGTCCTCTCTCCCCATCTCTACTCCAGTGCACTTAAAACAAGGATTCCTGGAAGCACCTTTTTAGTCCAATTCATGCATGAGTCTGCCCCACACCCTGCAGAAAAGCCCTGGCGGTCAGGGCTCAGGGCCTCCAGGTGGGTAAGAAGAGCTTAGTGCCCTCTCTGGAGTTGTCACCCAGAGACCCTCGGCTGGAAGGGGAAAAAACCTTGCATCCTGTGAAACATCCCCAAGATCCACTCAGGAGCAGAAAATGGGGAAGAAGCCTCAAACAGACCCTCGGGAGGGCAGTCAGCAGGAGCCACAGAGGCCACCAGGAGGGAGGGAGGGAGGCAGGCAGGGAGGCCAGAGGTGATGTGGCTAGAGCTGACATGGTGGGGGGATGACACGGCATGGTGGGGGGAGGAGACGTGGCCAGAGGCAACGTGGCCAGGGAAGGAGATACGGCTGGAAGTGACAAGAGGGGTCTCCAGGCCTCAGACTGTGCCTGATTTATGGATGACATTTTGATTAAGATGTTATATCTAACTTTAAAGTAGCAATTTAGAACCATTGTGTACATTTAAAGCACGGTATAAATATAGCACATTTCCGAACCCAAAGAACAGTGCATTGAAGGAAAAAATAGCAGCTCACCAATAAAAAAAGTGAGTAAAGATAAAATTCATTTAAGATCAGAAATAAAGAGATCCTACAGCTCTTCTAGTCCAATCCCCACCCTAACGTGAATGCGGGGAAAGGGAAGTAGATTCTAGTCAGTCAGAA
This sequence comes from Mandrillus leucophaeus, assembly GCF_000951045.1. Lineage (NCBI taxonomy): Eukaryota > Metazoa > Chordata > Mammalia > Primates > Cercopithecidae > Mandrillus > Mandrillus leucophaeus. The sequence goes on from NW_012103721.1 coordinate 360,364, forward strand.
TTAAAGGCAAAACCGATCCACTTTACTTTCTACTTGACAGAAAACAAGAAGCTCATCAAGGAATCCCTATGAACAGTAGCTTTAGGAGTCCCCAAAATGCAAAATTCACCTTCAAATTAAACCAACTGCTAAGTGTGTATAAAGTTATTGTTTTCATTATTGCCTTCCTCATTCCCAGGGGCTTTTTTAGACCTTGTTTCCCCCTAATTGCCTCCAACACACCCAGGAAATTTAAACCCCACAAGTAAACTGTGTCTCGATTAACACACAGCGTCCTTTAGGAGCAGATAGTCTGTTGCTCTAAGACATTCTTGTCACCTAAGCACTGAGTACAGCCTGAGAATGCACAACACGCACACACACGAACTCGGACAGACAACAAGTGAGATGTGGCACATGAGGAGGAAGACGAGACAAATGAGCTTCACCGACTTCACCGACACCCCGGATCCATGAAGAAGTGACACATGCAGACTGCTCGGGTGCCAGTGACTCCTCAAAAACAGCCAAGGGCAGCATTTGGAGAAGCACCACCAAGGGCCAGGAGGGTCTGTGGGCTTCAGAGGGGAGGGGTGCCCCCGACCAGGTGTTGGGGGCTTCAGAAGGGGAGGGGGGCCCCGACCAGGTGCTGGGGGCTTCAGACGGGAAGGCAAATATATCCAATTCATCCTGTCACTAAAAACGAAATAATCTGCCATCTCCATCACAGATGATGGAGTGAGGTTTCCATCACTGGGGTGGTTTTTTTGTTTTTTTGACATGGAGTTTCTGCTCTGTCGCCCAGGGTGGAGTGTAGTGGCGCTATCTCGGCTCACTGCAACCTCTGCCTCCCGGGTACAAGCGATTATCCTGCCTCAGCCTCCCAAGTAGCTGGGATTACAGGTGCCTGTGTCACCATGCCCGGCTAATTTTCATATTTTCAGTACAGACGGGGTTTCACCATGTTGTCAAGGCTGGTCTCGAACTCCTGACCTCAGGTGATCCACCTGCCTCATCCTCTCAAAGTGCTGGAATTACAGGCGTAAGCCACGACGGCCTGCGATTACTAGTGTAATTTCTAAGCCGCTCTCTCACACCCACTCCCCCCCCCTTTTTTTTAAAAATCAGCTTTATGGCTATATTTTTCCCAAGAGAACCCATTACCCATTTGAAGTACAAATAAGACACCATGTTTAAAAACCAAAAATGCCAATTTACATAGAAGTCTCCAAATACCCAGTCTATTTGAGCCTTGAGAATAAGATCAAAATGTTGGCTGAATACAACTTCCCTTTCCATCTGTCTGCCTGTTAGACACAAGGACAAAGCCACGAGCTAGGGACATAAAGGCAGCAACCACCAAGGCAGCCGAGACTCCAAATAATAGCTCGAAGGACAACACAAAGGTACCACACCCTGCAC
>NW_012103721.1:363817-366000 GCF_000951045.1 Mandrillus leucophaeus
TCCTTGTGGAGGACTTCCCTGACTTCCAACCCTCTCCAGCAAAGGCAGAAGCCGTCCTCGGTACTTCCTCAATACTCAGGCCAAGTATTAAGATGGCGCAGATGCTAGCTGTGCCTGGGATGCCATGGGCAGGGTCCCCAGATGCTCTGCACATGGCCCGGGGCACCGCCTGAACACAGAAGTGCTGAAGAAATAAAACTGACGTGCAATGACCTCTGATAGGGCCTCCTTCACCATCTACATCTGTCTCCCCTCTGGACAGTAAAATCCACAAGACAGGGAGGGCTTGTCTCACTCATCTTCAAACTCCCAGGGTCACCCTGGCAGGTAAAGGGGACTCAAATGTCTTCTGAAGGAAGCCGCTGGTTAGCTGCCAAGTTAAAGGGCCTCTGAAAATCAGAGCTCTGCATAGGAGTCCAGCACACTTTATGACGAATGACTCCAACCACGGCAGAACTGGCCGTGGAACCAGTGCTGACCAATTCAGGGTTTGTTCACTGTTTCTCAGTTCATTAGCATAACTCACTCCAACAGAGCAGCCACGCACAGATCCTCAGACATCTACACAGAGTGGGATGATGGCGCCGAGTCACGTGAACGTCCCTTTGCAGACTGGGAGACACCGGTCAGACGCGGATCCAGGGAGAGTGCAGACCTTGCATTAAATTGGCTCCGTGTAAACAGCACTCCCTGCCAGGCCCTTTCCTATCTTGCACAGCTTCTACAAATTCAACTCTCGCACCTGACACCTAAGAATACTGCATACCCCCATGTGAACCCCCCACTTACCTCCCAAAATGACCCGGCATGGCAGAATACAAACCATTTCAACATAAGGGAACTGGAGGGCATGTGGGACTTTCCTGAGTCCCTGCTGCCTCCTGACTGGAGGGTCCAATGCTTCACACCCCTAGTGAAGGGACGGTCTCTTCGGGCCCCTCCGAGTCAAGAAAACCCATGTTCACTTTCTCAAGACCACACACAACCGAGTCACAAAGCAGGGCGGAACCTCGACTCTCCGGGTTCAGGTCATGTCGAGTTTACGACCTGCTGCTGTGAACGCTGCAGGAAATGATGAGCCTGATTCCGGCTTTCCCCTCGAGCTGATCAGCATTAACTAATTTCACTTTCCAGGACCAACTTCAAAGGCCTGTAAAGCCAGAGAAAGGAGAGGAGATGGAACACGCCCTCACCTCAGACCTGCTACAAGCACGTACTTCTCAGATGCGTCCCAAGGTGCACAGCGTGTCCGGTGCCTGTTCACGTCCACTGACCTGCAGGTCTTCTATGTGGCATCAGCCTCCTGGGCACTGGGGACAAGAGGCATAATGGCAAGTCCCCTCTGCAGCAAAGGTGAGGTACAGGGACCCAACGCAATAGAGCTGACCTTTTTCTGACAGTCTTAGAAGGAAAATACTGTACAGCCAATGTCCCCTCACGCAGGTTTATTTACCTGTGACTCACAGGCCATGACAGACAACTTCAGGTTCTTACTGATTCCTATTTTCCCCATCCAGAAAACCTTTCTTTTTAATATCGTACGAACTTGCCATTCTGTAGGCCAAAAACAGCAAATATTAGCAGTTTCCTACGGTTCAAACGAATAAAACATGATCACGACCTTTTGTGAAACCATGAAGAAAAGGTGGATATCTCAATATGTGTTTCCAGACAGGCTTTGTTCCTGAAGCACTAACTCTGTTCACTCAGGATTTTAGACCCTGAAGAATAAACATCAGTATCCCACCAAGAAAACCAAAAGAATGAAATAATTTTGCATCCACCTTGGAGCCTTTTTAGGACAAGGCAGGACACAAACTTTTAAAAAGCTGCAGTTGTCCCTCTGTATACACGGGGACATGGATTCCAGAAGACCCCCCGAGTTTACCCAAATCTACATATCCACAGGACCCACGGCCACCCTATGGAACCGCATGTAGGAAACGTTGGCCCTCCACAAAGCCAGGTTTTTTCAGTAAGGGTTTGGTTGGAAAAAAAAATTAGCATAAATGATCCTTCAAAGCTCAAAACCCATGTCGTTCAGGGTCAGCTGCATTTATTACTTGTGTCATATCTGAGGCCTGAAAGCCATCATTCTCGATACCTTAACGTGACGGTTAACAAACTAACTGTTCTGATTAGAAAGAGGAAAAAGCTTATTTTTAAGCTGACAATCAGAGTGG
>NW_012103721.1:366702-370046 GCF_000951045.1 Mandrillus leucophaeus
GAACAGGACACAGTTCCTCCCTGAAAGAAGGCTGCACCCCAACAGAAGGCAGGCACACACTCCGAATGGAATTGGCGTAGGGAACAGATGCTGCCGCAGGTGGAACTGGCTGCACAGAGCACCCGCTCGAGTGTCTGAGAAATAAGGAGCTGTTGGTGGCATCACCTACCGCACCTGAGCTGGGGCACTGGGGAGCCTGTCATCACCACCACCACCCGGGGCAAAGACCCCCAGAACCACACAACGAGCTTACAAACTCACCGAGGAGATGACTGAGCAATGTGAGTGGAGTGATGCGGACACACAGACATCAGGGCCATGCGTGGCATTTGTTTTGTGCATTGACTTGAGCATGCCCCAGGTGCCCAGATGGCTGGTTCTGCATTATTTCTGTGTGAGATGCATGTTTGCCTCTGGACTGAGTGGAGACCCATCCTCACCAGTGTGGGGGGCACCACCCTATCCACCCAGGGCTCGAGTAAAATAGCAAGGGGGGAAGACTGGGCTCACTCCACCTGTCTGGCTGATGGGCCAGGGACATCTGTCTTCCACCGCCTGTGCTCCTGGGTCTCAGCTCCTCAGACCCGGGTGGGATCTGCACCCTCCGCTTTTCAAGTCTTCAAGCCACGCCCTCCCAGGACTCTAGCTTGCAGGCTGTGGGTCCTGGGGCTTCTTGGACTCCGTAGCCCCTGCAGCAAACATCCCCCTGGAGACACACGCACACCCGGCTGGCTGTCTCTCTGGAGAGTCCTGATTAAAAGTTGCCCCTAGAAGTGGTCTTCAGAGTTTCTTTCCAGCCCTAAGATCCCAGCGCCCCTCCTACAATTCTAGGCGGAAAGGTGGACGGAAACCAATGGACAGAGGTGTGTGCCGAGGAGACGCCAGGCAGCGGCGCTTGGCATGAGGGCACTAACGCTCTAAGCAAAGAATCAATGTTGCTTGCCACAAAAATGAGAACGGTAAAGATTTCTTCAAACAGAAATGAGTTTGTTTCATGATTTGCTCTTAATACATAAGAAATCATAAAAATAGGCCTATTAACAATTACATAAGTCTTTAGAGGCCCTTGAACTACTGTCCCTTTGTGTTTTTATACAAAATAAGCCTGAGGCTAAAGAGAATAATGTCACTGGCCGCAGCTGGGGCCACGCGAGGACACAGCTTATACCCATGAGGTCCCTGGGTGCCCCGAGTCCTTCCCTTGCTATTTATGGAAATATGGGAGAAAGCAGGCCTGAGCATGGACCTGGCCATGCCCCCAGGGGCTAAGGAAAGCACCCAACTGTCCAGCCTTCCCTCCACCCCGCGGCTCCCTCCTACCCGGACTCTTGGGCTGACGCGGCTCATGCACTCAGCAGCGCCACCATTAAACGTTTAGCTTCACATCATGAGGGCCTCCTCTGGCCTCCTCTGACCACCCCTGGACCTGCAGTCAGCACTAGTCTGCAGGACACGCATGGACACGGCTGATGGATCACGACCTTCAACGAGGAAGGTGCCAGGCAAGGAGTCGGAGACTCTGGGGATGGAGCTGCACTCACCCAGCGAGGCGAAGGCCGGCAGCGGCCACCACCAAGGACTTCCCTTCCCGCCCTGAGGGCAGCTCACCCAGGGAGGCTAAGGCCAGCACCGGCCACCACTGAGGGTCTCGAGGGCCCTTCCCACACCGAAGGCGGCTGCGATCACATTTCCCATCACACCAAGAGACCCCTGTATTGAGCACAAAGCTTTTCAACCTTCGAATCAATAAGGAATCATAACATGGACATTCCCTCAATCCAAATGACCAGCCCACGAAACAGACATGCAATCTTCATACACATTTCCTGTGGGAAAGTCAGTCCATCCCTGGGGCATCACGCCAGGGGTGGCGGAGCATCACAGGGAGAAGCCCCAGCCTGGCTCCTCCCCCTACAGCTCCTTTTCCCTCTGCCTCCCGGCCCTCCCCACCCCCTCCTAGCTTCAGAGGCTCCTTCCTCAAATTCTTTCCCCTTGATGAAGTCATTCATCCCCAAAACACAAAGCAAAGGCATGGGGGCTTAAGAGAAAATCCACACCGTGGCTCCTGTTTTAGATTCTCATAAGTTTGGGAATAGCCAAGCAAGAATCTTTGGCATCTGAATGTGGTCTGAAGGCATCTGAGCACAATGCCCGGCACTGGCCCAGAGTGGATCATGGGTGTCTTGGACATCTTCATAACTCTACACCAATTATTTTGAAACATCACTAGCAGAATAGAACCATGTGAATAGCTACTTCTCTGTTAAAAGTAGGAAAAGACTCCAAGCTGCCCTCAAGGAACATCGTTCCCACGAGGAGTTTCTGCATCCAGTCTTTCAGGCACAGGCGCAGCCCCCGGGCCCGACTCCCTCATCCCTGCGTCATAAAGCAGCAGAGACGGTGGGGAATAAAGCAAGTGAAGGAGTCAGTCCCGCACAAAATGGGCTCCAGAAGGCACAGCCCCTCTCCCAGTGTGGGAGCCAAGTCCAGAGACCGGGAAACCCCAGCGTTCCCAGGGAGGAGGGCAGAACAATGCCATTTCCCCCTAGTTTATGGAGACAGCACCCCACGTCCTCTGGCCTTAATGGAAGAGATACTTCACATAAATGATTTGAATGAATCTACCACACACAGAAAATGGGCTAAGGGCTAAGATACCCATTTAAATGCCTGCAAAAACACATTAAAGGAACACACAGATAAGCGAGGTTCTTCTCTTATTCAAGAAATATTCAGAAACAAATCCAGCAAGCAATCTCTTTGCAATCAAAAGACCAATTCAGAGGTGCAGATTAAAAATCAAGACACAACTGAACCCTTAATACACCAAGAACCAAGTTCCACGGAAGGGTAATCACATCACCACCTCCCAACTGAAGGAGGCAGCACTGGCCACTGACCAGCTGTTCAGTCATAGGTCAGTGAACGAAAGGCAACGCTACCCAGGACAACGACGAGATGTTAACCTGAAAAGGGCAAAATCGCAGAGGCTGGAGGGACCTTCCAGGTAACCCGGGGCCCCCTCAGTGGACAGAGGACCCCCGTGGGGCCACAGAGCCCAGAGCTCCAGTGTGTTTGGGGCAAGCACTCAACTGCAACCCTGATGATGTCCGAACGCCTCCTGCCCTTCTGCGTCTCTGCCCGATTAACTGGGAATCCGTGAATGCTAAGGAAATGTAATGCATTTCACAATACATTTAGATTTCTAGCAAATTAAAGGTAAACAGTGAGAAACTTTGGGAATTAACCAAAATACAGTTCACTGAATGCCCAAACTCAAAGCTAGTCTCCAAGAGGTGATAAGCTGTGTGTGGTGGTTAACGCCTGTAAATCCCAGCAGTTGG
>NW_012103721.1:370096-370978 GCF_000951045.1 Mandrillus leucophaeus
AAAATACAGTTCACTGAATGCCCAAACTCAAAGCTAGTCTCCAAGAGGTGATAAGCTGTGTGTGGTGATTAATGCCTGTAAATCCCAGCAGTTGGAGAGGCTGAGGCAGGAGAATCACTTGAGCCTGGAAGGTTGGGGTTGCAGTGAGCTGTCATTGCTCTGCTACACCCAACCTGGGAAACACAGTGAGATTGTAAAAAAAAAAAAAAAAAAAAAAAAAAAAAAAAAATTAAAGGAGTTCAAATGAATTTGCCCATACCCTTTAAATTTTCATTTGGGTGCATGAGGTGATCTAGTTCCTTTTCCCTTGCAATACATGAATAATCTAACAAATAATTAAATATAATCTAACAATTACACGGGAATATTTAATTATTTTCCCATTTCATTATTTCCTATTTCAGGGAAAAAGTTAAAATTATTCCCTCTTTCAGGGAAAAAGCTAAAAATCATTTTAAACCTTCCTTCCACAAAACAATGCTCAGTCATCTCTATCTGCTTTATAATGTGGAATTCAACTTCACATTTCTACAATACAGTTTTTGTTAAACAGCATTTACGTAGACAGGCAAGAGAAACACTTGGTCTATGTAGAAGCAGCAGAAGACACGTTTTAACAGAAAAGGGAGAAGATAACACCGTGTGGATCATCTGGAAATTCTGTCTTCATCTTGCCCACACAACACACAGAAAACAGCCAAGCACGTGCCTAGTGTCCAACAGGAGCACAGAAAGGACAGAGACCCCTCCAGTTGTTTAGTGACCAGCCCCACTTGTCACCGCCACATAACAAAATCCGCACGGCAACTTCAGCACGTTTCGTTCACGATTCCACGGAAATCAGGCTGAAGAACTGGGAGATGTTTTGCCCACCTTTAAAAT
>NW_012103721.1:371505-377088 GCF_000951045.1 Mandrillus leucophaeus
ACATACCACGTTCTTCCCTCAAAGAAAAGGGCCTTTTTTTAGGATTCCAGATGGAAATGTGGTTGTCTCCCTGCTTTTGAGAGGATGGGCTGTTTGAAGCATGAACAGACTTTTCCTCCATGCACCCAGGATGCACCATGGGGGACAGTGCTGCCGCCGCCTCCCCAGTCTCTCCTCAGGGTGGGGCAAGGGGAGCTCATCTGTCTCCTGTGTACACTGTCAACAGGCCAGGCGCTCAGGAGGGGGCTTCCAGGACTCGCTGAAGGCATTCGTTAGCAGGGCAGGCAGTGCCTCGTGCTGGTGGGCATCCAGCAGTGAGGGGGTCTTGCACTTTACTCCCCGGGCCCAGCCCCAGAGGGGAAAGAGGCATCTGTATCATAACTAATGTGTATTTATAGACACACAGAGACTCTGCAGTGCAAGGCGCAGAACTAGAAGGAATCATGGAAACAAGAGGGAAGACATTTGGTTACGACTGGCACAGCCACCTCAAGCCTGAGCACTTCCTGCCGGAGCCCTCACTGACCAGACTCCTCCGGGGTCACTGCCACTGCCTTGCCCAGCTCACGACAGGGCAGATGGTGACAGAGCCTCAGAGCAACCTCCCACTCCTTCCTCACCAGCCCAGGGGATGAGCTGCTCATGAGTGTCCCAAAGCCTGAATGCGGGAACACAGAGGTGACTGAGCAGAAAGGGGGACAGCCACAATGGCCATGGGTGTGCGGATATTGCTGGGCACGCCAGCAGCGCTTTCCACCTTAAAGAGGATGGCCACGGGTGTGCGGATGCTCCCGCGTGACCCAGCTGTCCTTTCCACCTTAAAGGGGAATGGCCACGGGTGTGCGGATATTCCCGGGTGCCCCAGAGCCCTTTTCACCTTAAGGAGATTTTCACAGTCTCATTTCAGTCTCCCAACTATTCAGTGAGGTTGGAGGAGTACCACTGTGGACCAACACTGATTGGCACCAAGTAAGGGCAATTTTATAACCAAGTCTCGATCGTAAGAGAATCAGGTCTTTGGCCATCTGGTCAAAGCTCTTTCTGTAACAAAGTTGGATAATTAAGTTGCACTTTGGTTTTCCAAATCTTGCTACAGAAACCACATCTTCCTAGGTGTGGCTCCGTGGTGTCACGTGCACACATCAGTAGCCAGGCTTGCCAAGACTCACGGCACGTTACACGTTCACCTGAGAAGGCTGCTCAATCGTTGAAGGCTCTGGCATGCTCTGAAATGAATTTGCCACTTCAGCCTACACTCTACTTCCTTGTTTGGTTAAAGAAAACCAAAAGGCAGAATTTGTTTTGGCCAATCGCCTGCTGCACCTAACTGCAGAGGTTTTAATTATATTACTTTCATTGCATCCTAGAAAGCAAAGTCATATAGATCAACTCATTATTACCACTCCAAAGGTTTAGTAAATCTGCAGATAATCAGGCCAACATTTTAACAAGCTACATTAAGGTTTATAATACTCAAAATTTAAAACTACATCCATGCTTCAAAAACCACCATTCCCATTTTAGATGGACAAATGCATATGAGAAAGAAAGAAACGTACTGAGTGCATTTTTTTGCTAATCTTATGGAGAAACTGCCACTTTAAAAACGACTCTAGTTCCTGGCTCCAGATGGGTGTGGTGGGTTGCCTCACTCATTTTCACCTCCACCTGAAGCTGGGAAACTAGAAATTCATTCCCAGACTCCAGGGCACGAGAATTCCCACTTCTGGAAACAGCCTGGAATGCAAACTTGTAACAGAGAATTCTTTCCTGCCCACCCTAACCGTCCTCTGTGGAAGGCAACAAAGACAAGTCCACTTACCTAGGTGCAACTGCACCACGAAGAACCATTTCAAGGTGGGAGGTGCCCACTGCTCCAACGGCAGGCCTGCTGGCATCTCAGAGCAGCCAGAACTGCTCCCTCCTTCACAGGGAAGGGGAAACAAGGCCAGGAGGAATGGTTGGGGAAGCAAGCAATGGGGTGGCTGTATGTACCGGTGCCTGTAGTTCACAGCTGAGCCTGGTGTCATGAGCACGAACGTGCTGACATGCACACCGGGCCCAAGTTTAAGATCAAATATAAGGAGCTTTCCAACTATAGTATTTAACTAGATCGTTCTACAAAAATAGCCTCTTGATTACAGTTTTTATCCAAAAAGTTCTGTGTAATTAAAGAAATTAATTTTCCCCTAAAAGACATTTCTCTATCTATCGCCCTGTATAAATGAAATGGGTATATTAAAGAAAAAAGACAAATGTTTGACTTAGGGGGTTTGCCTATGACTTGGATAAGCATGATATTCTTCTGACCAACCAGGGAGCAGCTGGACCAGACTGGAGGGAAGGAAAAACAAATTTCCCCTCTGACCTCAGTTGGGCACCAGAGTCTTCCTGTCAGAATGTGGGTGTGGTGCTTCCCACACACCAGCCTCTGACGAAACTCAGCCCAAGGGTGTGGGAAAAGGCCATCTACTTCTGAAAAATCTATAAAGTGCAGACACATCAAAAGCTTCAGAAGACTGTAAAGCGCCAAGGAGACCACTGCACCCTTGGAGTTTACAGAAAATGGTCAGCATCACACGTGCCTGAGGTCCTGGGTCAGCTCCCAGCTGCCGCGACGCTGTGAGCGCAGCCCTGGCTTCCCCTCTGATGCAGAGGGCTGGTCACACCGCTGGCAGCACTCAGAGATCAGAACATTCTAGATGAAATCGACGTGTTCCTTTTAAAATGGGGAACTGGGCAGCACAACTGAAGCTCTACGACTATCTCAACTACTGGGCTTAGGGGTAGCATTAGGAAATCATGAGAATCCAAATCTCAATTTCATACAGATTCCAGATTCACTGCAGGTTCCAGAATTTCCTGAAACATTCTTCAGATTTACTCAGGATTTCCTTGCCAAAGCTAATAAAGTTTACATTCCTTATGGAAAAGCCACCATAAGCACCACCACAAATAAGATCAACTGGGGCCCGCCCTTCGCATCAAACATAGAAACTGTTACTCACACAAGACTGTGCTGGAGGCAGCTCTCAGCTGAAGCCGAATCCGTGAGACTTCATTATCCCCATTTTGGATCGAGTGTGAAGACTGTCACAGCAAACCAGGGCCCCAGTGTGAAGCAGAGAACAGACCCTCTGACACCTGTCTGAACATTTCTTTCCCACCTCTGTCTTGGATATTGAACACCCTCAGAGCTACTGAGTCACCCACATTTACAGGTCATTTATCCAGCCACCAGGATAACACAATTATGCGATAAAAATGCCTTCTCAGGGCTTTGTCCTACTCAACAAGGAAGCTCAGAAGGCTAGGTAAGCCCAAGAAAGGGGGAAGCAGCCTCCAGACAGACAAAAACCAAGGAAAACCGTGCAGAGACTTTCTCAAGAGAGCAGAAACAGAGCCCGCTGTAGCCTTTCAGGCCCTGCTGGCCGCAGTCCTACATTAGGTGGCAGCATTTCCACAGATGCATCCTGCTGGACCCATTTGAAAGGTCCCACTTGTGAGAGACTCACCCCCACTTCCAGCTCCTGCAAGACCCGCTGCAGCCGCATCCACCCCGGGGCGGACTGTGCAAGTCTTCCTGGCGAGACCCCTCAGAGCCTGCGCAGCGTCTGACTGGGGAGCACCAAGGATCCAGAAACGCACAAACCCGTTATGGTGCTGCTTCCTGGGTTCCAAGTTGTCTTCAGAACGAGTCCTGCATAAACCCCAGGCTGGGGAGCCAGCCACGGCCCAGCAGCACACAGCTCATGCGCTCCACCCACCCCACAGAGGACCACCGAGGCCCCAGCACGCTCTGTCCGCGGGGCAGGACTCCAGCCATAGCCACAGTTCAGGATTGGCCACCCGCCCCGCTGCCGTAATTACCTGCTGTGATCTGAATTCTCATTGGTTGGGAAGGTGATCTCACAGCCCGGCTGCCATAATTACCTGCTGTGATCCGAATTCTCATTGGTTGGGAAGGGGATCTCACTGCTGAAGTACTCCCTGCTGCCTCCTTGCAAACAAAAAAATATCCAAAACCCCTCTTAAAGAACGTTTACTATAACCTCGAAACAAGACCCATCCCGAGACCAGGGAAGATACATAGGCATATCTGACATCTGGTGGGCGTCAGTGACCGACACCACGGCTTCTGTGTGGCGTGTGAAGCCGGAGGCCTGTCACGGTGACTCAGGATGGGGTCTGAATAGGGGTCTTCCAAGCAACTAGGCAACCAGGAAGCACCCCAAAACCCACCTCCCCGCACTCATGTACCTGCCAGAAATGCTGCGTGGCCATCCACACCAGTTGTGAACCAAGACCGATCTGTGTCCTGTGGCACTCACAACGTCTGTACATGCCTGGGCCCAGCACAGGCCTGCACGGCACCCTGCTCACCTTCAGTGGGGCTCTCTCCTGCCAAGGGGGATGGCCCTGAAGTCCGTTGAGATTTCCAAAGCTCTACAAAGTCGTCCTTCCTCCTGCTTGTTCAGAAGGCCTAAAGCCCTGAAGACACCAGTGAGAATTGACCTAGCCTCTTAAGGCAGCTCAAACACCTAAACACAGGAACGCTGGACCGCTGTGCCCTCGAGAGCAGCTCAGCCCACTGGGCTGAGCAGAAGGCACAGACGTCACATCCAGAAGCCAGTGGCGCTCACGTTTGCATTCCAGGAGCCGCCATGTGAGCCCCTCCAAGGCTTCCAAGTCCCACTTGATTGTTTTCATCGTATCTCTGTAACATCAGACTTTATACCTAATGGTATCTATAAGATTGTCTCTACTTTTATGAGCACATATGCTCCCTGACTTACCATGGGATGAAACTGTTCCAATAAACCCAGCGTAGCTGAAAATATCCTAAATAGAAAGTGCATTTGATATAATAGTTTCAACTTACAACGAGTTCATCCAGAGGCAGCCCATCTCGGGCCAAACAATGCACTGAGTGTGACTAGTTCGCACCATCACGAGGCTGAAAAAAAATCACAAATGTAACCATTGGGAGCCAGGGACCTTCTGTATTGTGGCTCCTGTCTTCAAAGACAACAGAAACCTCTTCTTAGACAAGAATCAATTTATAGTCCTCAGAATGTTAAACTAAAATTAGTTTAACAATCTACAGGTTCAAACAAAGCCAAAGTAGGCCCACAAGGCCGTTTGTGCCATTCGCTAAGACACACGACTCTGTAATAACCCTCACCACAGACCCTCAGAGTGGATCCCAGAAGTGGCTGAGGCTTGTGGCTACAGACACTAACGACACCAAAATCAGAGTACGCAGGTGCAGTCAAGTCATGATTTCTCCACTAGAATGTGCACAAATGTGCATCAGCAAATCTGATCTTTGCTTTACCTCCCTCCCATAACCTAAAAAGGAGTCCACCACACACACCGCACTTCAAAAACATAACTTGTACTTGCATTCAATTCCGGGCATTTGGAATAGACCTAATGGGGAATTAAACCTCTCCTCCAACCCATTACTTAGTCTTCTTAGAGGATGAAGGATTTTGCATAACACAAGTCAGCATATAAAAGATCTTGTATAGAAACATACTTTCAAGTGGTCCTCATTATAGTAATTCAACTAATATACAA
>NW_012103721.1:377488-389779 GCF_000951045.1 Mandrillus leucophaeus
GGAGCAAGCTTTAAATATTAGCTACATTCTGTCATGGCTGACTAACATTAAATCAGCATCAGTCTCATGTCTTGCAGCATCTGCAGCTCGTCTTCTCAAAACCACTTAAGATTTCATAATTAACTCAATTAAACAATGTAAGTCATCTCCTTCATCTTTGACTTGAAGGGGTCATTTTCCCCCAAAGCAGTACCTCTTTCCTTGACATGATTTAATCTGTGGTTAGAGTATTTAACAGGATTTCTTTCCTTCCTAGAAAATAAAATATACACCTTTCTAATAGGAAAAACACTAACTGATAATGCTATAGCTTAATCAGGTCCAAAGCGTTTTTTTTCTAAAGTTAAAAAAAGAACCTAACTGCATCTTTGGACCTTATGTGAGGTAGTGTCCAGGGTCACTGGGACCCCTGCTTGGTCAGTGCAGCCGGATACCAATTAAAGACAGAAACCCAAGGGTTCAAAGCCCCTTCCCAATGGTTCCTCCTAGTGGAAGCCATGGGCACAAGGGAATGCGGCATTCTACAGAAGGCTTTGGGGATAGGCTGCTTGAGAACATCAAAGTGGCTCATGTCCCCTGAATATAAAGCCAGTGACAGCTGCCAGCTTCAATGCAGCACCATCCACAGCAGCCAAAGTCCGGAATCACCTGAGTGCCCGTCAACAGGGGATAAAGGGAACGTGGCCCGAACATACACAGGAGCAATACTCTACCACACAGCGGAGAGCCCTGTCATCCGCAACAGCATGGGTGGAGCTGGAGGACATTACATTAAGCAAACGAGCCAAGCAAAGAAACGGCGCATATTCTTCCTCATAAGCAGGAGCTGAGAGATCTCATGGAGGCTAAGAGTAGGTGGTCAACAGGGCCCAGCAGAGCCCACTCATAAGCAGAGGCTGCTAATGGGCACAAACACACAGCCTAATGGGAGCATAAGACCTACTATTGATAAATCAGCAAGGGGATGGCAGTGGGTCATCTACTGTGTATCATCAAAACAGCTAGGAGAGAATAACTTGAACATTACCAGCACAAGGAAAAGAAAATATTTCAAGTGAAAGATATCCCAAGTACCCAGATTGATTAATATAGGGATGAATCAAGATATCACATGCACTCAGAAAATATGTACATATATTATGTATCAACAAAAACAAAAACCAATGACAGAACCATTTGGGAAGCACGTGCAAGAGAAGAATGGGAAGCCTGACATGGTATGGCTGTGTGTCCCCACCCAAATCTCATGCTGAACTCTAACCCTGTGTTGGAGGTGGGCCCTGGTGGGAGGTGATTGACTCATGGGGGTGGTTTCTAATGGTTTAGCACAATCCCCCAAGTGTTGTCCTCATGATAGTTCTCCTGAGATCTGGTTGTTTGGAGGTGCATGGCACCTTCCCCTCACTCTCTCTCCTCTTCCAGCCATGTGAAGACATGCCTGCCTCCCCTTCACCTTCCACCATGATTGTAAGTTTCCGCAGATGTAGAAGCCTGTACAGCCCACAGAACTGTATGCCGATTAAACCTTTTTTCCTTTATTACCCAGCCTCAGGTAGTTCTTTATAGCAGTGGAAGAACAGTACAGTCCTCAGGACCAGCAATGTTTTCCTTCTACCCAGCGGCCAACAAGGGTCCCACACCCTAGCTGGTTTTCTGAAGCCTTTCAAAGAATGCTAAGGCTGTTTTGGGGATACTAACTTTCCCCATCTCTGGCAAACCAGATAGGGCATCCTATTTGCCTCTTACCTTTCTCAGAGAAAGCCCACCTCTGAAACAGCCTCCGTCAGGGGCCTCCTTCAGCAGCAGCAAAGCTGAGTATTCCTTGCACTTCCTTTCTTCTGAACAAGTAAACATCTTAAGCTTGTTTTTCCATCTTCCCAGCTCATTGAAAAAAAAAATATCTTGTGTTTTCTATTTTCCTCACACACACACATAGAAGAGAAGTGCCGTGAGAGCAGGGGCTCTTGTTTTCCCGGATCTGAGCCTGGCCCTCAAACACTAGTCGAATTCATACTAACACGATATCCAGAGGCAGAAATGCAAATATCCCCACCACTTCAAATACCCTAAGAATCTAACAGACCGAGTGGCCCATGTAACTATGGTTTGTGCTGGGCCATTCAACTGGTGTCCAAATCCCTGTCCAAGTGAGCTCTTTAATTTTGGGACTTTTCAGACAGCTTTTTGTTGTTGTTTTGTTTTTATTAAAGGAATCTATTACAGTTACAATCAAGAATATCTCAGGCTGAGTTTGGTGGCTCATGCCTATAATCCCAGCACATTGGGAGGCCAAGGTGAGCAAATCACCTGAGGTGAGGAGTTCAAGATCAGCCTGGCCAACATGTTGAATTTTGTATTAGTCTCTACTAATACAAAAATGAACAAGCCATGGTGGCAGGCACTTTTAATGCCAGTTAGTTACTCAGGAGGCTGAGGCAGGAGAATGGCGTGAACCAGGAGGTGAGGCTGCAGTGAGCCAAGATCGTGCCACTGCATTCCAGCCTGGGCGACAGAGTGAGACTCCGTCTCAAAAAAATAAACTAAAATAAAAGTAAACCAACACGCCCACTTAGTTCTTCACCAATGTCAGATACATACGTTAAAAGAAAAATAATATGAAAGCATGTTTTTAAATTTCAGTGTTCAATTTAACTATATCTTTTAAGAAGATAAGAAGATAGAAGTTCCCCAAGGATCGGGGGAGAAAAAAGCAGTTAAGGAAATTTTAAAAACTCAGGAGAAAAACAAGGGATAAGACCTCAAGGCAAAACTTTTTCTTTGCACTTTGATTTCAAAAGAACAGAGATGCCCAAAATATGAACTCTCCCATGTCTATTTTATATTCCTCTATGTCCTTTGAAAGGCTGGAGATGGGATCCCAGGTTCCAAAGTGCCCGGCCAGGGCTCACATCAGGCCGATTCCTCTATGTCCTTTGAAAGGCTGGAGATGGGATCCCAGGTTCCAAAGTGCCTGTCCACGGCTCACATCAGGCGGCATCTTTCACAGCCTTTTACTCCCCTGACTGTGCCTAGAGAGCTCTGTGGCCCAATTTACACAAAAAAGTCCTAATTTACACACGCTCATCACTTTGAACAAAGTCTCAAGAAATCAGACAAATATTGACACTCGACAGAAGCAAGTATTCTCTTCTGAAAAGTCAAGTGTCAGGTTCCCATGAGCCAGGCAGTTCAGTTACAGAAAGTACTGGCTGACTTGCTGGTTTAGTGTTAAATGCATTTAAAATGTTAAGTGATCCGGCCCCCCTCCCAGTGGGTGGGCGCGTTGAGCTGGCTGCAGTAGTGATGCACACTGACCACATTCTTTCCTTTGGTTTTGCTTCAAGCAGCGCACCCCACACCCAGGAAGAGACCATAGGATGGCATCGAGGTCTAGGAGAGTTCTAAGGAGAGCTGCAGGCCAACTACTTTGTCCACAAATAGTCTCTCATTTCAGAGGAAATCACGGAACAGAGTTCATAACGCATGAATTTTAAAAATTCATATTTCTAATTTCATCCCATTAGAACTTTTGAAGAACAGATGTGCACCTGCTCCAAGTCAATGAGAGGACACTCGGACAATCCCTCACAGGTCCTTGGCCTCTGCCTCCCACCTAGAGAACATCAGCTCAAGCCGATCACAGCACAGTGCGATTTTCTGTAAATAATGTGCACGCCTGCATCTGAGCTGAGATGTGAATGTCTGGAATGTGTCTGCTAGGCCCAGGAGAAACTGCAGCAGCTGTGGGGACACAAGCCACTAAGGAATCTGATTTGGAGGGAACTCAAGGCAACTAAAACTGGTTCCACTGGTTTTTCTTGGCAAACATTGACCAGGGAAACTGTTGTCACTGTTGCTAATTCATGGTAATTGGGATGGGGACTTAACAGTAAGTAATTAGAGCAATTACAGAATTTGCTACTCAATTACAATGGCAGATTCCTGAGAAGGGAAGAACTGTTGCCCAGGAATAGAGCTCAACAAGTCCTCCCCATGCCCCAGGAAACATGGCATTTCCACGCACCCTCGATTTGGTCCCCTGGCCACCACCATCCTGATCTCGGCCATCTGATGGCATCTGTCCCCACAGCTGGAAACACCTGACCTGTTGTCACCCTCCCATCTGCCCTGCCTTCCTCCAGCCTGGCATACTCAGGGATGCCCACATACAGGACCAGGAAACCAGGGTTATCCTAAACCAGTGCCTGCATCAAAGTCCTCCACAGCAGGGCAATCACCAACGGCCAATACTCCCAGAACCTTCCACCTCAAAACGGGAGCACATTTGGATTCAAGCTGACAACACTGCATTCTCTTCGCCATGTACACATGAAGGCATGTCAGGTTCCACCTAAAGCTATCATCAGGTTCCACGCTGGCCAGGAGCCCAAGCCTAGTCACTCTGCATGATCTCAATTCACCACCCACAGAGAAGCCCGCAGTTTTCTTCTGGTGCACGGTGTGGATGGTGGATGCATTTCCGCTGAAGACTTGGAGACGGGAGCCTGGCCAAGGAGGCCAGTCAGCAAGGCCCGGACGTGCCCCTCTGCTGTCTACACACAGTACCCAAGTCTAGCAGTACTGACTCTGTGGTGGGATCCATCTGGGCCTGCACAGGACCCGGGGCACAGGAATCGTGCAGCCTGGCTGCAGCCAGAGGCCTAAGGCATCCCCCACGAGGCTCTCCAGCCAAGGTGCCCTCACCACAGGCAGAACCATGCAAGAGAACTCCCTGAACCGGAAACGTCCCAATCTGCTCAGCCAACACAGAAAGATAACAGCCACCTACAGCTGCTGAGCCCCAAAATGTGGCCACTGGGCCTGAAGGGCTGAATCTGGAATTTAATCTGTGAAGTTCTTTTCAAATGTGTTTAGCTATGTAATCAAACCTTTATTCTAATTAAATTTAAAGGAGCCTCTGGCTATGGGCTCCCTTGTCGGGCATCACAGCTCCAGGAAGTAAGAATGGGAAGGACAGGCCCAGAGCCTCTCTGCATTCTCCACGCTAATTCAACACGTCATCATTAGGAAAGGCACTCCAGCAGGAGAGGTGTGCACGGGAAGAACTGGGTTGGCCCTGACACAAGTATGACCCCCCATGGCATCACAGCTGCCTCAGCCAACAGGCAAAAGACAATGATGCCCACCTGGACAGGCCACCGGATGTGATGATGCACCCCAAGCCCTAGTCCCACAGCAGCCAGAGACTACCCGCTGCTCGTCCCAGGTGAAACACAAGCCCTAGTCCCACAGCAGCCAGAGACCACCCGCTGCTCATCCCAGGTAAAACAGGCAGAGCTACGTGAGCTCTCAAAAAGTGGAAGAATTAAGGCAATTCCCGTGATTCCCATAACACACATGACACTCCTCGCAGACAGACACAGGCTTTGCTGTGAAAATGCAGAGGACAGTGCAGTTCCTAGGTGGGCTGCTTCTTCCAATGATCGGGGAAGAATCCAGATCCGTTTCCTTGTAGAACCATTTGTACCATGATTAGACAGAAGACAGAAGGTGGCTGATGTTATCAAATCACCAAGCACCGCATGGCTGCTTCTCCGAGGAGGACCTGGAAACTTGCAGCCACCCGTGTAGAGGCCGCAGTGTTTACAATGGAGATACGTGTCACTGAGGTCTGGCTTCCTCAGGGAAGCAAAATTTGAACTTTCACCACTGAGGAATCAGTCATTTACAGTCACTCACCCTCAATGCAGAAGAGGGCTCCAGACACTGCAGCAGACTTCAACACTCAGGGTCAGGGTCAAATTCACAAGTTTTACAAAATGTATTTACTTGGGATGCCAGAAGAGATGTAGCTTCACAACCCCGCCCCCCGCGAAGGGTTTGCTTAGGCCCTTCACCAGTGGATCTCACTAACGGATGACATATCCACACCTCGTCCATGGCAGCACAGAAAACCACTTGGAAGACAGCCACTCCCTCCAAGCTTCCTGGCTTTGGTGTTTTAAATCTACATCTCATACGTGAAATTACACTCCTCCAAACAACAGACATTGCAACTGTCATTTCACCCAAAAGGGCTTTAGGAAATGACACGTGGCCGAAGCACCAGAGGATGCCGGCTGCCTTACTCTAGCCTAATTTCTTTGTGCCTGTATGGAGACCTCACAGATACAGCCCGGTCACATTAATGATTGTATGAGAAGCTCAGGGCATAGAGAAACTAAGTACTGAATTTTTCCACGTTTATCGCCCTTTTGTTTTATCCAGAAGACACCTGAGAAAAGCTGGGGCAGATCATCTCCTCCAGTGTAATGACTCCAGCCACTTCTCTTCACCCCAGGTCACCCGTCACATGCTTTTGAGAAACCAAAGCAATTCTGTTCTCTTCACTCTGGGTTCCAAGTACCAAATTCCTCCGTTTTATCGATTAGATTATCAAGCAGCC
This sequence comes from Mandrillus leucophaeus, assembly GCF_000951045.1. Classification (NCBI taxonomy): domain Eukaryota; kingdom Metazoa; phylum Chordata; class Mammalia; order Primates; family Cercopithecidae; genus Mandrillus; species Mandrillus leucophaeus. The sequence continues at coordinate 383,895 of NW_012103721.1, forward strand.
ATTTGTAATCTGGAATGCAATCTGATACAAAATTTAAAGTTAATTTATGTTGCCGTAATAGCTATTTACGTTATAAACAAGGCATGAATGAAAACTAATCTATTTGTTCATAGGACCGGTTTTATAAACAAACCAATTACTCAAGCAATGATTGTCTTCAGTCAGATGCAAATTTGCTCATAAAAGATTTTCCAGTAGGAATTTTTAAATCCATGGCCTGTATTTCCTGAGCCTGTTTCTACACCTCCCCGAGAGCACAGCAGGACTTCCCAGGGCATCCCATCAGCAGCCCCCAGCCCAGTAATCAAGTCCAAGCCCCAGCAGCCCCTCATCCAGCCGGGGCTTCCTCACCAGCACAGCACCCAGAGGTCTTCCATGTTTAATGCCTCGTGTGCGTGGAAAGTAGAGTGCTGGAAGGAACACAGTAGACATTCCACAAATGCAAATTCCCTCCTGGAACAGCCCAGCAACCCTCTGTACCTTCCTCAAAGTACCCATGCCAGGCAGGCGTAGAGAGTCTAATGGGGTGCCTAGGAATCAGCATTTAACATGATTCTGATGAATAAAAAAGTTTGAGGCCGGTCAGCGAGAGGCTGCCGTGACCTCCACTCATTTGCAGGCTCTGAAGAGACACAGATTCAGGTAACAGGCCAGACAGGACAAGGATGGGGAGGTGGAGGGCAAATTTCGTGGACCACCAACCACCCTACCACCCACACTGAGACTGATTTAAGGAGAGGCAAAGCCAGGGAGAAAAGACGCCCACACCACGCAAGGGACTGAGATTTCATCTAAAGCGGACATGTGGCTGAGGGCCAAGGTTGGGCAAGCCGGGAGCACAGAACGGGGTTCACAGGCCCAGAGGTGCCCCCTACACCCAGACCCTGCGCAGATCTCCCAAGCACTGCCTGTGTCTCCTGCCTGGTTTATTTCCTGCCCCCCTTCTACTGTGTTGGTTTCTCAGCCGCCCCCTGAAACGCACGACCTCTGCCCCCAACCACCACCCCGCCTCTCTACAAGCTTGGTGGACTGAAAACAGCAGAGCGGGTAAGAGCTGGGCTCTGGGGCCAACGTCCTGCCTGAGACATTAGTTCCACCCCACTCAGCTGTGATGTCAGCCCCTGAGATTTCTCAAATGTGAGATGGGAAGGTAACTGAACCCACTTCCCAGAGTGGCTGTGGAGACTGAGATCACATATGGCCACACCTCGGCGTCCAGCACACGTGGGACCCCAGCCGTGTTGCCCCTGATGGGAATCCCTCTATGCCCCCTCTGCTACCAGAGCCAATTCCCAGCAGTAGCTGTGGAGGGTGCATCCTCTATTCCCACTCCACTCACCTCCCATCGCTCCACTCAGTGACCTGCCACGCAGCGGCCACCAGCAAACCCGGCCCCACTGGAAATCCGACCCCCAACACCCCCCACTTTGGGGCGTCTTCCACTTGCGGTTGCGAAGGGGGCCGAGAAACCGCCCTCAAGGGCGCTCACCTGTTCCTTATTGCACGTAATGACCTGCCACCCAGGGCCACCAGCAAACCTGGCTCCACCATCCAGGTTCTGGTGGGTAACTGCCCCCCTTCCCCGCTTCTTCCTGGGGTCTCTGGGAGGCTCAAACTGCCCTCCAAGGGCACTCATCTGTTCCTTTTTACACTAATACCTCGTTTACAGAAATCCACTTTGACTTCCAGCACTGCAGGTGTGACAATTTAGGAATCCTGCTTGCTTGCAAGCTCCAAGAGCTTGTGGTCACATACACCCCACCAGCATCCCAGAGACCCAGCACTGTCCCACTCTGTGTTTAAAATTCCAAAAGACTCTTTCAAAATGCTATTGGCATTTGGTTTGCACATAAAATGCTAAAAACCTTCAAGTGAAACAAGTATCTTCAACAGTTTGATTCAATCCTAACATGTGAGTTACACATCTGCCAAGTTGTAAAGCCTTATGCATTTATAACATTTTATGTAGTGTCAAATGGTTCATTAATATAAATTATGAGAATCTCTAAGAAACAGGGTTTTTCTGGCATTAGATGACTGGAAAGGAAAACTGGGTTCTGACTGGCTTGCGGGCCTGTAGAGGCAGACATATCTGCTGACACAACCAAGCTCCTTCCCATTGACGTGGCCTCATCCCAGGCCCCTCACCCACATCCCCACAGCCCCCTGGAGGAGCCAGCTGACCTGCCCACATTTCTCAAATGCACAGCTGTTGCTCACGCTGCAGATGGAGCTCAAGGCACGAGCACGCCACCACGCTAGAAATACCACGCAGCGTCCACGCCAGGTGACGGTGATTTTCACTCCATCCCAAAGCCCCATGTATGAGGTTACAGTCATGACTACTAAATGGATTTTTAGACGCTCAAGACATACTTTGTTTGCTTTTATGCAACAAAGTTAAGACTATCACTCAGATATAGGCTCTGAAACTGTGGAATAATTATTTGGGAACAGAGCCTCTGCCACATCAGGATAAGTACTTGGGACAACACCCCGTGACCTCGGTCCCCACAAACCCATCCAGACCAGAGGCCTCCCGCACTGCTCTAGAACTTATGGAATTTCTGTAAAGGAGGTATTAGTGCAGAAAGGAACAGACGAGTGCCCTTGGAGGGCAGTTTCTGAGCTTTCCAGCCACACGGCCATGTTCAGGCTGAAGCCGCCCCACCTCCAGAAACACTGTCCCTTGCCGAGGTGTGCCTGGCTTCTCCCTTTTTCCAGAACTCAACAAAATCTGAAAGGACAGGTCTGTGTAGAAAAACACAAACTACTTGCGATTCCTCTTCCCAGTTCAGGCTGCAGGAAGCACATTTCAGTCCTCACTGTGTTCTGACTGTGGCTTGGTTCCCATAATAAAGTCAAAATTCTAGTCCCCGTCTCCTGGGCAGTGTGGCAGGCATACGTACCTTCAGTCACATGAGGAAAGGCGTGGTGAGCCCCCTTCCTTCAGTAAAACTGCAGTTCCCAGAACCCTGATGCCATCCCCTTCACGCCACTGTGAACACCTGGACAGAGCACATTTCAATGCGTGCACCTTCCTGGGCTAGTTTTCTATTTCTCCACTAAATCACCCCAAATTTAGCGCCCTAAACACTGACTTATTTTCTCACATTTCTGGAAGCTGGAGTCCAAAAACAGGTCCCACCAGCTAACGTCGAGCTGCCGGCAGGGCTGGCTCTGGGGACGCAACCCTCTCCTTGCCTCCCGCAGCCTCTAGAGGCTTCCGCATCCCCTGGTCCATAGGGCACCCACTGTCTCCAGGACCCACAGGGGCCCTGGTGGCCCCTCAACAGAAAGATGCAGAGATGTCAGGAGCCCGGGCTTCAGTACTAGGGCCAAGCCTCCCTCACCCTCCCAGCTCCTCACCTACTCCTGTGAGAGCTAATATAGATTCCACTTTAACTAGTGTCACCTGTGTAAGTCCCCAGCTGTAACTGGTTAACCTTGCCCACACAGACCCCGGGAATAAACTCACAGGCCATGGACCACTCCACAAGCAATGAGTGACCACCTGCTCGGGGACCTCCATGGCCCAGCAGAGCCCTCCGGTGCCTCCTCGTGGGCTCAGGGACCGGTGGCCGGGGTCTGCAGTGCTAGAGGGCCCTGGATAAGAAAGACAGCTCCCATGTCGGAAGGCAACCGCTCACAGTTGGATTCCCGGTACTTTAAGTAGCCCAGGTGGACAAGCCGCGTCGCGTGCAACTCCATCACCAGAATAACGACTGCACGTGGCGACTGCACAGGTGGCCACCCCTCAGCCCAGCTGGCCGCGCTAAGCTCATCACCACTGTGACGCCCAACCAGACTCAGCTGCTGGCAAAGTCCAGGCATCGGCCCCCCAAGAACATTCTGGATCACAATTCACAGTAGTGATTGAGATCAGGGCCACACGTGGTTGAATGTATTTACAGGAGGACGACACAGCCGATCTGGCTGGACTGAGAGCATTTCCCACTGTACATTCTTACAACACCATTTTATTTGTACTTTATTAAATTTTTATGGCTTTTTTCTGCCTATCTACTTTATGGGAGTGTTTCTTGTTCTTATGACTGCAGTGATACTTCAAGCTACAACTATCAGTGTGTAAAATTAGTTTGGAAGGCACATTATCGTTAAACATTTCACAAGCAAGCAGTCAGGGGCACCTAACCCAGAGGTCTGTTTTCTTCTCTGAGCCAAACCTACATTGGACTCAAAGAAAATGGCACACGGGGAGGGGCTGGATCTCCAGCGTCCATTCCTAGGGGGCCTCCTGGGGAGCAGATATGGAGGGAGAAGCCCTGGGCAATGACACCGTCGTACTAAAGAAAAGTGCATTTGGGTAAACGTAAGCACCAGACTTAAGAGATTAAGCAAACCATGAAAAGAAACCACTAACCACAGCTTCTCCAAAACAGAACTAAACTCCCTTTAGTTTGAATTGGAAAAGCAGAAGTGATGATCAGGATACAAAAAAAATGACAAAGTATGTGGACACAGGAGAATGAACAAGGAAGGGCCACTGTCTCTTCCTGTGTCAGTGGGAGCCTCACATCTAAGCTGGATTTAGAAGGTTGCTACTTTGGACTGAAAGTTATCTCCAACCCTAGTTAGTAAGCAAGTGGAGCAGAACACTTCAATTATTTCAAGGTTTAGTGGTAAAGCTCTGCAACCCTCAAAACCATTTTAATCGGTGTGAATTTTAAAGTGACTCAATGTGCTGGCTGGAGTATCTAACTGCTTAACCACGGGGTCATGTTGGAAAATTATTCCAATTGCTTTTGCTTTTCCTACTGAAGATGGATTTGAACGTTCTCGTAGTTTGCAGTTGGCTCGTTCTGGGTGTTTGGTCCTGAGGAGGCCCAAGTACCTGGAGAGGAAGAATCTGAAACCTCAAGACACTCGAGTGCTGTCTGGGGAGATGGAGACCCCAACCTGAGGGCCACTGACGGACTCAGCACAGGCGCAGGGCCGCCTGACACAAGGGCCACGTATTTGCCGCTTACAAAACAACATAAGCACACACCCTCAGGTGTGCACACACGCTCTGTACACGCTCACGTCTGTCCGTGCCAACACCAGCACACACCCCCAAGTGTGCACACATGCTCTGTACACGCTCACGTCTGTCCGTGCTAATACCAACACACAACCCCGAGGTGTACACACACGCTCTGTACACATCTGTCCCAGCCAACACCAGCACACACCCCCAGGGGTACACATACACTCTGTACACACTCATATCTGTCCATGCCAACAACAGCACACACCCCCTAGGTGTGCACACACGCTCTGTACACATCTGTCCCTGCCAATGCCAGCACACATCCCCAGGTGTGCACACACGCTCTGTACACATCTGTCCCTGCCAATGCCAGCACACATTCTGTGCGCACTCACATCTGTCCCTGCCAATGCCAGCACACATCCCCAAGGTGTGCATACACATTCTGTACGTGCTCACATCTGTCCCTGCCAATGCCAGCATACACCCCCAAGGTGTGCACACACGCTCTGTACACGATCACATCCCTCCCTGCCAATATGAGCACACACCCCCAGGGGAGCACACACGCTCTGCACATACTCATGTCTGTCGCTGCAGTCTGAGTCAAACAGTCACAGAGGCAGAGGAGGAGGAGGAAGGACGCGATGGGCACTGAGGTCCTGGGCCGGTTCCCCTCCCTATCTCAGGAGAGACTCCTCATGTGCTCCTGCCGTCACTCACCCTTCCGACTCCATCCTCCATCCTCCCACATGGATCAGGAGGACGCCCACTGCACAGAGCTGTGATGAGCATGAACAGAAGATGGCAGGAGCTCACGCCAAGGTGCTGAGCATGGGACCTACGGAGTGCTTCTTTCTGCTGTGGCTGACATCATCAAACAAGAGGCTGA
>NW_012103721.1:390746-395689 GCF_000951045.1 Mandrillus leucophaeus
AATTGGAGTTGACAACGTTTATTTTCATAGTTGATATTGGGGACCCGGACCTAAAGCACTGTACCTTGCCCTTTCACCAGTTGGGCCAATGCCTCTCTATACTTGAGTCTATTTGACTAAATACCCAATATTGACCAGGAATTATGGCGTGTAGGATACCCCTTACTACAGTAAGGTCAAACTCACGTTCTAAATGCAGTTTGCTCAGGGACTGGCTTCTGACTCTGGGTGGGAATGTTAAGCTCAGTCCAGTTCAATTCAATGAGCATTAATCAAGAAAATCCTAGACCAAGAGCTGTGTTAGACACTGGGTATGGGGTGATGGGGATACGAAGATGTGGAATTAGAACTCGAGAAGCTCAAATGCTCTCATTTAATTCCCTAATGCAATTACCTAGCTTCAACTTGATGGCTGTAATGTCTAAATTCACTTTTTCTTTATTCCAGCTCTACATAACAAAGCATAAATAATCACAGAGGAATGATTCTGTGTTGGACTATTCAGTGGACAGGACAGAGAACAGCATTCTGACCAGTGTGAGACACAGTCTCCGTTCCCAGGAAGCCCGTGAGGTGGCTGCACGCAGCACACGCGTGAGGATTCAGGAGCACGAGCGTCAGGTGACAGGAGGGGCACGGAGGCAGCACCAGACAGATGCCTGCCGAGGGGTGAGCCGGGCTGGCCGGGAAGGTCACGGGAGCGGGCGCAGGTGTCTCCCTCCAACTGCACTTGGTTTTCATGAGGACGCGTGCAGGGAAGGGGATGACACCGAAATGCTGTGGCGCTGAGGGGAGGAGGGGAGGGACGCAGGGCTGAGGGCTGGCCACCACCCCTTGCATCCATGTCCCTATGAACGCTGCCAAAATCAGCCCCAGTGGGAAGAAGTGAGGTGGGTGAAAGAGGTTGACAGACTTGGCTTCCATGGAATTCACAGATTCCAGTCATTAAAAATCCCTTCTGAGTTTTCATCTGGAAAACTTTGCAAATGTATTTAGGGACAAGAGGCAGAAAATGAAGCCAACACTGTTGGGTTCAAACCGCCGCCCTTCTCCTCTCTGCATCCAGGACCCGCCCTGAGCCCCTGAGTGCAAGGACCCCGAGCTGCCCAGCTCAAGGGCGTGGCCCCTGACCAGAGGAGGGAGCTGCACAGCGGGGCGCCCAGCACATGGATGGCAGGATCTGTGCTATCTCAGTCCCAGGGCCCCAAGCAGAGAAGGCCTGGGGTTCCCAGCTGAAGTTTTGCTGTCTCCTCTGTCACCAAAGTCGAGAAGGACTGAGTGGGACCAACGCCGGACCTGCAGTCTCCTCGCTCCTCGGTGGCTGCCGATGTGGCCCTCAGGCTGCGGGTGAGACCGTCTAGGGAAGCTCAGACAGCGGCGGGAATCACAGCCACGGTGCTCCAGGGGCCCCAAAACACAAGCACAGCCTGAGGGAGGCAACGCCCGCTCAGATCCACGTCCAGGCTTGTGTGCCACACTCGAGAGGCACATGGTACCAGAACATGGCGCTTTAAATGGCTTTGTGGGGTGTAGGGGCCTCCAGTGGTTCAGAAGTCACTCCCACCAGCCCGCGGGGACCCAGGCGGCCCCTCTGGACGCGACTGGAGTCTCTCCAGGGCGGGCTCCAAAGTCCCACGGAGGTGAGCCTCGGTCTTGCTCTGACCTGAGGAAGGCCCCTGACAAGCATCCTGAACATGCAGCCACACAGCTGGCTGACTCATGTGAAGGGACCTGCTGAACCACGAGCCAGGGATGGCTGGAGAGAACTCGACTAACACATGATCCCTGCCCAGGCGCCCACCTGGGGCGTCCACGAGAAAACTACGGAAGCTGTGAAGACGGAGGTGTGCACGGGGCTGGGAGAACACAGGGAGGAGCCGCACTGGGGACCGGGAGGGACAGAGGGCTGGGCCCCACAAGCAAATGAGGGAGTCGCTCAGTGCCATGAAGACCCCAGTGCACCCACAGCTGCAGGCCTGGCTGGCAGCACGACCTTGGCTGCAGGGGCCCAGGACCACGTGTGTTTGGCAGGAGCTGCCCTCCTGGAGCTGCACTATGGGCACCGTCATTTTAGAGGCAGGTACCTGATATCAACGATGACAATCAACCATGCCACCCTGAATTACAGCCGTGTCCTCAGCGGGTCACGTTTACGCTGACAATTACAAAGAGCTTGAACTCGCTGTCCCAAGAGGCAACAAGCCCTTCATTATCACGGCCACAGGTTCCCAGCTGAAGTTTTGCTGTCTCCTCTGTCACCAAAGTCGAGAAGGACTGAGTGGGACCAACGCCGGACCTGCAGTCTCCTCGCTCCTCGGTGGCTGCCGATGTGGCCCTCAGGCTGCGGGTGAGACCGTCTAGGGAAGCTCAGACAGCGGCGGGAATCACAGCCACGGTGCTCCAGGGGCCCCAAAACACAAGCACAGCCTGAGGGAGGCAACGCCCGCTCAGATCCACGTCCAGGCTTGTGTGCCACACTCGAGAGGCACATGGTACCAGAACATGGCGCTTTAAATGGCTTTGTGGGGTGTAGGGGCCTCCAGTGGTTCAGAAGTCACTCCCACCAGCCCGCGGGGACCCAGGCGGCCCCTCTGGACGCGACTGGAGTCTCTCCAGGGCGGGCTCCAAAGTCCCACGGAGGTGAGCCTCGGTCTTGCTCTGACCTGAGGAAGGCCCCTGACAAGCATCCTGAACATGCAGCCACACAGCTGGCTGACTCATGTGAAGGGACCTGCTGAACCACGAGCCAGGGATGGCTGGAGAGAACTCGACTAACACATGATCCCTGCCCAGGCGCCCACCTGGGGCGTCCACGAGAAAACTACGGAAGCTGTGAAGACGGAGGTGTGCACGGGGCTGGGAGAACACAGGGAGGAGCCGCACTGGGGACCGGGAGGGACAGAGGGCTGGGCCCCACAAGCAAATGAGGGAGTCGCTCAGTGCCATGAAGACCCCAGTGCACCCACAGCTGCAGGCCTGGCTGGCAGCACGACCTTGGCTGCAGGGGCCCAGGACCACGTGTGTTTGGCAGGAGCTGCCCTCCTGGAGCTGCACTATGGGCACCGTCATTTTAGAGGCAGGTACCTGATATCAACGATGACAATCAACCATGCCACCCTGAATTACAGCCGTGTCCTCAGCGGGTCACGTTTACGCTGACAATTACAAAGAGCTTGAACTCGCTGTCCCAAGAGGCAACAAGCCCTTCATTATCACGGCCACAAGCCTCTGTGCGGCCCTCCTCTCCGGCGGCTTCCCGTCGGGGCAAGGTGAAGTCCCATGACAGTGACTCAAGAGCCAGTCCAGTAGCTTCAGTGCAGGAAAAATCACAAAAACTCAAACACATCCTAAACGTGGGCAGTTGGTAGGAGCCGATTCCTAAATTAAAAATTAAACCTGTTGGGAGGCTTTCTGGGCTAGCACAACTCTGATCACAGGCTTGTGCTTTCTGCTCCCCATGAAGGGCGGCGAGGAGGCTGGGCTCTGCCATTCTGCAGGCTCCGCTATGTGGAGTCCACCCTATGGCCTCGGTGGCCCGTGCCAGACAGTGTGACCGTCGCCCGCAGTGAACACTCAGCACAGCAGAGCAGGCTTGGGGAAGAACAGAAAGAGACCTCTAAGCCTGCAGAAGTCGCTAAGCCAGGCACGGCCTCACATGCACTGCGTGTCAATCACGGCCTAAGCAAGAATCAGCTCTTAATAGTTCCAGTAAATGCAAAGACCGCCCTGGAAAACTGCCTGAACCTTTCTGACTACTCACAGGTGAGGAGCCACTGCCTGACACACAAAGGTAAAGAATTAACCTGAAACTGCATATTATAAAACTTATTTTTAAATGAGGGTACTTAATTTAAAAGACTCCCAAAGAATACTGCATTAGAAAGTGACAGAGTGAAACTATGATGTTGACTACAGGAGTGCCTGGAAATTTCACCAAATGTTGTGTCAAAACTGGGAAACAGAAGAACCACACCTGATGAAACATTCGATTAATCACTCGAGTCCTCCCCACATAGGAAGTTATGTTAAAAAGTGTTCCCAGAAGGTAAAGTGAGCAGGAGGACTGTGAACACACAAAGAAAGAGCCACTTCATCCACGACCACGACAAAAGAAACGCTAATGAGTGCCAACGACACGCTGGAGTCCAGGACTCCGGGCGCAGCTGTGATGGGGACACTCAGGGTCCCACTGTCCAGATGGGAAACCACGGTGGAAACACCAGGGAACCTGTCCCAGGGTGCGGAGCCAGTGAACGGTGGTTCATACTGGGCCAATCCCTGCTGCCAGGCTCTGGGACTCCTGGGGACAGAATCCTGTTGACTTCACTCTGGGGTGCCAGAGGTGGCAGCATCCCCCAAAGGCACCTGGAGAAGTGGTGTTACCCTCCATCCCCTGTCCCCGGCGTTACCCTCCATCCCCTGTCCCCAGTGTTGCTCACCATCCTCCTCACCTCCAGGCCCCTCTCCCTGTCCTCCCTCATTTTCCTGTTCACCCAGAGCATATCACATCACTCTTACCTTTTCAAGAGGCTCAACTGCACCCAGAGGCATTCCAGCCTATTCGGGACGGGACATACACCCTGAGGAAATGCCAGCACAGGGCCGGAAGGGCCTGAGACCCTCTCACTGTCACCCAGGAAGGATGGAACAGCCTATAGTCACGCTGCTTGTCAAGCAGGATGAAAACATCTGTGTCCAAAATATTCTTTTCACTACAACTGTTCAGACCATTCGTGAATGAATCAGTTAAATACCAACAAGGGCCATTCCCACTTATTCTCTGGCTACAGTTTTTCACCCATCAGCAACCACACTCCTGGGACCTATCCCTAACGAAGTATCAGTGCCTTGTGCCTTTTAGGAAAACCTCTTTCTCTCCAGCTTTGTCCTCCTTCCACAAAAGGTGCCTCTGACTGCCTCACTCGCCGTACCAGGATTTCACT
>NW_012103721.1:396146-399454 GCF_000951045.1 Mandrillus leucophaeus
ATCCAGCCACCGGTTTTCACCACCCCAGAGACGTCCACCCATGGCAGATAGTGTCTTCAACCAAGCGCCACTGACCCAGAAGTGCAGTAATTAGTACACTTTCACCAGAGTCACCCACTCCTTCACCTTTACACCCAAGAAAAACATGTTTGCCAGGCAAATTAGATGTCCGGGAGGTGTAAGGAAACCCCAAGCCTGCTTTAAGCCTCAGACTTTTGAGACAGTTGAGGGCTGTGCACACAAGAGCAGGGCTGCACCCGAAAGCTTTGCTCCTGCCGGACGTCACGGAAAGACCGCATGGCTCAGCCACACGGACCCTTCCAGGACTTCACGAGAGGGACCTCCGTGGTACACGCAATGACGTGCACTTCGTTCAGCCTCGAGCAGACCATGCCCTCATTCCAGGGTCGGTGATCCACCTCCTGCCATCAGCCCCCCACCTCACCGAGGGTCTGCGTCTGCATCTGTCATAACATTGCTGTTTTACCCGGGTACTAAAATGCAGCATCAGAATGTTTAAAGGTCTTTAAACACCAACATTCTGGGTGCAGTTCTTGGCACTTTAATGTGGTCACTCAATGCAGGCCTCACAACTCTCAGGTAGCTCATACCTTTCCTACCTAACCAAGGAAGAAACGGAGGCATGGAAGGTGCAGCTCCGAAGGAGCAGGTTAGGATTCAAACCAGTGATCTTTGTCACATGCTGACCTACCTCTCAGGCTGAGATAACGTTTAAAATTAACCAGGTAGAACAGTGTTCCATAAATCAGCCAGAAATGGTCCTTGTGGATGGGCCTGCGGTTATTCCCTGAAGAACAAGACCATTCACCCGAAAATCTACCTGTGTCACACTCAAATGTTTACATATCCAATTATTTTTAAAATACCCCAATCAAGCATGTTTACAGCCATTTAGATCCATATAGATTGTCTGTTTTGCTGACAATCAACCCAAGACCTCTGTCAGCAAAGGACACGGTGCCAGGTCCAGAGAAGGTGGGACAGAGACACAAACAGGAACCGCTCCGTCCCTGGGAGCCTTGCTCTGATGGGCCAGTGAGGACATATCACAGACCGCGAGGCACACGCAGACGGCAGGCCAAGAGAAGGGGCTGCACTGCCGGGAGGCAGTGCTTTGAGCTCTAATGGATGGAACACTGCTAACCAGCGAAGGTGGAGAGAGGGCACCCATCTGAGAGGATGAAGAGGCAGCAAAGCACAGCTGGCCTCGGGGAACCAGAAGCCACAGGGACATCAGGCTGGGTGCTGCTGTCTGCTGGCCACTGGCTGGGGGACTGTACTGGGCCTGGAGGGACATCCCTGACACTCTCCACCGGATGCCAGGGGCACCCCCAGCCCCAGGTGAGAACCACGGATCCCATGGTGAATGAGGCCAACCTGTGGGAAGTGGGGCTGGGACAGCTCCGCACAGCTTAATAGGAAAATTGGATTCTATTTTGTGGGGCTTTGGTGACGGCAATGACTGGTCAGTGCTGTCCGTCAGGAAGTGATTTGATGACAGATTAGAGAAGGGGCTGCCAAGGCCAGCGGGGCACTTGCTGCCTGGGTCCAAGGAAAAGGAAATAAAGGCTGCCGATGTGACAGTGTGGTGGAGCACAAAGGGAAGGAACTGGTGGAGACACAGGGCTGGCCCCGCACAGGGCTACGAGCAGCTACCTGGAGGTTGGCCTATTAATTCCTCTCACGACCCCAAGAAGCGGCTGTGAGGATCGCTCTCCTGAGGACAGAACTGCTCCAGAACCACACAGCGAGGATCCACAGAACCGAGATCTGGGCCAGCTCCACAGTGGGCGATCTTGACCCCTCACCGGTGGTCCTGAGGCAGGGATCAGAGCCCCCTGGACACACAGACTCTCCCAGGAACTGCAGGAAGGGGAAGCAGACGCCCCGGACCAGTGGCAGGACCCAGGGTTTCTGCCCTCCAGGTCACATGGGGACCAACCACTGCACAGGTGGACGGACGCACGGTGCTTTAACCCGCGCTGGGGGAAGGAGCCCTCGCTCTCAGGGTGGAAGGGCGGAGACCCCCACCCTCGATGGGGCCTGGCCTCCCTGCTTTAACCCGTGCTGGGGGAAAGGAGCCCTCGCTCTCAGGGTGGAGACCGCAGCTCGATCGGGTCGGCCTCCCTGCTGGGCACAGCCTGAGCCACATGACCAAGGCCAGAGAGGATTACCAAGGTTCACCTAGCCCAGCTTCCGGCAGCCCCTGACGAGGCCACTACCCTCACCTGAACAGCCCTGTCCATCACCAAGCCCCACCCTCTTCTGCCAGCCCTGCCCCTACAAGGCCCCGCTTCTCGCATGCAAGCCCCGCCCCCAAGGCCCAGCTTGCCTGCAGCCCTGCCCCACTGTCTCCACCCCATCTCCTGCAAGCCCCATCCCCAAGGCCCAGCTCACCTGCATCCCCACCCTACTAGGCTCCACTCCTCACCTGCAAAGAGCCACCCCTCACTAAGCTCCTCCCATCACTTGCACAGCCCCGCCCAACATAGCACACCCTTCTAGAAACCCTAGACACACTAGGGTTTCAGCGGCCAAACGTGATGATTCGCTGAGTGTGAGCACAAGACTCAGTGCCCTGATCTGTTCATTCAGGTTTTGCCATCAAATAGTTTGCTCTAAACTTCTGCAGAATCTTTCAGTTTTCTGAGCCATTTGGGTTTCCAAATTCTAAAGAAGAAATTGTGGACCTATACTTACTTGGGTTTATATTAAAATGGACTCATTTGTTTTTTGTTTTGTTATTTGCTTAAACCTTTTCCTTTTTTTTTTTTTCTTTTAGCATAGTAACTAAAAATGACAACACTTCACATATTTGGCCAGCTGTTGGCTCTGTGCTATGCTTGATGTTGTAGCAAATGTAAAAGACAAACAGCTTACTGTCCTGATGCGGCTGTGACTGGAGGCACATGGTGGATGCCATGTGGAGGGCCGAGGACAAAGGCGGGAGGAGGAGTGGGAGCTGCTGCTGCTTGGGGGAGAGGGAAGAGCTGGAGAGGGTGGTGTGAGAAAGCAGCTGCCTCTGGGCAGGGCTCCAGCAAGGGAGCCAGGGAAGTGACTAGGGGGTTCCAGGCAAGGTCCAGGCATGGGTGTCCTGACAACAGACTTAGTGCATTTGTGAAATCCTGCAAAGGCCGGGCAGACACCTGGGTTTATAGTACTGGCTAGTATTAATAAGGGCCTCACCCAGAGTGGTAGATTCTTCTCCTTTATTTTTCAAATTTTATAGAAATGTACTTACTTTTGAGACTGGGACTCACCCTGTCGCCCAGGCTGGAGTGCGGTGG
>NW_012103721.1:399908-400625 GCF_000951045.1 Mandrillus leucophaeus
GTGAGCCACTGTGTCCAGCCATAGAAACTTACGATAAGTCATGTTTCTTGTTTGAGAAATAGCTACCATGAACGCTATTATTATTAAAGCTATATATTATTAGAAAGCAGACATCTCACTGTATCTGCTGATTTTAAATGCATTGATCATCTGATACGAAGTACGGTAAGCTTGGAAACAAGTAATTTAACAGCGGTAGATGATGCAGGTCATAGTGGGCCACTTTATGCATGACTGTTGGATGGCAGGCTCCCTAGATTGGGCTGAGGAGACCCGAGGTCTCACCTCTGCCAGCGACTTGCTGTGTGCGCTTGGCCAGGTGACTCATGGCACCTGGATGGAGGGGGTGGCACGTGGTGTGGTGATCACAGGGACATGGTATGTGATTGAAGGAGAAGGCTGGGTCGGCTGGCATGACTGGAAGAGAAGACAGTTTCTTTCATATCAAAGAGTATGGACACTTACCAGGAGGCTTGCCTAAGGTAGGAGAAGACCTTCCACCCTGCCCCAGGAGTGGGGAGTCTTTCATCTTTTTGGGGGGCATTTCTATCCTCCCAGCCCCTCCAGCTCTTCTGGAAGCCCCAGCTTTGTGCTTACAGCTACCACCGAGAATCCATCCCAAACTAGGAGAAGCAAAGACTGATCCTGGACCCTCTCCCCACTGTCGCCGGCTAGCCTACTCCAGCATTGCCCCTCCTGCAGGCCCGTGCTTCGCAC
>NW_012103721.1:401636-405721 GCF_000951045.1 Mandrillus leucophaeus
AGCCACGATGACAGAGGAGCCAGGTATTTACACCTGGCCAGAGAAGACGCGAATAATCTGTTCAGGTACGTGGTGCATTGTAAGAACATGGTCTTGAATGTTTTATTTAAATCAAGGATGTCCAATCTTTTGGCTTCCCTGTGCCACATTAGAAGAACAACTGTCTTAGTCCACACACTAAATACACTAACACTAAGGACAGTTGATGAGCTAAAAAAAAATAAATAGAGGACCTCAATGTTTTAAGAAAGTGTAGGGATTGTGTTGGGATGCATTCCAAGCCATCCTGAGCATGCGGACTGCAGGCTGTGGGTTAGACAAGCTTGGTTTAAAGCACTGACTGTATGTTACGTGGTTTAAATATCATCTCACTAGTATTTTTATTGACAGAGCATCTTGAAAAATAAGGAAAAGCCTACACAGACTTACAATCTCATCAAAATATAATTTTATAGTCTGAATCAATGATTTACATTAGAGTTGGGAAACCCTGGGTTGGAGGATTGTGGTGTCAGAATGATTTCTAGTAGCCCGAGGTGATGATGCGTCTGGGAACTGTGTCCACAGCACTAAGATGAACGTTTTGTATTCTAGTCATTCTCCTTCCCTAGCGTTCTGTTTCTCCCCGTCGCTGGCCTTCTGTTCCTTGTTCCTCCCCCTTCCCTGGCGTGCCGTTCCTTCTTGCCTAGCGTGCAGTTCTGCACCACTCCCGTGGACAGTACCGATGTTCCTCACATTCTTGAGCATACCATCCTTTGTGGGTCTCGGAAATATCCGTGCAGAGACCCTTTCTTCAAAATGTTGAACCGGTCCCTCTCCACGTTCATGAACGCCTTCACAGGTAAGACCAGCATCCTGAACGGAAAACCGTGTTTGGGTTTGCCAGGCACACCCACTGGAATTCAGTTAGTTTCTGAGAAGGGATGAGAGGAGTGGGCAATTAATGTTCTAGAATACTTTTTACCTCTCTCTACCTGAAGGACATTAGAAATTTCACCCTTCAGGAAAGCCACATGGTAGCGAGATTATAAAAACTAGCGTTTGAATAAAAGGTACATGAACTTTTCCCAGAAAGGTTCAAAACAATTTTCTCTTGGGGATATTGCTACAATGCCAGGCCTCCAGAGTTACCACTAACATTGATGTTTGACTTTTAGTAAGACTGACGCTAGTGGATAGGGTGACGATGAACAGTGCACTCTGTGAAGGAGTGACATCGAACAGCAAGTTAAATCCACGCTCTTACAGAATGAGGTCATCTTTGTAGACGTGTGAAAGTCTCTGGAGACACTTGAGAGAGTTCAGATGTTCGCTGAAGAAAGCCCTGGTGCCCGTCCAGTGCAGATCCTGAGATGAGATGGGAAAGCTGGCACTCAGGGTGATGAGCTGGGACGGCTGCTGAGGTCGGGGGCCAGAGCATGGAACCACTGCCCCATCTCAAGAATAGCTACAACTTACTGTCCTAGGACAAAGGGGAAATGAGGCTTGAGATTCAATAATTTTAGTAGAAATCTGTTAAATTTTACAATTTCACTTTTCATTTGTACCCAGCTAGTGATTATACTCTGTATGCATTTTCCACACAAAATCCCAAGGACTTTCAGGATCTCCTTTCAGTGTATTTGGATTCCACCTTTTTCCCAGGTTTAGGTGAGCTGGATTTCTGGTATGTCATGAGTGATTAACTAGTTGATACAGACTTTAGTATTTGAGTCACTGTCAGCTTATAATTATTTGTCCTGAGGCAAGAAGGATGGCGGCTGGAACATGAGAATCCTAGCGACCCCCAGATGCCCTTGGTCTTTAAAGGAGTCATCTTTAATGAGATGAAGGGAGGGTTTGTAAGTTTTCTTTTTTATGTTGTGTTCAGCTTACCTTACCCATGTACCATATCATGATATAGACACATCTGAAAGATGGTTGATTTTTCTTCAATATTCTCATTATAGGTGACATGTTCTTGGATTAGCTGGGGTCAGTGCTGTGAGCAGAAGCCAGGGGGTAGCAGGGCCAGGCTGCTGTTCTTCCCAGCAGGTCTCAGACCATGTCTGACGACCCCCGTGTATGATCTACAGGGAGAGAAAAGCTATTTTCACACCACTACCAACACATTGTCTTTTTCACTCATTCCTGCCCAAGTACATGGTGTACTTTCTAGAGGCTGCATGGTGAGGTGTGTGACACACAGCAAGCTGGATACAGAGCAGATGGAGGAGTCCAGCTTCACCTCTGAGCCAGACACTACAGAGATTTGCAAAAAAGGCAACACAGCATCACTCTAAGGAGTCGGTCTTTTACTTTGTTATGAGAAGTATTTTTCAAACATTTTTATATTAACATGTAATGATGGCTTACCTTAATGCATAAGTTTTTTAATACTTTAATTTTTTAATCAACTTTAATTTAGAATATAGAAAAATTATATAAACACACACAGGTACCTACACAGGCAAAAAAAAGCCCACATAATCAAAAGCTATTTGGGTCCTCATTAAAACCCAATTGTGCCTAGTGTTCAATTATTGGAATCCCAAGCTTGTGGGAGTCATTTATATCCTACAGCTCAAGGTCATTGTCAAGGTCTGATTTAAAAAAAAAAAAATTGCAACCTCAGGTATAAATGGGTTAATTTTTCAGAGTGTAAAGGAGTCTTGAGACCATTTTGGATTAAGGGCTGCTGTCCTGGGTCTGTGTCTTCATGTCCCCTTGTGACTTTCACAACCTGCCTGTGCTGGTGTCCCTGAGGCTCATGGGTGGCCTGCTCTCTGATTTCCGTAGCCCCCCTCAGCTGGTGAACTATTTCTTACCTTTTCATTCTCAATTTGGTGGTCTTTTCTTCCAAGGAGTCTTCTTGAAACTCAAGTTGGGGTGACAGCTTCTCCCCACTTGCCTGGTGGCTGGTAGGCAGACCTGGTGATCCCTCCAATTTACAGCCCTCGGCTATGCGTTTGTTGCAACACACATCAAAAAGTCCATTGTTCTCAATCCTTGCGTCCTGTGCATGGGTGATGGTGATTGAATACAGTGTTAAACAATGCCTGCAGGGTGTCTCTTTTTTTTTTATTTTAATACCATTAGAACAGTTTTATTTGCAAAGTATTACAGGCATATGCACCAGAATTTGATCAATTGGCTATATTGTAAGTAATGTAGCGTGTGTGTATTAATCTATATGTATATATTCTTATTTATTTACTTCACATTTCAAGACAAACAATGAGAGGATATTCTCCCAGCACCTTCAAAACAGACTTCTTCCCCTCCACACGTACTCAGTGGTCTCTGGGGGTGACCCACTCTGCATCCCGGAGCTTACGTGGGAGCAGCTTAAGCAATTTCATGCCACTCACGATCACCCAAGCAATGCTAGGTAATATTTTGTTGGAAAAGTTTGATGGTGGATTGTGAAAAGTTGACTTGTTTGTGTTCTTACATTTTCATGACATGGCTTCTCTCACATTTAGCGATGCTTAAGAAATATCTAAGTGTAGGTAAGATTCTTGGCCTAAGTTTGCCTGTCTTACTTGGACATTGATTTTGGACATTTACAAGGATAGTCTTCAGTGGGCTCAGCATGGTGGTTACAAACACGGTGTTTAGAGAACCCCAGAGAAGGGTCCTGGCCCCCAGCTTCTTGTCTCACTTCCAGCTTTGTTGCATGGAGAGTGGGGGGTGCATGGATTGTGCCCACCCCGACCCAGGGTGTGTGAAGCTTCGAGCCTGTCCTTGGCACGGAGAAGTGCTCTTCCGATAGTGGATGCAGTCACAGAACCTTAATTACATCCTCACTTTCTGATACATCGCTTGTTTCTTATGTCACTAATATAAGGTCATTATCATAATAATATAGTTATATGTATTATATAAAATACTAATAATTTCCATACAAATGCTAATGTAAAAACATATTTCCAAGATTATTTTACGTAAAAAGAATTATGAAAACTTTCAAGCATACAGAAAAGTAGACTAGGACAATGAGCCCCTAAACACTTATCACATAATAGATATCCTTTTCCTTGTGAAGTTTTTGGAAGTAAATTATAAATGTCATCATCTACCCCTAAATATTTGAATTTATGACC
>NW_012103721.1:406621-412272 GCF_000951045.1 Mandrillus leucophaeus
TTTTTAAGGACAGGGTCTGGTTCTGTCCCCCAGGCTGGAGTACAGTGGCATGGTCTTAGCTTACTGCAGCCTCAGCCTCCTGGGCCACCTCAGCCTCCTGAGTAGCTGGGACTACAGGTGTTCACCACCATGCCCAGCTAGTGCTTATATTTTTTTGTAGAGACAGAGTCTCGCCGTGGTGCCCAGGCTGGTCTCGATCTCCTGAGTTCAAACAATTTGCCCACCTTGACCTCCCAAAGTGCTGGGATTACAGGCGTGAGTCACTGCGCACAACATGGAGAAGAGAGTTCTTTCTTTTCTTCTTTTTTACCCCCCCCCGTCTTTTGTTTTGTTTTTTAGCACCCCTGTGACCTCACAGAAATATTTCTGTATATGTACATATTTGAGACTATGTGATCAGATGGAATTTAGTGTTATGCCCACATTTGCCCCAGCTGTTGGCCCATTTTGGTCTCACTTCTTTGGTTTCTACACCCCCACTCCCAACTCCCTAAAGCATGCACAGCCAGGCCCTCCCTGCTCCAGAGACTCAACTGTCTGTTTCCTAGGGAGCTCTGATTTCTGTGGCTAGTGGGGAAGGGCCTTTGGAGAGTAGCATCTGGACACTAGGGGTGGTGATTGCTTCTGGATTCTCTCAACCCCGAGAGTGTAAACTTTGTTTCTAAATTCTAGAATGAGAAATTTCTGAAGGTTCTTTAAGATACCAGTTCCCCAAACCTTAACCATAGCTCAGGCAACATAGTAAAGAAAAAGATAAATTCTATCATCGTAACCTTTTTCCTCTGGTTGAATAAATGTTATCTTTATTAATATGTATAACCTTGAACTTGTTGCCAAAAATTGAGTTTTGTGAAATTGTCAGTTGGATTACTCTATTACTGTACTTGGGTTATAAAGTATTTTAACAAATACCTCTTTTGGTTTTTGTCACATCTCTAGATGAAGTTTAAAATGAAAGATCAATTTTTGGCTAGGTGTGGTAGCTCATGCTTGCAAATCCAAGCACTTTGGGAGACCAATATGGGAGGACTGCTTGAGGCCAGGAGTTTGAGAGCAGCATGGGTAACAGTGAGACTCCATCTCTAAAACTTAAAAATTAGCCCAGTGGGCGTGGTAGCTCATGCCTGTAATTTCAACACTTTGGGAGGCCGAGGTGGGGAGATCATCTGAGGTTAGGAGTTCAAGACCAGCTTAACCAACATGGTGAAACTCTACCTCTACTAAAAATACAAAATTAGCTGGGCATGGTGGCAGACGCCTGCAGTCCCAGCTACTCAGGAGGCTGAGGCAGGAGAATGGCGTGAACCCGGGAGGAGGAGCTGGCAGTGAGCGGAGATTGCACCACCCACACTCCAGCCTGGGTGACACAGCGAGACACTGTCTCAAAAAAAAAAAAAGGCTGGACATGATACACAAGGTGACCCCAGGAGACTCCTGTGCAGAGTAAAAATGAACCCCAGCACTAAACTCAGTCCCTGAAGTCCCTGCGGGATTCTCCCCACCTCCCACCCCTGGGTCCACCTGCACCCTCCCGGAAAGAACGGTGACATCACCCCACAGCAGGAGATCATCAGCGGTGGCCACCGCACCACAGGTACCTGGGCCACCCCCAGGGTTTCACAGGTGGAGAGGGAGCCTGGGAACATGCATTTCTAGCAATTTCCAGGTGACAGGACACCACACTTAAAAATACACAATACTAGGTCCTGAAAGGACTTCTATTCACTTGCACATTGGTGGGATGGAGCCCTACATTGCAAAGGGCTTTTCTTCACGTGTCATCCTTTAGCTCAGGGGCTGGCAGCACTTGGTGGGACCTAGTAGGGCGTCCCTTGCTGACTGCACACCCACAGCCAGAGCCCTCACCGGGATGATTCTCACAGGAAGCCCGCAGAGCTCCTGACACCTCGCTGGAGGGATGAGAAAGCTGAGACTCTGAGGGGGATAAACTGATTACTGGAAGGTAACGACCTTAGTGAAGTGGTGAAGCTGCAGTGTAAACCCTAGTCTTATTTCATTTTAACTTTCAAGACTTCCTGATTTCCTATATTACAATGCCTGTGCCTTAGAGTCACCAATGGGAACTAGAAGGAAAATAATTCCTGCTGAGGCCAGATGCTCACTTCATTGCCTGGGGGTGGAGCCTGTGTGGTTCTAAGCCCTCCTTCTGAACTTCTGAATGGTGAGGAAGGCAAATCAGCTGCCTCCTGCTGGGCCCTGCAGGGTGAAACCTGAGGAAGCCCCAGGAACATTCAGTGAGGGGTTAGGTTGGAGGAGAACATGGTTGGTTGAAAAGTAAGAAGGAAATGCACCAACATTTACTGGCAGGCTCTGTCACCCACAGGACAGGGAGGAAGACATGCACACCTGCAGTACGGGCTTTCACAGTCTGGCAATGAGGGCTTTCAGCCTCACAGGTAAACGTCACCTGTTTCACCATCTCCTTAGGGCTCTCTAGCGCCCCAGCACACAGCTATTTGGGACAAAGGGCAATTTCAGTGTCTTTCACTCCACACTCAAGCTACAGATTGTCCTTATGGTTCAGGTATCCTGGGGATAATCCATCTCATTTCGTTTTCGCTTTGGGAGCCCAACCCAAGAATCGAATAACTTCCCTAAGGATTTCCAGGAGAAAACATCTTCCCACCAAAGAAGAACCTTACCATTTGGAAAAACACCTCTTCGTGATTTGCAAAAACCCCAGTTTTCAGGGAAGTGATAATCTTGTCATGAGAACCAAAGATAAAGTTGGAGATAACGAGGGAGTGGTTACATAGGAAATACGTGGTCATTACTCTGACCAATTATTAAATCACTTTCTTCACATGACACACTTTTTAACAGCTTCTTACTAAACCACAGTGCAGGTAAGACAGTCACAAGACCGCTTCTTCCTTGAGTCAGAGTCATCCCCGGCCCACACCAGGGCCTAGCAAGAATGACTGAGGTCAACCTTATTTCCTGGCTACTTGGAGGAGCTGGATATCCCAGTTTACAAATCTCAGTTTCCTGGGATTCTGCTCTGATAAAATCTAAACCGTATTTAAAAAAAAAAAAAAGGAAGGAATAGGCTGGCCGCGATGGCTCATGCCTGTAATTCCAGGGCTTTGGGAGGCCAAGGCAGGCAGATCATGAGGTCAGGAGATTGAGACCATCCTGGCTACCAGGGTGAAACTCATCTCTACTAAAAATACAAAGAAAATTGAGCCAGGCGTGGTGGCATGCGCCTGTAGTCCCAGCTACTTGGGAGGCTTAGGCAAGAGAATCACTTGAACCCAGGAGGCGGAGGTTACAGTGAGCCGAGATTCCACCACTGCACTCCAGTCTGGGTAACACAGCGAGATTCCGTCTCAAAACAAAAAAAACAAACAAAACAAAACAAAACAAAAAAACCGAATGGATGAAATCTAATGAAATAATCCAGTTCTATCCTTTTACCTCCTCCATTATCTGGAGTAATAAAACTCCCTGCCTCGCCCTCTCTCACAGCAGTGAACTGCTTTTCCTGAATTTTCCCACACTGCTGATCACTCACTTGTTAATTTCGATGCATACATTCTTTTTGAGAAATAAAGTCAGTTTGCCGACTGCTGCCACTGGTTTGTCAGAAAATGAGCTTGCACTGCGCTGATCTCACTCCTGCTGCCAAAGCTCCTTCTAGGGGGCTCTCCTTTGACAATGTAGGGATTATGTAGGCATGGGGAGGTGGGATACCAAGGGGGGATTCTGTCAACGTGCTGTTCCCCCCTCCCCACCCCCGCCGGGTCAAAGTCACCGAGCCGGGGACCTCTCTGACTATCTGGACTCTGCAGACCACCGTGTCTTCCGGTAGCGTCAGGGGAGGGCTTGAGATAAATCTGTAGTGCCCTTCACTCAACCACCGGCTCACTGTCGACCTCAGGTGTCCCAAGCGCCACCGCTGCCGGGCGCTATGTGGATGTGTCAGTGACAAAATGGAAAGTCTCTGGTCCTGGCGGAGCTTGTTCCAATCAGGAGAGACCCGAAAGCAAGAAACACAGTGAACAAATGCATGATGCCCAGGGGTGGATGGCCATAAGCACTAAGGAGAAAAATAACAAGTGGGGTGGGGGTGTTAAGAGGGTGGGGAGGAGGAAGGCATGCCATTGACAATCGGAGAGCCTGCAGACTTGCCTGAGAGTGACTGAAGAAGGAAAGGGAAGAAGGGGAGGGAGGTTAGCTAAATGGACATCTGGGAAAGAGCTCAGGCAGCAGAGGGGCTGGGGCGGGGGCGCGCTGGCAGCGTGCTGCATTTCAGGGTCCTCTGCGTGGCTGGGACGGTGTCAGCCCTCCCCTGCACATCCCTCAGGGCCTTCGCAGAAACACCCACACGGGGACCTTCTACATACATGCAGGACACGCCACCCATCGCCGTGACCACACTGTCCCTCAGAGGAGTCGCTTGCCACTTGCATCCCGTCCCCATGGAGATGAACTTTAAGATTCTTTACACAATGGATTTCAAAGACTTAGTATGGAAAACAGTGTAAAATATTAATCAACACAATAACTGATTGTTATCAAAATAGTGGGCTGAATGCTGAATATAAAACAGTTTTTTTTTGTTGTTGTTGTTGTTTTTTTACTTTTTTCCCTTTAGATAGGGTCTCACTCTGTTGCCCAGGCTGGAGTGAACCTGTGCAGTCACAGCTCACTGCAGCCTCCAACTCCTGGGTTCAGGCAATCCTCTCACCTCAATCTCCCACGGGGCTGGGACTGTAGGTGTGCACCACCACATTCGACTAATTGTTTTGTATTTTTGGTAGCGACTGGGTCTCTCCATGTTGCCCAGGGTGGCCTCAAACTCCTGGGCTCAAGTGATCCACCTGCCTTGGGCTTCCAAAGTGCTGGGATTACAGGCGTGAGTCATGGCACCCAGTGTCCCCCTGTCCCGGCCCGCCTTTCTTTAATGTGGCAACTAGATCATTTAAAATTGCATATATAACACAAGCCACCCAGGCAGGCCCCAATCCTGGGAGATGCTCCCGTTGGAGAAATCTCCAAGAAGCGGATCTGCTTGGATTTGCAAACAGCCCCTCTGGCCCCAGGGGGATCTGCTGTGCAGAGCTGCTCTGGATTCGGCTCTTCAATACTGCCCTTGAGTGTACTGTGCACCTCTTCACTTTCGACCAGCACAAAGCTCCTTATTAAACGCTGACAATAATTCCTTCCATTCCAGGTGCCATAATGGATTCATTAATCTCCTGTTGATAGTTTTTTGCTGGTTTTCCCAGTTCCCGCTATTCTAAGCACTGCTGCGAAGACTCTCCTTTTACCCCCATCTGCCTGTGTCTGTCGAAGCTCACACGCTCTGCATTCCAGCTGTAATAGCTGAGTGCCCATTTACCCCACGCCCCACACACTCAAGTCCCTGGGTCTCCTCGGCAGGGTGTGTCTGTGGGCACAGGGCTGCCCTGCCACATGCCCCACCCCACAAGCTTCCATCTGTGGCCGCTCCTTGTGAGAGCGGCCTAAACTCACAACCTCCCCTCCTGTCCTCTCCTCTCCACAGGACCACCATTATCGGAGACAGTCAGTCTGCTTCCCAGTCAGTCTGCTTCCCTCCACCTGCTTCCCAGTTCCCTTAAGGCAAATCCAAAGTCCTCCTCTGGGCCACCCTCCTCTACCGACTC
>NW_012103721.1:413767-414307 GCF_000951045.1 Mandrillus leucophaeus
TTCACCCGCACGTTCTTAGCAGAAAGGCAACTGTGAACGTGCAATCTGGTATCGTGACGTTTGCCCTGACCACGTTGTTACCGTATCTTCATCTTCTAATTTTAATTGTTTCTCACGGCCCATCAGATTGATAGAGCTTTTTTTTTATTTTATTTATTTATTTTTTGAGACGGAGCCTCCCTCTGTCACCCAGGCTGGAGTGCGGTGGCCGGATCTCTGCTCACTGCAAGCTCCGCCTCCCGGATTTACGCCATTCTCCTGCCTCACCCTCCCGCGTAGCTGGGACTACAGGCACCTGCCACCTAGCCCGGCTAGTTTTTTTGCAATTTTTTAGTAGAGACGGGGTTTCACCGTGTTAGCCAGGATGGTCTCGATCTCCTGACGTCGTGATCCGCCCGTCTCGGCCTCCCAAAGTGCAGGGATTACAGGCTTGAGCCCGGACTGATAGAGCTTATTTAAAGAGCCCTGATTCTCCCTGATAAAAGTTTAGAGTCCTGTATCAAAAGCTTTTAGTTTTCTGTAACCAAGAGGGAAAACATG
>NW_012103721.1:422517-423558 GCF_000951045.1 Mandrillus leucophaeus
CCACGGAGCTCTGTGAACTCAGGGAAGCTGGAACACCTCGGGCATCCCTTGCTCATGTGTAAAGTGGGGATAAGTCAGTGCCCAGCATCACTGAGGGCCTGCCACATAACAGAGAGTCACTAAACACTAGCTATTCTCACTAGGATTGGAAAGGTTGATACTCAATTTATATGAACTTTCTATAAATACTATATTGATGTTCCTGTCACCACAGGCAAAAAGGACGCTGCTTTCACATCCAGCCCACCCTAAGGATGCACCTGGACTTCCCAGTACACTCAGTTCCACCAGGCATCAGGCCCTGCAGAAGCCACAACCTGTGACTAAGGCAATGAGTCACACTTGGTGTATGGCACAGCGTGACGTGGCGGTGGGCACTTAGTCATGATCAGTCCGCGATCAAGAGCTGCAGAGCTTATTTTAGGTTGAGTGAAAATCAATTTAAGTTTCCAGACATGTCTTGGGACAACAGAAGATACCCAAAGAAGCAGGGGGAAACAAAAAACAAAAAATCCCACAGCCTGAGACAGAAGATACCCAAAGAAGTAGGGGGGGAAAAAAAAAAAAAAAAAAAAACCAAGCCTGAGAAATACTTTCTTCATTCAAGGCCTGGGGAGTCAGGAATACAGGAAAGAGATTTTCAATTTTATCTTATAATTAAATAACATGAACTCTACTGGGGGAAGAAAAGCAGCCCATCGCGTTGGTATTAAGCCTTAATATGATTTTTGCCACCTTGACTCCTATCGCTATAAAAAGTTATTTTCCATTCCCCTCACAAAACCACCCAAAGAATATCTGTGTAATTTTGAGCAAGTTGGGTTTTGTTCACTTTTGAGCATTAACTAGATTAAGGAGCTTCACCAAGAAAGTCCCATGAAAAGTATGGTGGAGGCCTGACATGATGGCTCATGTCTGTAATTCCAGCTCTTTGGGAGGCCAAGGCAGGAGGCTCACTAGAGGAGGCGAGGAGTTCAAGGCCAGTCTCAGCAGCATAGTGAGATCCTGTCTCTACAGAAATAATAATAATAATAATAATAA
>NW_012103721.1:424660-424992 GCF_000951045.1 Mandrillus leucophaeus
AGCTAAGACCAGGCCCTCTGAGCACATCTGGAGGTGAACTTCCTGAAAAGAAATGCGTCCAAATGCTCCAACAGGTTCAAGATCATATCTCGGAAGGGTAAAGCTCTTTAGAATCTACAAAATAATTGTGACTTCGGCTCTGCCAGGGAAAGAATGCCCAGGTGACCCGCCATGGCAGGCCTCCCCAGGGACAGCCCAGGTGTGACCCATGAGGGCTCGAGGCCACCGTATTTGATGCCACCTGCAGAGCTGAGGGCAGCTGTCTCCCATTAAGCCGAGACTGTACCAACGAAGCCACGTTCCCACATAATATTGGTTTCCAAAGTACCTTT
>NW_012103721.1:428652-429183 GCF_000951045.1 Mandrillus leucophaeus
GCTCCATCCTTGTGCAGTGCGCGGTCCCGAAACGGGAGGAAATCCGCCATCCGGGCCTTTCCACGCATCTGCTGCAGGAGGAACAGGGAAAATAAAAATCAAAACCCAGCTCCGGGCGCGTCGCGTCTCCAGCCCGCGCGATCGCTAAGGCTCCTAGGTAGCGTTCGCCTTGGAAGCGCGGATCTACCATCCAGCGGCTGCAAGGATCGGGGCGCTCCACCGTCGGGGCACCGGCGCCCCCACGTGCACCCGGGGCCTGGGGCGCACAGTCTCCACCACCTCCGGCTCATCAATGTTAAATGTCCTCCCGGCGCGCCCGCGTGGCGGGCCCAGACTCGGACCCCTCCTGGAGAGCCGCTTCTACATTGCAGGGAAGGGGAAGCCCAGAGCCCGCGCCCCGGCTCCGCTGACGTCCCGGAGTCCCCGCTTCCTGGTCCTTCCCGTCCGTAGAGGCTGGCGGGGAGGGCCTGGGACCCATTTTAGTTTTCGGTATCGTCACTAGCCGAAAAGCGACTAGTGCAGGAAACCCTT
>NW_012103721.1:431939-432231 GCF_000951045.1 Mandrillus leucophaeus
CTGGTGCGCGAGCCTCGCAGGTGGGTTGGAGGACTCTGGTTGGGGGCTTTAGAGATGCCCCGAGCACCACAAGTGGGGACGGGGGCAGCGTCCTGGGGAGGAGAGACCGCAGGGGGGCGGGGTCACATCGTTTACCGGGCGCGCCAGAGCGGGGCGGGATAGAAAGCTGGGAGCATCTCCCGGGGGGTCGAAGGAGACCCTCAGTGGGCGGGAACGCCGGGGCGTGTGGAAACCCCTAACTTGTGGGGGGCGCCGATGCGGGGCGGGGTGGAATTGGGGCGCGGAGACCCCA
>NW_012103721.1:432281-434210 GCF_000951045.1 Mandrillus leucophaeus
ATTGGGGCGCGGAGACCCCACCTGGACGCGGAGGCTCGCGCCCGGCCGCGCGCACAGCTTCTTGTTGCCGGCAGGATTCCTCCTGGGGCTGTGCTAGGAGCCTTGGGGCGCGGCTTCCTCGACCCCCGCCCCCAAGTTTTCTCTGCAGCCTGAGGTCGGGAAGGACGGACGGAGAGTGGATCCTCCAGGTGGTGGGAAAAGCTGATCGCGGCAGGATTAGCTTTGACGAAGCTGCGATTTCCGGAGCCTACGGAGGCTGTGACGCTCCTGGGCCCCAGCCCGGCCCTTGGGGAGAAGAAGCCTTGGGGTAGAGGAGGGTATCGGGCGCGACCCTCAGAGACGCCTGGGCGCGCGAAAGTCAGAGTGGGGCAGGAGGAGGCGCAACAGGACTGGCCTGGAGGGGAGGCGGGACGATCTTTCCTCCCCACGGACTGGCGCGCTGCTGTACGCTGTGCCGACCTCGGCCGGCTTCACTGGCCAACTCCACGTGCTGAAATACGCACACCCAATGGGATGTGCGGTTGCCTATCCACAGCTTAACAGCCTGGTGCCAGTTACCCTGCGATGGGAGAGGGGGCAGCCCCGACAAAAGCACGGGCTTATGGGGCCCCAGTTCCTTCAGCGCTCACCCCACGAAGAAGGGCTCCCAAACGGCCCCACTGGACGGCTTACCGGAGGATGGTCCTGCGCAGTGGGTGTTTGTTGAACAGATAAGAGACAACAAAAGAGACTAAGAAGAGGTTTGTTCTGTGAACCGGGGAAAGTGAAGCAGTCGCAAAAGAGAGTCTCGCCAAAGGGCAATCCTGGGGAAAAGATGGAGAGGCATGGATTTTTCTTGGATGTGTGCCTCATCCTGGGGCTCATCCCGCTGCGCATCAAATATTCATTGCAAAAGAGGAATAAGAAATATGCTCCAGACAATGCTGGATGGTCTGATCTCTCCATTGGCCGGAATTAACGGGACAGTCCCTAACCCCTCGCGGTCCTGAGAATCACCTGGCTTATGCACACCCCCACTAAACCACTGAAGTCCAGTTTCTGCGAGCGCAGCCAGGGAATGTGTATTTTTAAACAAGCCATCTAGGTTACTCTGATGAATGCAAAGTCGGAGAGCGCTGCTCTCATGCACTGAGCCTGAGCTTTATTCTATTAATAAAAAAGAAGAGGAGAATCCTGGGTGTCTTAAAGTGGCAGTTGAGTGGCCTTTGCCTTTTGGCGGGTAGGAGAGCAGACCCAGGCTCTAAGCACCCGCACCCACCGCTGGGCTCAGGATCTGCGCTGGAGAATAGAAGGGCTAATTTAATTATTATGCCTTTTTAGAGCATATTACATGTGGAGAAGGTGGGGCACGCTGAATTTTATTTTAGCCAAATACCCCTTATCTCCTTATACACTAGATATTTTTATATTGAACATTAGGGGATGGGTCATTTGTCATCAAATTGCCTGTAATACAGAAAATGATAGATACAACCGAACAGTTCAACCATGACGAGTTAAATAAATGATAATAAAAATAGATGCTGCAATAATATTTAATTGCTGTTACCGCTACAAGGATAAGTGTCTACTGACATGGAAATATGTTCAGGACATACAAATAAGTGAAAAGGCAGTCCTAGACACAGTGCGAGCCTGTGCGTGTGTGTGTGTGAGTGTGTGTGAGTCTGCATACATATGTAAATGTTTCTGAGCATTTTATTTCCTTTCTTTTGCTTAGTATAGGTAATGCTATTTTTCTCTCCAATGAACAGGCATTGTTTAGGGAAAAGAAACAGTTAATTAAAAACAATAAAATTTAGAGTGTCAACACCCCCAAGGTTACAGATTATGTTGAAAAGTTTGTCTGTATGTAAGGGCTGGGGTCAGGGTGGTCACTGACGGTCCTCACACATCTGTTCTCATGAGTTTGGCCCATTGCTCAGTCAG
>NW_012103721.1:435404-438770 GCF_000951045.1 Mandrillus leucophaeus
CTCAGTCTTCCTCACCTCAGCTCCTGGTGACTCCATCCTCCCAGGGACTCAGGCTGAAACCTTGCAGTACTCCTCCACCCCGGCATCTAAGTCCCTCAGGAAAGTCCCTCTTGGCTCTTCATTGCATCTGGAGCCACAGGGGCCAAGCCACCACCTCTGACCTGGACCGGCACAGGCTCCCTCCCCATCCCATGCTCTGCCCCCACATCCACCCCACCTCCATGCCTTAGGTATCCTCAGCTTCAAAGTCAGGGTACACCTCTCAGGATGTAATTCAGGCATATTCTCTGCTGACTCGGAGTCACAGGCCCCACACATGGCCCACTGGCCTGTCCTTTGCTCCCATCAGATCCTGGTGCTCCCCAGAGGCCCATGCGGGCACCCGACAACCTCAGGCCCCCGACAACCTCAGGCCCAGCCTGCTCTTTCCTCAGGCCAGGCCCTCCTCTCCCTACCCACTCTGCCCACCTTCCTCAGGTCTGTCCTGAAAAGTCTCCTGCATGGTGAGGCCTCCCCGGATCACCCTCTCAGAAATTTTGGGCCCCATGCACATTCCTATTCCCTCCCTGCTTCTCTTAAAACATCCTCAGCAGTGTCACACATGGGGCATTTCACCTATCTGCTGAGCTTCTCGACAGGTCCCCCTGCTGAACTCTGAATGCCGTGGATTCAGAGATCTTTGACTATTCCCTGCTGCAGGCCCAGGGTAACAGGAGAGCCCAGGACAGAGTGAACCTGTCATGGGTGCTGCTGAATGAATGAATGAAGGAGTGAGTGAGTGAGTAAAGGAGTAAATGAGTAAATGACTGAATGGTGAGTGAGTGAGTCAGTGAATGAGTGGATGAATGAAGGAGTAAATGAGGGAGTGAGTGGGTAAATGAGTGAATGAGAGAACGTGAGTGAGTGAATGAATGAGTGAGTGAGTGAATGGTGAGTGAATAAGTGAGTATGTCAATGAATGAGCAACTTAGTGAATGAGTGAGTGAGAGTGAATAAGTGAATAAATGAGTGAGTGAGTGAATGAGTGAGTGACCGAGGGAATAAATGAGTGATGAGTGACTGAGTGAATGAATGAGTGAGTGAGTGAATGAATGACTTAGTGAATGGGTGAGTGGGTGAATGAGTGAGTGAGCGAATGAGTGGGTGAGTGAGTGAATGGGTTAGGGAAAGAGTGAGTGAATGAGTCAGTGAGTGAACAAGTGAATGAGTGAGTGAGGAAGTGAGTGAGTGAATGAATGAATGAGTGAGTGAATGAGTCAATAAATGAGTGAGTGTGTGATAAAGGGTGAGTGAATGAATGAGTGAGTGAATGAGTGAAGAGGTGAATGAGTGAGTGAAAGAGTGAATGATTGAGTGAGTGAATGACTGAGTGAATGGGTGAGGAAATGAGTGAGTGAGTGAATGAGTGAATGGGTGAGTGAGTGAAAGAGTGAATTAGTGAATGGCTGAGTAAGTGAATGAGGGAATGAATGAGTGAGTGAATGGGTGAGTGAATGAGTGAGTGAATGGCTTAGTGAATGAGTGAATGAGTGAGTGATTGAGTGAGTGAATGGGTGAGTTAATGAGTGAGTGTGTGAGTGAGTGAATAGGTTAGTGAATGAGTGGGTGAATGAGTCAATGAATGAGTGAGTAAAAGGGTGAGTGAATGAGTAAACGACTGAGTGAATGAGTGAGTGAGCGAGTGAAGAAGTGAATGAGTAAGTGAGTGAATGGGTTAATGAGTGAGTGAATGAGTGAGTGAAGGAGTGAGTGGGTCTCTCAGAGGAGATGAGGGCCGGAGCTGCCCTCTGACTGCTACAGTAGACAGGAGCTGAGGGAGGAGTCTGAAGGGTGGGATGTGCCCACTCGGTACATATACCCTGCTCCACACATCCCCGAAGAAACCCAATCTCACCAGAGTGTTCTCTTGAGAATTATTAGTAACAACCTTTTTTCCAATATTTCACATATGCAGGATGATTTCTTACTTTCCTTTAAAATGTCAGTCATTTTTTGGACTTGGAATTCTCCACTGCTGCTCCACGCCACTGTATTCTCCCATACGGGCATCCCCCCAGTTGGAGAAAGAGTCATTCCCAGGAATGGATAAAAGCCAGAAGGGCATCATCAGGTGGGGCAGCTTCTCCTATCATCCTCCCCTTCCTGCTTGGGTTACCCTGAGTGACTTGGTTTGGAGGTCTACAAAATGCGGACGCATCAAATTTGGATAAAAACCTAAGCAGTTTAAGAGGTTGCAGTGCTAGCAGGAAGGTCTTTGGCTCCCAGCACCCTCCTCCCCTCCACTCTCTGCTGGACCCAGGACTCTGACTCCACCTTCGTCCTTGGGGGTTTCCTTCCTTCCTTCCCAGCCACTGAGCCGCCTTGGGCTAATCTGCAACCTCAGAGGCACAGCCCTCCTCCTTTCCTCCTGCCTCTTCCTCCCTTCTCACTTTCCTTCTGCTTCTTTTGGGACTTTGGAAAGTCCAAGAATAAGCAAAACCGTAGACCAGAAAACGTTGCCTTCAGCCCATTCCCCTCCCACCAGCTTCCCTTCAGACTCCTTGATCTTTCAAAGTTATTTTGCTTTGTATCTAGATGCTAAACTTTATATAGAAAACAGGTGGGGTTGGTTTCTTGGCCGGATACAGTAGATCACACCTATAATCCCAGCGCTTTGGAGGCCAAGGCGGAAGGATTGCTTGAGGTCACATGTTTGAGACTAGCCTGGGCAACACAGGGAGACCTCGTCTCTACAAAATTAAAAAAAAAAAAATTAGCCTGGATCGATGGCACATCTGCAGTCCCAGCTACTTGGGAGGCTGAGGCAGGAGGATCACTTGAACTCAGGAGTTTGAGATTACAGTGTGATACGGTTATATCACTGCACTCCACTTTGAGCAAGAGAGTGAGACACTATCTCCTAAAAAAAATAAAAATAAAAAGTGCTGGAGTCCATATCCAAGCCCACAGCCAATTGCGACATGCGGATCTTTTATTTTTATAATCCGCCTCTCTTGTCTAAGTGCCAAATGACACTCACATCGTGTGTAACTCCTTCCACCTTTGTCTGGCTTCTCTTTCCTTATATATTAAGAATCAGGTTGCATAGAGTTCTGAGAAAATAAAATAATAAATCAGCTGTGCGCCGTGCTCATGTCTATAATCTCAGTGCTTTAGGAGCCTGACACAAGGACAGCTTGAGACCAGGAGTTTGAGACCGGCTTTGGCCACATAGCGAGATCCTGTCTCTACAAAAAATAAAAAAATAAAAATAAAACATTTGCAGGACATAGTGGCACACCTGTAGTCCCTATATACACTATGCAACACATATAACACACAAAATGTGCATTAACCGACTATCTGCGTGATCACTGAGGCTTCCAC
>NW_012103721.1:443807-445191 GCF_000951045.1 Mandrillus leucophaeus
GTGCTCAACATACTTGTGGCTTCCATCCGTCACAGGTCCCATTCTGACCTTCCAGGAGCTGCTCCTTCCACTGCCTGTGATCCTGAGGGTCAACATGTCCAGCCAGGCCAAGTAGCGCGATCAGTCCTCTCCTCTGCCCGAGTTCATGGATGGGCACAGGGTGCGGGTGGTGGGGGTAGTCCACCCGATTCCTGCTAATCCCACTGGATCCTCAGGCGGGGAGAGTCAGCTTGCATAGTGAAACCAAAGAGAGCTGCGAGATGGAGAGTGAGAGTGGGATATCAAGAGAGTGAGACACACACACACACACACACACACACACACACACACACACACAGACAGAGAAACAAAGAAAGAAAGAAAGCAAGCAAGCAAGCAAGCAAGCAAGAAAGAAAGAAAGAAAGAGAGTGAGAGAGACAGAGAGAGAGACCAAAAAAGTCAGAGAAGCAGAGACACAGAGAGACATAGAAAGATAGAGAAAGAGATGGGGGAAGAGAGAGACAGAGACACCCACAGAGTCTTAAAAAGAGACAGAGAGAGACAGAGCAACCAGGAGAGAGACACAGAGAGGGAGAAACAGAGACAGACAAAGTGAGAGGCAGAGAGAGATGGAAAGAGAGATGGGGAGAGGGATAGAAAGAGAGAAGCAAAAGCACAACATTCCTTGAATTACCTCTCCCTGAAGTCACCATTCTATTTCTGCACTTCCAGTCGCCACCAAGAATCTTTCTAAGTCACCTGTCCTCCTTCCTTCCCCTTCTTCCTCATGCACTCTTACTAAAGCCTCCTGAAATCTGCCTTCCCAATGACAACTCCTCCCTGAAATGTCACCACTGACTTCCAAACAACCAGCAAATAAAAAAGGTTTTTAAAACAATTACTTCCACCAGTTTCTCAGTTTAACTAAAAGTTATGGTGCTCTTTCTCAATACCTCTCTCGAAAATCTTTCTCTTTGTTTTTTATTTCTTTGCATGAATTAACATGAAAATAGAGCACAACATATTATAGTGAATAGAGACTATAAATGATGTTTTGTGCATACCTCATTATTAGTGATAAACACTGTATAAGTAATTTATTTTTGCCATTGTTTTCTTATTATGGTTTGAAAGTGTCCCCCAAATTTCAAGTGTTGGAAACTGAATCCCCCATGCAGTAGTGCTGAGGGGAGGGATCTTTAAGGGGTGATCAGGTCATGAGGGTTTCGACCTGGTGAGTGGACTAATGTTGTTATTGGGGGAGTGGGTTCCTTATCATAAGAGTTGGTCTGTTACAAAAGTGAGTTTGACCCCTCTTACTCCTTCATGCTCTCTTGCCCTTCCACCTTCCTGTGGGATGACACAGCACAAAGGTCCTTGCCAGATGCCCACCACCCCTTAACCT
>NW_012103721.1:445933-447214 GCF_000951045.1 Mandrillus leucophaeus
AACCTTGAAACTCCCTCCCCCTGCACTTGGGTCTTAGGTTTCTCTTTCCAAACCCAAACAGACTGTGTTTAAACAATTCCCAAGAAGACGAGTCTTTGCATTACATACAATTGAATTGTAAATCTTCTAAATTCAGAAAGAAAGAAAATGGAAATAATTCAGAAGCCCGTGAGTTTTTAGTGAGAAGAATCTGCAGTGAGGAGGAGACTCTTTTTATCCTGCGAATTCCTGGCGTGCTTCTTCCACACATGGTCCTTGCTTGTGTCTCTCTCCAAGCCTGTCTGTGAATAACCCACTCATCCTTCCAAGCTCAACTAAAACGCCATGTGACAGAAACAGTTGGTTCAACATCCATTTCCTCCTCCTCTTCGGACGAAGGCTCTGCACTAAATGCTTCATTCCCCTGCTGTCTTTGTGCACCCATGTGGCCATGTGGGTCCATTCTGGCCCATGTGATATAAGTAGAATTGTTGAGCAGGACATCCAAAAGGACTCCTTAAAAGGAGCCAAACTACTGAGTATAACACTGTTTTATTTTTTCTTTTTCCTGCTACTTTGAATGCAACTGTGATTGCAGGAACAAAGCTACTCTCTTGGGGCATGAGGTGATCTAGAAGATACAACCACCTTCAGTCAAAGTGCCTGAGGGAATGATAGGAGAAGCTGGACTCTCTGATAACATCACAGATTCAGTGCACAGGGGAGGATTGCCTGCCTTCAGATTCCTTTCATGTGAAAAGACAGACCTTTATATGTATGAGCCTCTGTTAGCTTGAATCTTTTGTTTTATGCAGCCAAACTTAACCCTAATTGCCACACAACGTCTACTTATATTTTATGATGCTCTCTCTAATCTCTTAGGTAATTGTGTCCCCCCAGAAACCTATGAAGAGCTGAAGGGGTTTTAGGATCATGGAATTCACCCTCCTCCTTTGGTAAAAGAGGACAAAGGCCAGAGAGCTGTGCGATGGCTGAGGCATGCGATTGTAAACCAAAAGGTGCCTGAGACCGATCTCAATCCATTTAAAAGTTAATTCTGCCAAGGTTAAGGACATGCTTGGAAGAAAAAAACACGGAATCACAGAAACAGTCTGTGGTCTTTGCCTTCCTCCCAAGATGATTTTGAGGGCTTCAGTGGTTAAAGGGGAAGGGTGGGCTGAAGAGGAAGGGTGGGCTGGAGGGGAAGGGCGGGCTGGAGGAAAAGGGTGGGCTGGAGGGGAAGGGTGGGCTGGAGGGAAGGGTGGGCTGGAGGGGAAGGGGGGGCTGGAGGGGAAGGGTGGG
>NW_012103721.1:448269-459320 GCF_000951045.1 Mandrillus leucophaeus
AAGTGCTGGGATTACAGGCGTGAGCCACTCCACCAAGCCTATAGGCCCATTTTCTGCTTTTAATGCCACCAATACATGAAATTCCAGAGCTGCTTCTGTAAAAAAAGTTTCATTTTCATTATTTTATTATACGTTACATTAATTCTATATTTTTATTCTCTTTTTTTTTTTAAGAAGAACTTCAGCATGAGAGGGGCTATCCCTGCTGCCTGTGGCTGCAGAAGCAGAGAGAAGGAGCCTCTCCAAAAAAGGGGTTTCATGAAAGCCCTGAGGCGAGACACCCATTTCAGAGGGTTCAGGACAAGGACACTCACTTTGTTCTGTGCGGTGTGGAGACACAGGTGAGCGTTCCTCAGTGGCACCAACTGTTTCCCTCTTGTCCTCAGCTGCCAGTGCCCTGGGATATGTCATTTGGACAGAACACTTTTCCATGTCCTGCCATCCATTCCACGGAGGCAGGAGAAAGGGGTCTGGAGGCAGGAACATAAGACCGATTCACTCTGACTTCAGAGAATTAAATCAAATGGAAACTCTTGGGCTATGACAGGAAATATCCTCTCCATTTACACAGGGCGTACACTGAGTACATGACTTTGTAATTGTACTTCCTCCTCTTCATTTACATAGGGTGCACACCAAGTAACCAATGGCAACCTCTAGAGGGGATTCAAACCCCAGAAACTTCAGTAATGGGCTCCCTGTGCTCAGGCGCTCCCACCCTGTGGAGTGTGCTTTCATTTTCCGTCAATCTCTGCTTTGCTGCTTCATTCTTTCCTTGCTCCATTTTTGCGTTGTGTCCAAGTCTTGGTTCAAGGCACCAAGAACCTGGACACCTTCAACCAGTAACATTATCTTAATATCTTGTTTTAAAACTGAATTCAGTTTTTCATCTGTTCACCTCGTTTTTAGAAAATTACAGTGAAATACAACTTGGAACTTACCACAGCTTAATACTAGGGTCACTATGAGCTATACAACAGGTTTGATGTTTAAAAGTTTGCAACATTTTTTATTGCTCTTTCATTTACAAACTACAGTATTTTATTTTTTATGTTTAATTATGAAATATATGACATCTAAGAGTCTATAAAATTTGGGTGGGCACGGTGGCTCATGCCTGTAATCCCAGCACTTTCGGAGGCTGAGGCAGGTGGATCATTTGAGGTCAGGTGTTCAAGACCAGCCTGGCCAACATGGTGAAAACCGTCTCTACTAAAAAAATACAAAAAGTTGGCTGAGCATCATGGCAGGCACCTGTGATCCCAGCTACTCGGGAGGCTGAGGTGGGAGAGTTGTTTGAACCCAGGAGACAGAAGTTGCAGTGAGCCAAGATCCAGCCATTACACTGAGCAAAACTCTGCCTCGAAAACAAACAAACAAACAAAACTGAATGCATAATCCGATAGATTAATAATTGCACTGACATCATCATCCATTAACATCTTGAAAGGCTACAATATGCCCTTCCTTGATCACCTGGGTCTCCCTTCTCCACCCAGGCATAGGACTGATGTGTTAATGTTTGTCTTGCTTTTCATAAGGTTTATCATTTCTGTGTATATTATTAAGCAATGTCATACGTTATGGTTTGTGAACTGTATATGGAATAGCAGCGTATTTTTCAGTAATTTCCTTTGTCCACTGTAATTTTTCATTGTTGATACTTCTAACTGCAGTTCATTTTCACAGCTGTATCATATTCCACAATGTGACTGTGCCAGCTTTTTTCCTTGATAGAGGTGTGTTCGGATGGCTTTCAGGTGTTTTCTATTTCTACAATCACTGCCTAAATATTCTTGCCCCGTATGTGTCTCTTGGAGAAGACAGTGCAAGGGCATTTCTGGGCAGACATGCCTGAGAAGGCAAGTGTGAGGCCACAGAGGGGCGTGTCTAGCTTTTTGTGAAATACAGTCTCTTAACAGGAGCAACAGCAGTGGATACTTTGCCAGCAGTTGATCTTTTCCACCTTTTGGATTTTTGTGGCTCTGCTGAATTTGCTTCTTGAATTATTGGATGTATCCGCAGTACTTTGTTCACTTAAGTTTTGTAACTTTTTGCACGTGGACTTATCTTCCTTGGAATTTTATGTGGGGAGATATTTTGAGGACAGGGTTGCATTGTTTCAGCAAAGATGTTCACTCACATGGGTTAGAGGTGAAGTGAGCAGCCGCCTGGTGCCACGTCGATTTGACCCATGCTCTCCAGGTCTTCCAGCACGAACTCCTGGAGGACTGTTTCTCATCGGTTCTCAGGGTCAGTGGTTTTCCCTCCATCTAGCGCCAATGCAGGGACAGCTGCTCTCCTTGCTGCTCCTGCTCTGAGGTGGGCTTTTATTTTAAGTCTAAGATGTCAGATTTCTGACTTCATTTTGGAGAGACATGCAGTTTTGTTTCTGATGCCCCATCCTCTGTGCAACTGTCTAAACAGAAAAAAAAATTCCACTTTGGTTCCTGCCAATTCTTTATTGACTGCTGTGGATTCCATCCTTCAACGCCAGCTCAGTAATGCACTTACAAAGATGCATTTTGGTAGGTTTTATCCAACATCTCAGTTGTTTTTGTTGGGAAAGCTATTTAGTGTCCCTTATGTTGAAAGTTGGAAGTGCCTGGCCACACCATAGGTGAGAGAACTGCTCTTACCCCTTTTCATCATCTTCGTGCTGGGTCCGGGCCTTCTTTTCCTCTATGATTAAGCTGCCACAATGGGCCGGGTACTGTGGCTCATGCCTGTAATCTTAGCACTTTAGGAGGGCAAGGTGGGTGAATCACCCGAGGCCAGGGGTTCAAGACCAACCTTGCCACATGGTGAAACTCCATCTCTACTAAAAGTACAAAAAATTAGCCCGGCATGGTGGTGCATGTCTGTAATCTCAGCTATTCGGGAGGCTGAGGGAGGAGAATTGCTTGAACCAGGACCCGGCAAGTGGAGGTTGCAGTGAGCCAAGATCATGCAACTGCACTCCAGCGTGGGCTACAGAGTGAGACTCTATCTAAAAAATATATATATATATCTATATATATATACACACACACACACGTATATGTATATTTGTATATATATGTATATGTATATTTATATATATATACGTATATGTCTATATATACACACACACATATGTTTGAAGTATTATCCAATGAGAGCAGGTGTTCCGGAAGACCTCATCTAAATACAGAATCTGAATGAGGGTCCATGTCACACCTGCCATTTTTTCATCTTCGCAGCTGAGCTTTTCTCCTCTTCTCTGCTGGACTCTACTGTTTCCCACAAGGTGTTCAGAGTCTGCCCTTAATCCTACAACCAGGAGATGAGAAGCACAGAGTGACACCAGCAGGGGAACATAAAGATGTGGTGACAGTTATCCTCCTCCTACAGAGTCCAGAGCCATGCACTACTACGCTGGTGCCCTAGCTAAGCCTGGGGGCCAACATGCCCGATGATAGTCTGGGAGTGCTGCAGTCAGGGTCCCCACAATGGGTACCCAGCCTGTGCCCTTGCAGTCTGCATGAGCATGACAATTATCACCTCAGAGCCCCTGAGTACAGATCAATGCATCCTACCAGAGCTGCATGTGAGGAAGGACCATGTGAGTCCCGGGAAAGAGCTGAGGCCCTGCAGGGGGAGGTGGCCAGGACCGAGACCTGATGCCTGTCTGGAAAATCGTCTGTGGGTGTAAGTGGCACTGTGGGGTCAGTGCCCAGGTTCTGCTGCTTCCCCTCCTCAAAGATCAGGGCCTGAGTAAGGGCTGGCGTTTGTGTGGCACCTGGAACTGCAGGGCCACCACCCATGTGTGAGGCCGTCATGGGGACGGTGTCGTGTGCAGACCCCACCCATCCATTGGCCCCAATTCCTGGCCAGCTTCTGCCAAGGTGAGAGGGTGGAATTTGGAAGGTAGGTGTAAGCTGAAGCCTGTCCCCCAGTGGCTGACATACAGTGGTGACACTCTTTGTGTGGGGGAAAGAAAGGGAGATCAGACTGTTATTGTGTCTATGGAGAAAGATGAAGACATAAGAAAGTCCATTTTGATCTGTACTAGGAAAAATTCTTCTGCCTTGAGATGCTGTTAATCTGTAACCCCAGCCCCAACCCTGTGCTCACAGAGCATGTGCTGTATTGCCTCAAGTTTTAATGGATTTAGGGCTGTGCAGGATGTGCCTTAGTAAAAATGTGTTTGCACCTCCTGGGCTCCAGGCTGCCAGCTGCCTGCCCAGGATCTGAGTGTCCTACTGTGACCTGTTTCCTCACCTGGCCCAGAGGACAGATAGGGAAGGCTTGTTTTGAGGATTAGGCAGGGTAATCCCAGTCAGTCCTCATTAGCTTGCCTATCCTCCAGGTCTTTTTGATTTCTTTTTTCTCTTCTTTGTTAGGAAACTCTGGAGAACTGTCCGGCAGCCTGTCTTCAGCTGGGGAGGTGGAAAGACTGGACCATGCCCTTGACTTCAGGGCCCCTTCTGTGTTCCCCTCCTCCTAGGGTTTTTAAAAGCATATACTTAGCAACATACCCTGTACCTGAGAGAGCTGCAGAGAACCTCCTGTGTGTCCAAACCAGAACACTTTGTTCCCTGACCCCAGGCCCTCATCACACCTCAAAGCACAAATACTTTCATGTGGCCAGCTTCAGACGAGAGTCTGAACTCAATGCTTCTTTTCTGGGGTCTACACAGGCCCGTATGATGGGGCTACCTCCATTCTACCCCTGTGCCTCCCCCAATCCATTAGGGGCCTCAACTCCAGTGATTCCTAACTGGGAGCAAGGTTCCCCAGGCAGAGAATGCAGCCCTCCCCAGGATGCTGGCCGGGCCATGTCCCAGTGGACATCAGTCTTGGAGCAAGAGGTCCAAGGCAGGGAGTTTCACCCCCCATTTCACCAGGTGTGGTGACCTTTCTGGGTTCCTAGCCTTTAAGATGGGATTTTTACACTGTGCCACAGTGGGGGAAACCGAGGCACAGGGCCGGTGAGCAGTAAAGAAAGAAAACCTCTGTGACTAGGAAACGTGTCACTTGCCCAGCACAGCCCCTCCAGAATAGCACCCTTTGGGATGTACCGTTGAACTGTTCCTGGCACGTGGCATGGCACTGGGGTGGAGGTCAGCAGTTTGTGGAGTTGGGGGAGGGGGTGCTGGCAGGAGTGGGTAATTTTGGACCCACCATGGGGAGGAAGGGGACATTGCCCCTTTCCCCACACCTTGGGCACAGCAGCAATTTTCTTCTCTGATGTGTGTGGGTGCATCCTCCCCTTTTGTTGATGAAGAACCTTCTTGCAGCCATTGGGGTGGGTATGGGCACCACACATGCCTGGCAGCAGGGTGGTGCCTGCGGAGGCTTGGCTACTATATGTCTCACTGCCACCTCCCCAGGGGGAGCAGACCCTGTGCCCTAGTGCCCCTCATACCCAGTCCCTCACATTCTTCACTTGGCATCTCCCTGCCGGATTCTCCCAACTCAGCCCCTGCCAGGTTTCTCCAGGCCCTGTGGGCCCTGGGATGGGATCAAAGGAGGCAGCAACTGTGCTGTCTGCCTCTGCCTGAAGTCAGGGATCCCTGGCCGCTACTGGCATCTGGTAGGCAGGGTAGGTGGGGAGGTCAGGGCTCAGCTTTTCCACTCCCTAGCCTGCACTGGCGAAGTCACCAGGTGTAACTGGCCTGGAGGCTGATCTGTGTCCTCCACAGTCCCTCGATGCATTATATTGAAGCCAATCCTTGTGTGAATGACTTGACCTGTTGTTACCGCCCAGATCAAACCAGAACCGAAAGACTCTTGCACTTGGGCCCAGAGCCTGGGGCTGAGGCCGCCATGACCACCCTGTTCTCTTCCGTCTGGGGTCCCTAGGAAGCTCCCAGGACTGAATGATCCCCACAAAACACAGTGGCCAGGATGGGAGGGCTGGAGGTCAACTACCCCCCACAACTGCCACCACAACCAAGACCCCATGGAGGTTGGCCCTGAGCTCTGGGTCCCTGTGGGATGCAGGCTCCCACGGAAACTTCAGGGGATGAGCATGGGTCCTCCTGGCTGACACAGCCTAGTGGGCACTCGGTATGTGGGGCCTGTGTAGGTAGGTTGGACAGCACTGGGCCTAGCCAGGGAGCCGGGGACTGGTGTGGCCAAAGTGGGCAAAAATATGTTGCCAGAACCAAAATTACAGTGCAACTAGCCCAGCTGGTAGGGAGAAGGAGGCCTGCCTAGCAGGACCATCCACCCCTGTCCTGGCCCCAAGCCCAGACTGCCTGCCTGTACTGGACATTGCCTGGTCCAGGAGGCCTGGGCATGAGGGTCAGGTGGTATGTCCCTGGGTTCCAGACTTTGGTGGTCCCTTGGGAGCTGAGCATCCTCCGGACAGGAGGAAGACTCGCGGTCCACTGTTTGCATCGGCCTCTGGGGGTGTGCCCCCACCCCAGCTTCTGAGCCTGCACAGGGACGTGGCCAGGGCTCCTCCCCTGCTCTGTGGCTCCAGCTCTGAAAAGCTCACTGATGACTCTAACAGCTTCCTCCACAAAGCTTGGGTCCTCATCTGTGGGAATGGGGTGTCCCAGGCCCCCTGCAGGCAGGAACTCTGGTGGGCCCTCCTGGGCTTTCTTACCTACTGGCTTGTGAGACCCGGTTGGCCAAACTTGGTGTCCTATTTTTATTTTGGCCTTTTCCTTAGTGTGTGTTTTCTGTAACTACTGCTGTGTAGATCTTCTATTTGAGTTTTAGGTAGAGAATCTTGCCCACCTAGGGGGCCCCCACCCCAGAGAGCCTCTACTTCGGCCCCCCTCGGGCTGGTCCTGCCTGTGCTCCGCTTGGTGTGAATGTTGAGTGTGATGGATCCACACGGCTGCTTGACCCTGCATCTCCTTCCTTCTTGTTGCTGAGGCCGGTTCTGTTCTCTTTCAATAATGTCATCCTCTACCCCCTGTTTATTAGGAATAACATCATAGAGGGGTGTACACTTTCTTCGATGTTGGGAGTAATATCATCCTCTCCCCACCGGATATCAGGAACGAGTCTATTAATTACTAATATTAATAAATATAATAAAAAATAATAATAATCATCAATATTAATAATCATAATAAAGATAGTAAAAATTAATATTGGTTAAAAATGTTAATGATTAGTATTAATAATTAACAGTAATATCACTATTAATAAAATAATGATATCGGCAATTAATGTTGCTTAAGTCAATACTAAGAGATGTTGGTAATAAAAAAATGATTAATATTAAGAACTAATAATATTGTTAAATGACATTAATATTAATAATTAATTTTAAGTGTGCATAATCCTATATGTAAAATAATTATCCATAATTAATAATGTATCCTATTAATTAATAGTGTCGTTGATAATTATTAAAATCGATCATTGATGTTTAATAATTAATCATATTATTACTCCTAATACCGCAAGGGGTGTACACCTAGCTGTGATGTCGTTCCTAATATCCAGGGACAGAGAGCATGATATTAGTTTTAATATCGTAGTAGGTGTACACTCACGCTGTGACACTGATCCTGGTATCTAGGGGGATAGAATATGACATGACTCCCAACATAGCAACGAATGGACAGCCACCTGGTGATATTGCTCCTAATATTCACGGAAGAAGCGTATGATATCACTCCCAATATCGCAGGGAGTGTACAGCTCTTCTGTGATATTGTTCCTAGTACCCAGAGGGGGCGAGGATGATAATAATTCCAGTATTGCAGGCTGTGTTCACCCGCCCTGTGATATTGTTATTAATATCCTGGAAGGGAGAGGATGATATGACTCCCCATAGAGCAGGAGGCATACACCCAGCCTGGGTTATTGTTCCTAATATCCATGGAGGGGAGAGGCTGATATTACTCCCAATATGGCAAGGGGTGAACATCCACCCTGTGATATTCTTCCTAATATCTCAAGGCCGAGAGGTTCATATTATTCCCAGTATCACAGACACTGTACACCCCCGTGTGATACCCTTCCTGATATCCGGAAGGGGAGAAGATGGTGCTAATCCCCATATCGCAGGAGGTGAACACCCACTCTGTGATATCTCTCCTAATTTGCAGGGGGAGAGAGGATAATTTCATTCCCAATATTGCAGAAGATGTAAACGCTCACCCCGTGATATTGTCCTTAATATTCCAAGGCACAGAAGATGATGTTACTCCAAATATCGCAGAAAGTGTACACCCCCCAGTGATGTTGTTCCCATGATCCAGGAGGGAAGAGGATGATATTACTTTCAATATCGCCGAGGGTGTACATGCCACCGGTGATACTGTTCCTAATTTCCACCTGGAAGAGGATGATATTACTCAGAATATCACAGGGGTTATAAACACTCCTTTAATATTGTTCCTAATATCCAGGCAGGGAGAGGATGATATTCCTCCCTAT
Source organism: Mandrillus leucophaeus (assembly GCF_000951045.1). Lineage (NCBI taxonomy): Eukaryota > Metazoa > Chordata > Mammalia > Primates > Cercopithecidae > Mandrillus > Mandrillus leucophaeus. The sequence continues at coordinate 456,640 of NW_012103721.1, forward strand.
ATTGGAGAGGGTGTACACCCGTCTATGATACTGCTGGTAATGTCTAGAGGGGGAGATCATATTACTCACAAAATCTTAAACACGCTGTGTGTCCTTCGTGGATCCTAATACCCAGGCAGAGATATTAACACCTCAAGTCGCGGGGAGTGTCTACCCTGACTGTCACATTGTTTCCTATACCTAGTGAGGAGAGGATGATTTCGCAACCAATATCGAGGAAGTCAACACGCCCCCTGTGATATGGTTCCTAATATCCACGTTGGCAGAGGATGATAATACTGTCAATATGAAAGGGGTTGTCCAACTCGCCTGAGATATTTTTTCTACTATCCAGAAGAAGAGAGAATGATAATACTCCCAATAGTGCTGGGTGTGTCTTCCGCCATGTGATATTGTTCTCAACAGCTAAAGTGAGAGAAGATAATAACATTCATTGTACTGCAGGGGGTGTAAAAAAACAGTGACATTGTGAGGGGGGTGAGCCACCCCCTGCAAGGTGGGGACCAATAGCCACCCCCTCTCCCCCCCTTGGCTATTGGGAGCCACCCCGCAGGGCGATGAGCCACCCCCCGCGAGGTGGGGACCAATAGCCACTCCCTCTCCCCCCCTTGGCTATTGGGAGCCACTCGCAGGGGGGTGAGCCACCCCCCGCGAGGTGGGGACGGGGGAAAAGAAAAAAAAAAAAAGCTGTTGGATGAAAGGTATCCTTTTAGTTTTATGCATGTGTTGGGATCTGGCCCAACACTTGTCTTAAGTTCTGGGATACATGTGCAGAAGGTGCAGGTTTGTTACATAGGTATACATGTGCCATGGTGGTTTGCTGCACCCATCAACCTGTCATCTACATTAGGTATTTCTTCTAATGCTACCCCGCCCCTTACCCCCCGCCCCCCAACAAGCCCGGTACACTTGGAAATGCTTCCACATCGGGAAGTAGAGATGAGAATGAGAAAAGTGAAATGCATCCATTTCTTGCCTTGACCTACTTGTTCATGTACAGTGCATGGATCCAGGGAAAGCAGACACATAGAGTAAAGCAAGAGGCACAGGAAATAACTTGACTAAATTCTGCTTATGCGTTTACATTGGTAATGAGGACAGTGTCCGAGAGACTGCTCTCTGGAGGACCAGAGGCTGGCCAAGAGGATTGAGTGGGGAATGGATTTTGAGCCCCTGCTCATGAATGAAGAATCCAAAGGTGGTGGTCAAACCAATGCAAGAGGATCATTTGAGACCAGGAGTTCAAGACCAGCCTGGGCAACATAGTGAGACCTTGTCTTTCCAAAAAGAAAAAAAATTAGCTGTACATGACAGCATGCACCTGTAGTCTCAGCCACTTGGGAGGCTGAGGACAGAGGAAAGCTTGAGCCCAAGATGTTAAGCCTTTAGTGAGCTGTGATAGCATCGCTGCACCAAGGAAGATAGTGCTAATCTATTCAGGCAAAATCTATCCATATGATCCAATCACCTCCCACCAGACTCTACCTCCAACACTGGGGATTATATTTCTTTCTTTTTTGTGTGTGAGTTTGATTTTTTTTTTAAATACTCTAAGTTCTGCGATACATGTGCAGAACGTGCAGGTTTGTTACATAGGTATACATGTGCCATAGTGGTTTTCTGCGCCCATCAACCTGTCATCTACATTAGGTATTTCTTCTAATGCTACCCCTCCCCTTCCCCCCCCAACAAGCCCCGTTTTGTGATGTTCCCTTCCCTGTGTCCACGTGTTCTCATTGTTCAACTCCCACTTGTAAGTGACAACACAGAGTGTTTAGTTTTCTGTTCCTGTGTTAATTTGCTGAGAATGATGGTTTCCAGCTTTATCCATGTCCCTACGAAGGACATGAACTCATTCCTTTTTATGGCTGCATAGTATTCCATGGTGTATATGTGCCACATTTTCTTTATCCAGTCTATCATTGATGGGCATTTGGGTTGGTTCCAACTCTTTGCTATTGTAAATAGTGCTGCAATAAATATATGTGTACATGTGTCTTTAGGGTAGAATGATTTAGAATTATTTAGGTATATACCCAGTCATGGGATTGCTGGGTCAAATGGTATTTCTGGTTCTAGATCCTTGAGGAATCACCACACTGTCTTCCACAATGGTTGAACTAATTTATACTCCCACAAGCAGTGTAAAAGCATTCCTATTTCTCCACATCTTCTCCAGCATCTATTGTTTCCTGACTTTTTAATGATCACCATTCTAACTGGTGTGAGATGGTATCTCATTGCGGTTTTGATTTTCCAGTGTCATCCACCAGTGATGATGAGCTGTTTTTCATATGTCTGTTGGCTGCATAAATGCCTTCTTTCGACAAGTGTCTGTTCATATCCTTTGCCCACCTTTTGATGGGGTTTTTTGTTTTCTTTTTGAAACTTTATTTAAGTTCCTTGTAGTTTCTGGATATTAACCCTTTGTGAAATGGACAGATTGCCAAAATTTTCTCCCATTCTGTAGGCTGCCTGTTCACTCTGATGATAGTTTCTTTTGCTCTGAAGAAACTCTTTAGTTTAATTAGATCCCATTTGTCAATTTTGGCTTTTGTTGCCATTGCTTTTTGTGTTTCATGACATGATTTCAAAGATTTCAAAGGCATGAAATCTTTGCCTGTGCCTATGTCCTGAATGGTATTGCCTAGGTTTTCTTCTAGTTTTTTTTTTTTTTTTTT
>NW_012103721.1:460015-485260 GCF_000951045.1 Mandrillus leucophaeus
ATCTGCAAACAGAGACAATTTGACTTCCTCTCTTCCTATTTGAATATGCTTTATTTCTTTCTCTTGCCTGATTGCCCTGGCCAGAACTTCCAATACTATGTTGAATAGGAGTGGTGAGAGACGGCATCCTTGTCTTATTCCAGTTTTCAAAGGGAATGCTTCCAGCTTTTGCCCATTCAGTATGATATTGGCTGTGGGTTTGTCATAAATAGTTTTTATTATTCGAGATATGTTCCATCAATACCTAGTTTATTGAGTGTTTTTAGCATGAAGCAGTGTTGAATGTTGTTGAAGGCCTTTTCTACATCTATTGAGATAATCATGTGGTTTTTGTCATTGATTCTGTTTATGTGAGGGATTACATTTATTGATTTGCATATGTTGAACCAGCCTTGCATCTCAGGAATTAAGCCAACTTGAACATGGTAGATAAGCTTTTTGATGTGCTGCTGGATTCAGCTTGCCAGTATTTCATTAAGGATTTTCACATCGATGTTCACCTGGGATATTGGCCTGAAATTTTCTTTTTGTGTTCTGTCTCTGCCAGGTTTTGTTATCAGCATGATGCTGGCCTTATAAAATGAGTTACAGAGGAGTCCCTCTTTTTCTGTTGTCTGGAATAGTTTTAGAAGGAATGGTACCAGCTCCTACTTGTACCTCTTGTAGAATTTGGCTGTGACTCTGTCTGGTCCTGGTTTTTTTTCTGGTTGGTAGGTTGTTAATTACTGCCTCAATTTCAGAACTTGTTATTGGTCTATTCAGGGATTTGACTTATTCCTGGTTTAGTCTTGGGGGGGTGTACATGTCCAGGAATTTATCCATTTCTTCTAGATTTTCTAGTTTATTTTCAAGGAAGTGTTTATAGTATTCTCTGATGGTAGTTTGTATTTCTGTGGGATCAGTGGTGATATCCGCTTTATCTTTTTTTATTGTGTCTATTTGATTCTTCTCTCTTTTATTCTTTATTAGTCTGGCTAGTGGCCTACCTATTTTGTTAATCTTTTCAAAAAGCCAGCTCCTGGATTCAATGATTTTTTTGAAGGGTTTTTTTGTGTCTCTATCTCCTTCAGTTCTGCTCTGATCTTAGTTATTTCTTGTCTTCTGCTACCTTTTGAATTTGTTTGCTCTGCTTTCTAGTTGTTTTAATTGTGATGTTAGGGTGTCGATTTTAGATATTTTCTGCTATCTCTTGTGGGCATTTAGTGCTCTAAATTTCCCTCTAAACACTGCTTTAGCTGTGTCCTAGAGATTCTGGTATGATGTATCTTTGTTCTCATTGGTTTCAAAGAACTTAATTATTTCTGCCTTAATTTTGTTATTCACCCCATAGTCATTCAGGAGCAGATTGTTCAAGTTCCATGGAGTTGTGCAGTTTTGAGTGAGTTTCTTAATCCTGAATTTTAATTTGATTGCACTGTGCTCTGAGAGACTATTTGTTATGATTTCTGTTCTTTTGCATTTGGTGAGGAGTGTTTTACTTCCAAATATGTGGTCCATTTTAGAGTAAGTGCTATGTGGTAATGAGAGAAATGTATATTCTGTTGATTTGCAGTGGAGAGTTCTGTAGATGTCTATTAAGTGTACTTGGTCCAGAGCTGAGTTCAAGTCCTGAATATTCTTGTTAATTTTCTGTCTCATTGATCTGTCCAATATTGACAACAGGTTGTTAAAGTCTCCCACTATTATTGTGTGGGAGTCTAAGTCTCTTTGTAGGTCTCTAAGAACTTGCTTTATGAATCTAGGTGCTCCTGTATTGGGTGCATATATATTTAGGATAGTTAGCTCTTCTTGTTGCATTGATCCCTTTAATATTATGTAATACCCTTCTTTTTCTCTTTTGATCTTTGTTGCTTTAAAGATTTTTTTATCAGAGACTAGCATTGCAACCCCTGCTTATTTTTGCTTTCCATTTGCTTTGTAAATATTCCTCCATCCCTTTATTTTGAGCCTGTGTGTTTTGGCACATGAGATGGGTCTCCTGAATACAGCACATCAGTGGGTCTTGACTCTTTATCCAATTTGCCAGTCTGTGTTTTTTAATTGGGGCGTTTAGCCCACTTACATTTAAAGTTAATATTGTTATGTGTGAATTTGATCCTGTCATTATGACGCTAGCCAGTTATTTTGCAAATTAGTTGATGCAGTTTCTTCATAGTGTCAATAGTCTTTACATTTTGGTATGTTTATGCAGTGACAGGTACTGTTTTTTTTCTTTCCATATTTAGTGCTTCCTTCAGGAGCTCTTGTAAGGCAGACCTGGTGGTGACAAAATCCCTCAGCATTTGTTTGTCTGTAAAGGATTTTATTTCTCCTTTGCTTATGAAGCTTAGTTCGGCTGTATATAAAATTCTGGGTTGAAAATTCTTTTCCTTCAGAATGTTGAATATTGGCCCCCACTCTCTTCTGTCTTGTAGGGTTTCTGCAGAGACATCTGCTGTTAGTCTGATGTGCTTCCGTTTGTAGGTAACCTGACTTTTCTCTCAGGCTGCCCTTAACATTTTTTCCTTTGTTTCAACCTTGTTGAATCTGATGATTATGTCTTGGGGTTACTCTTCTTTGGGAGTATCTTAGTGGTGTTCTCTGTGTTTCCTGAATTTGAATGTTAGCCTGTCTTGCGAGATTGGGGAAGTTCTCCTGGATAATATCCTGAAGTGTGTTTTCCAACTTGATTCCATTTTCCCCGTCACTTTCAGGTACACCAGTCAAACATAAATTTGGTCTTTTCACATAGTCCCATATTTCTTGGAGGCTTTGTTCATTCCTTTTCATTCTTTTTCTCTAATCTTGTCTTCACACTTTATTTCATTAAGTTGATCTTCAATCTCTGATACCCTTTCTTCTCCTTGATCAATTCAGCTATTGATACTTGTGTATGCTTCATGAAGTTCTCTCGCTGTGTTTCTCAGCTCCGTCAGGTTATATATGTTCTTCTCAAACCAGGTTATTGTAGTTAGCACTTCCTGTAACCTTTTATGAAAGTTCTTAGTTTCCTCGCACTGGGTTAGAACATGCTCCTTTAGCTCAGAGGAATTTGTTATTACTTACCTTCTGAAGCCTCCTTCTGTCAGTTCATCAAACACATTCTCCATCCAGTTTTGTTCCCTTGCTGGTGAGGAGTTGTGATCCTTTGCAGGAGAAGAGGCATTCTGGTTTTTGGAATTTTCAGAATTTTTGTGCTTGTTTTTCCTCATCTTCATGGATTTATCTACCTTTGATCTTTGATGATGATGACCTTTGCATGGGGTGTTTACGTGGGTGTCCTTTTTGTTAATGTTGATGTATTGCTTTCTGTTTGTTAGGTTTCCTTCTAGCAGTCAGACCCCTCAGCTGCAGGTCTGTTGAAGTTTGCTGGAGGTCTACTCCAGATTCTATTTGCCTGAGTATCACCAGCGGAGGCTGCAGAACAGCAGATTGCTGCCTTCTCCTTCCTCTGGAAGCTTCATCCCAGGAGGGCACCTGCCAGATGCCAGCCAGAGCTCTCCTGTATGAGGTGTCTGTCGACCCCTGTAGGGAAATGTCTCTCAATCAGGAGGCATGGGGGTCAGGGACCCACTTGAGGAGGCAGTCTGTCCCTTAGCAGAGCTCAAGTTCTGTGCTGGGAGATCTGCTGCTCTCTTCAGAGCCAGCAGGCAGGAACGGTTAAGTCTGCCAAAGCTGCGCCCACAGCCACCTCTTCCCCCAGGTGCTCTGTCACAGGGAGATGGGAGTTTATCTATAAGCCCCTGACTGGGGTTGCTGCCTTTCTTTCAGAGATGTCCTGCCCAGAGAGAAGGAATCTAGAGAGGCAGTCTGGCTACAGCAGCTATGCTGCGCTGCTGTGGGCTGTGCCCAGTTTGAACTTCCGGCAGCTTCGTTTATACTGTGAGGGGAAAACTGCCTACTCAAGCCTCAGTAATGGCGGACGCCCCTCCCCGCACCAAGCTTGAGCATCCCAGGTCAACTTCAGACTGCCCTGCTGGCAGCAAGAATTCCAATCCAGTGGATCTTAGCTTGCTGGGCTCCATGGAGGTGGGATTCACTAAGCAAGACCACTTGCCTCCCTGGCTTCAGCACCCTTTCCAGGGGAGTGAACAGTTCGGTCTTGCTGATGTTCCAGGCACCACTGGGGTATGAAAAAATAAACTCCTGCAGCTAGCACAGCATCTATCCAAACAGCCGCCCAGTTTTGTGCTTGAAACCCAGTGCCCTGGTGGTGTAGGCACCCAAGGGAATCTCCTGGTCTGCAGGTTGTAAAAACTGTGAGAAAAGCCTAGTGTCTGGGCCAGATAGTACCATCCCTCATGGCACAGTCCCTCAAGGCTTCCCTTGGGTAGGGGATGCAGTTCCCTGACCCCTTGCACTTCCTGGGTAGGCGATGCTCCAACCTGCTTCTGCTCACCCTCCATGGGCTGCACCCACTGTCCAACCAGTCCCAGTGAGATGAGCTGGCTACCTCAGTTGAAAATGCAGAAATCACTCGCCTTCTGTGTTGGTGTCACTGGGAGCTGCAGACTGGAGCTGTTCCTATTCAGCCATCTTCGGGGTTATATTTCAACATGAGATTTGGCGGAGACAATCAAACCATATCACTAGCCTAGATTATGTTTGTCTTTACAGCAGTGCAGTCAGTGGTACAAATAATTTTTAATATTATTTTATGGAGGAAACAACTCATAAAGGCAAATGTACCCAGGGCCCATGGAAGTCATAATATAGTTCTGATAACAACTTTTCTATGATCTTAATTTTATGGATGAGAAAACTGAAGCATGTTTAAGTGTCTTGCCCAATGCTACACAGCTGGCAATCGACAGAGCTGAAACTCAAGTCCAGGCACTCTAATTCAGTGTTTCACAAAACACTATCCTCAGCTCTGCAGATTTGCTTTTCAGTGGAGTATTTCACATGAATTTTCCAGATAGCTAAAAACAGCTCTCTACAAAACCAAAACATTTTGTTTTATTAATTTTGGATGGAGATCATCCATATCTTTGTTATTTACTTTCCTGCCTTATTAATTAGATCATTGTGAACATAATGTAGTCTTTTTCATGATGGTGGTATTTTTGTCCATAGCTAGTCTTTATTGAATTTTTTATGTACCTGCACCATTCTATGATTTTTCCTGTATTAACTAATTGAATTCTCACAACTCTGTGAGGCAGAGTTTACAGATGAGGAAACCAATGTTAAGTGAGATAAAGGTCCTTAACGAAGTTCACCTAGCTGGAAGGTAGTAATTGGATCCAGGCATTCTGGCTGCAAAGCTGAGCCTCTTAACCAGGGTGTCAGAGGAGCTTTGTGTTGTGCAGTGCAGAGTGCTGCTCTTAGGAGCTTTATTTGTACCCCTAATATCTTCAGAATAATAGATTATGTTAAGTCTGGGTCCACTTTTCAGGATACATCCACTCTCCTTGTCAGGTAGTTGGCTGATAATTCTAGCTGTTTTGTTTCTAATTTGTTTCTCAGTAAATTTATGGAGTGCCTACTATGTGCCAGGTATGGTCCTTACTTGCTGCTTCCAAATTACTTTAACGGAAGAACCAGATAGCACATTATTTTAGCTCTGTATGTCAAGTATTGTTAATATGTGCTGTATGAAAAGGTACCCCAGTTATCAGCCTTGTGATCCTTATTGTCTGGCCTTGTGAGACTGGTTTTAGATAGCCTTGAGGGCTTTTGTGTGTTAATGTTTATTTCTTGGCTTTGTGTTAATGTTTATTTCTTGGCTTTTCAGATAAATTTTCAGTAGTGAGCACTGGTAAGTGGCATGGTAGATATTATTATATGTAAGGAGAAAGTACTTGGCATGATACTGTAATTCAGCAAGTGGCTTGACAGAATCCATTCAACTGCTTCACAGCAGTGTCTTCATGGTCTTTACTGAATAGTGTTATAGATGATTTAAACAGAAAATAAGACTCCATTGGGGTATTCTGGATTATTCTTTCCTTACGGCTCAGTCTTCATTGTGCAGCCTGAATTTGGGATGGACTTTACCTCCTTACCTATATATCTGCCATCTCAAGGTGTTTAATGTGAGAAGAAATGCTTTTTATTTGTCTTGACATCTGTTTATACTGAAATGTCACATTACTGACATTGTGACCTTCATGGCTACTTTAGAGTTTTATACTCCAATTGGCCATAGCTCTAGGATTTGAAGACCACTCCCTGCCATCAATGTGATTATTTTCTATAAACCTAATTTCAGTTATTGGCCTTCACAGCCCTCAGGAATCATGCTACTACTCCCTAAACCTTATTCTTTATGACCACCCCAGAATGCTGTGCCAACTGGGAATCAGTTTATAAACCTACAGAGGATTGATGGTTTCTAGGCCCTGCTGCTCAGTCATCATGGAAATCCCTGAAGCCCTTTGTAGGCTCTGGAATATTAACTAACAATTTGCATAAGAGAAAAACAGGCAAAGGATGAGAAAATTTCATGAAACCTCTACATCTGTTTAAAAACAAACAAGCAAACAAACAATCTTCCCTAGGTTATTACCTAATTCAGAGTGTGCAAACAGGTTGAATTTAGGCCACAGACATTTTGTTTTGCCTGCATCTTAAACCTCAAACGTTTTCAATCAATTACTTTCATTTAAAAATCAGGAAATTTCTCTAAAAATATTCTAGATTTCAAACTTCTTTTGAAAATTGGTGATCTGACAACATTGGTCCCATGTGTCTGTATAGCAGTAATTGGCTGGACTTGGCAGCACCTGGCCACTGTGGACAGGGCTTGTCCTGCCCCCACTTGCCACAGTCCCTATGCAGTCCAGTTTGCTTACATATTTTACTTGCCTGTCCCCTGGAGGCATTTGATATCCTGTGGGCATTGTATCCCCTAATACGAACCCATGAAGATAAAAGCTCAAAAGTTCAGGACCACAATATCTCTGCTTAGTTTTCTGCTAGTTAATATAACTTTAAGAAATTAATATTGAAAATACATGTTCACAAAAATTAAACACTGTATAAATATAGAAGTATGTACAGTAAAAAGTACAAGACCAGTGACCTTGTTGATCCAAAAATTCCCTTTCCTCTTTTCCCAGAAATAATACTTTAATAGTAGCTTTTCCATTCTATTTCTGCAAATATAATTCTTTATCCAACAGGTGTTACCTATTTTTTGTCAAGCCATATGTGGATACAAATATTGGGTCCCACACATGTATAAAGAGTAATGTGGTATATTAAAGTAATTATCTGTATAGTTAACAAAAAACCCTCTTGTTGAAATGTCTGAATATTAGAGGAAAAATACTTTTTAATTATCTGGCTAATTGCCTTCATTAATCATCCTTTCATGTCCTTTCTTCATGGAATGAATTCATCCATTCAGTGGATGTTTATTGAGTTCTGATTATGTTCAAAGCACTGTGCTAGACAAAGTGAGAATTACAGAGAAAAACTGAAAACAAGATCAACAACATTACCATAAGAAAGAGGTGATGGATCTTTGCCTCCCTCAAAAGAGGTGAAGGTGTTGGATTTAGAATTAAACTTACCCTATTTTCAGTGGACCAAGTCTAAAATGTGAGAGTTTACAAAAGTCCCAGGGATGATCCAAACCTAATAGCTCAAAAGAAGTTCAGCAGAGTGGAGGACCTGGGTGGTGCAGAGATGGCAGGAGGTAGACCTACCCAGCACTGAGGTTGAGGTGAGTACAAGGGAGAGCTCAGTGATAAAGGAAGACCTCTGAGGATACAGGCCCCAAGATGTCTGGCTTGGGTTCAGGCAGATAAAAACCACCATGGGCACGGACTGTGAGTCTTCTTCTCTCCTAAGAAGTTTTTGATGAAAATTTTACTAAGATGAAGTTAAGATGAGACAGCAACAAAGGCAGAAATAAAATTAGAGATGTGTTCACGAAAGATTTAAAGAGAAAGCAGAATTTTGCCCTTGAAGTCTTACTCATACCTCAGTTACCTAAAAATAATATATTTTTATTGTTGGAACACTCTCCTTAATTAGAGAATGGTAAACAAAACAAAACAAGAAACAAAACAAAGAAAACCCTGCCAATCTTCAAAGAAATGAACAACCAAAAACCTGTAAAGGGTTACCATAAGGACTTTTATTTCCTCTGTAGATTTTCAGACAGTTGGGGCCTCTTGGAAACTATAGAAAACCCGTGTTTGTTCTGGATTGGCAGCCACTGCAAATGTAAGTAATGAAGGCACAGAGCAAGTAGACCTCATGGAGTGGAACGATAACTGGCATAATTTATCACTCACTTTCTTTTTATATTTATTCAGCAGGGAAAGTTTTCCCTTGGCTCTCAGATAAAAAAACATCAGCAGTCTTATGACTTTCCTTATCATACTTAACTAATAAAACGATTGTCACTGTTAGTCACCAAGCACAGTCTCAATTCAGAAGTCAAAATTTCTCATCCCATATAAGGCAAAACTCTGAACCTGATTTAAATATAAATCTTCCCTCCCCTACCAGGAAGCCTTCAACTGGAGGAGGGGTATAGTTGGTTCCTTTTCCCTTCCTATGCTGTTCCTCTCCCAGCCTGATAATTGTGCTTTCTTATCCTTATCCTTCCAAATCTGAAACCAAGGAAAGAGAAGAATTAAAATAACCAGGAGAGTTTTTACTTGACTGCTGCTAGTACAAGGTGGCTTTGAAGCTCTTTTCCCCAGTTCTTGTCTTTCCCCATTCTGAACAATTCAGTCCTGAGCTGATTAGATGGTGCCCACCCAGATTAAGGGTGGGTCTGCCTCTCCCAGTCCACTGACTCAAATGTTAATCTCCTTTGGCAGCGCCCTCACAGACACAACGAGGAACAACACTTTGCATCCTTCAATCCAATCAAGTTGACATTCATATTAACGATTACAGTTGGCTATGGTGCCCAGAATGGAGTATCAGAGCCCAAGTTGTGTGAGGAGGGCCTTGCCTCAGAGGGGTGCATTGGTGTGGCACGTCAGACCCCAAGCAGGCTGAGGAGGGCATCTGCACCAAGAAGGCTGTGAAGGGCCAGATACAGGAGTCAGATGAGTTGAGGTGGGTATTTGCAAGGGAGTATGGGCTGCCTCAGGAAGCCAGAGCCTGTGCAACGTGAAGAAAGTTCACACCTTGCCACACATGGGGTGGCAGCCTGGTTCAGAGTTGGAACCCAAGGAGGAGGGTGGTTTTGTGTAGGGTATCAGAGCATGGATAGGGTGAGAAAGGTGTCACTCCACACAATGGGGCATGATATCGGCAACTTGCTTTCAAATAATTCAGGAAAAAGTTTTTGGTACTGTACATGTATGCTTCTGTAAGTTTGAGTTTTTTTTTTTTAAACCCACAACAATTTTCAAATATGGCACTATATTCTCTGGCACTGGCATGAGTTTAAAGGTAATTATATCATAGATGTCATCATGTATTCTTTGCAGATTTCACTCCTTGTCCCCTCTCTGCTTCCACCCCATCTTCAAGGATCTCTCTGCAACTCTGTTCTTGTGAATGGTGCCCTCTCATTCAGTGTGTTGCTTATTCCCTCTCCAATCCCTACGAGTCAGACTATGCCATCAGCTTCTCTCTACTGCGGACTTTGCCCTCCTAGGTAGCCCTATTGGACAGGATGTAAGATGACTTCATGCCAGCTTTCTTGTGTGTGGTTCACATTTCTGTTATGTAAAACCCATGCATCCCTTGCCCTGACAAATTCTGGGTATGCAGGCCTGTGTCAACCCAGTCACCTTTCCCTTGGCTTACCAGTCAGCTGCTATCCAGCCTGTCTCTCACCCTTGAGTGTTCAGAGGGGAGTCACACTCAAGTGTAGTGTGTCTCCACCCCCAGACTTCAGGAAATGCACATTAAGCTCTCTGAGAATTCCCTTTGATGCTTCTTTTTCTAACTTGAGATGAAAAAACAAGCAATTCACATCCCATTCTTTTCAGAGTGAAGTGGTAGGGGAACCCACAGCACATGCAGAGCTTTCAGAAGACATATTACTCTTCAAAAATCCCTTATTTTCGTTTCCAGTGGCCGGATGCTTGTATATGCTCAACATGGATGAGGGATTTAAGAGCTGTGCAACTCCGGTTTTGACATGCCTCATGGTTATGCAAGATATTAACACTGGGTGAATGTGGGTGAAGGGTGTTTGAAAACCTCTGTAGTATTTTTGCCAGTTCTTATGAATCTTAAGCTATTTCAATATGTAAACTTATTTTAAAAATGGTCATGCAACCAATTTTCATAATTGGATAACACCTTGTTTTAGAATGTTGGATTTGGATTTGGAGTTAGACTTACCCTGTTTTCAATGGACCAAGTTTGAAATCTTGTATCTTTTGTGTTTTGATATCTCAGTCAGAAGTTCTAATTTAAATTCTTAAGTAGTGGGAGATCATGGTGGACGGGAGGGAGGCAGGAGTAGATTGCAACTCTGGACACTGCAGTGGAGGGCAGCTCACATTGTGAATTTTAGCTCCAGATATACTGCAAGAACAAACCAGCAATCCCAAGAGGACCCACACACCCTCCAAAGGAAGTGGACTGCTCCTAGAGGATCCAGGAGACCCTCCCAAAACTGTGAGTGCCCCAGCTGCAGAAGTGAGAAAGGGAGACCCTCCTCTCCCCAACACACACCCACACTAGAGAAGCTGAAGGTCTGTCTGCGGAAGAAGTTTCTGACTTCACCAGGAGCTATGTCAATCTGGAGAGTTGAGAGAAATACAGGGGTAGAGGAAGCAACTGAAAGGCCCTAGGAGCTCGCTGGGTCCCCTAGCAGGCCTTTCCTGCATGACACCACAGGGATCCATCGGGAGGGTGGCCAGAGGAGCAGGGGGTAAAACTCCACAGGGAGAATGAAATCTCTAGCTGAACTTCGTAACAATTTGAACAAGGAGAGAAGCCTCCTGGCCAGAACTCAGGGGCAGGCACAAATCCAGTGTGCCGAGTCTACCGGCAGTGGAAGAACCAAGCCCTTACTTTCACAGGTGGGAGGTAGATAGCCTGGGGCTGGTTTTCAAGCCCCTATTGCTCTCTGCCTGGAAACATTCTGGGGGCTGTTACGGGGAAAACGATGGGAGTGAGACTGACCCTTCATTTTGCGTAGGAGCTGGGTGAGGCCTCTGACTGCTGGCTTTCCCCCACTTCCCTGTCAACCTGCATGGCTCAGCAGAGGCAGCCATAATCCTCCTAGGCACACAACTCCAGTGACCTGAATCTCATCCCCAATCCCTACAGCAGCTGTAGCAAACCCACCCAAGGAGAGTCTGAGCTCAGACACACCTAGCCCCACCCCCACCTGATGATCCTTCCCTACCCACCATGGTAGCGGAAGATAAAGGGCATATACTCTTGGGAGTTATAGGGTCCCACCCACCACCAGTTCCTCCCCATAATACCATAGCTGATGCTCTCTGGAAAGCGCCACCTCCTGGCAGAAGGCCAACCAGCACAAAAATAGAACATTAAACCACCAAGGCTAAGAACCCTCACAGGGTCCATTGCACCCCCTACCCCCAGACACCTCCACCTGAACAGCCACTGGTATCCACAGCTGAGAGACTCATAGACAGTTCACATCACAGGACTCTGTGCAGATAACCCCCAGTACCAACCCAGAGCCAGGTAGACTCGATGGGTGGCTAGACCGAGAAGAAAGACAACAATCACTGGAGTTCCACTCACAGGAAGCCACATCCATAGGAAAAGATGAAGAGTATACATCAAGGGAACACCCTATGGGACAAAAGAATATGAACAGCAGCCTATAGCTCTAGACCTTCCCTCTGACAGAGCCTACTCAAATGAGAAGGAACCAGAAAACCAACCCTGGTAATATGACAAAACAAGACTCTTCAACACCCTCCAAAAATCACATTAGTCCACCAGCAATGGATCCAAACCAAGAAGAAATCCCTGATTTACCTGAAAAAGAATTCAGGAGGTTAGTTATTAAGCTAATAGGGAGGGACCAGAGAAAGGCGAAGCCCAATGCAAAGAAATCCAAAATGTGATACAAGAAGTGAAGGGACAAATATTCAAGGAAATAGATAGGTTAAAGAAAAAACAATAAAAAATTCAGGAAACTTTGGACACACTTTTAGAGATGTGAAATGCTCTGGAAAGTCTCAGCAATAGAATTGAACAAGTAGAAGAAAGAAGTTCAGAGCATGAAGACAAGGTCTTCAAATTAACCCAATACAGTAACGACGAAGAAAAAAGAATAAGAAAATATGAACAAAGCCTCCAAGAAGTCTGGGATTATGTTAAATGCCCAAACCTAAGAATAATTGGTGTTCCTGAGGAAGAAGAGAATTCTAAAAGCTTGGCAAACATATTTGGGGGAATAATTGAGGAAGACTTCCCTGGCTTTGCTAAAGACCTAGACATCCAAATATGAGAAGCGCAAAGAACACCCAGGAAATTCATTGCAAAAAGATCTTTGCCTAGACACATTGTCCTCAGGTTATCAAATGTTAAGACAAAGGAAGAATCTTATGAGCTGTGAGACAGAAGTACCAGGTATCTTATAAAGGAAAACCTATCAGATTAACAGCAGATTTCTCAGCAGAAGCCCTATAGGCTAGAAGGGATTGGGGCCCTATCTTCAGCCTTCTCAAACATAACAATTATCAGCCAAGAATTTTGTATCCAGTGAAACGAAGCATCATATATGAAGGAAAGATACTGTTTTTCAGACAAACAAATGCTGAGAGAATTTGCCATTACCAAGCCACTACTAAAAAAACTACTAAAAGGAGCTCTAAATCTTGAAACAAATCCTGGACACACATTCAAACAAAACCTCTTTAAAGCATAAATCTCACAGGACCTATAAAACAAAAATATGTTAAAAAGAAAAAGCAAAGGAAAAAAAAAAACCCGAAGTACACAGGAAACAAAGAGCACAATGAATGCAATGGTACCTCACATTTCAATACTAACATTGAATGTAAATGGCCTAAATGCTCTACTTAAAAGATACAGAACTGATAAGAACTTACCAACCATCTGCTGCCTTCAGGAGACTTCTCTAGCACATAAAGTCTCACATAAACTTAAAGTAAAGTGGTGGAAAAAGGCATTTCATGCAAATGGATCCCAACAGGAAGCAGGGTTAGCTATTCTTCTAACAGACAAAACAAACTTTAAAGCAACAGCAGTTAAAAAAGACAAAGAAGGACATTATATAGTGATAAAAGGGCTTGTCCAACAGAAAAATATCACAATTCTAAACATATATGCACCTGACACTGGAGCTCCAAAATTTATAAAACAATTACTAGTAGACCTAAGAAATGATATAGACAGCAATGCAGTAATAGTGGGGGACTTCAGTACTCCACTGACAGCATTAGACAGGTCATCAAGACAGAAAGTCAACAAAGAAACAACAGTTTTAAACTGTACCTTGGAACAAATGGACTTAACAGATATGTACAGAAAATTTCATCTAACAACTGCAGAATGCACATTCTATTCAACAGCACATGGAACTTTCTCCAAGATAGATCATATGATAGGCCATAAAAGGAGCCTCAATAATTTTTAGAAAATTGAAAGTATATCGAGCACTCTCTCAAACCACAGTGGAATAAAGTTGGAAATCAACTCCAAAAGGGACCTTCAAAACTGTGCCAAATACATTCAAATTAAATAACCTGCTTCTGCATGAGTATTGGGTGAAAAACGAAATCAAGATGGAAGCTAAGAAATTCTTCTAACTGAATGACGATAATGACACAACCTATCAAAACGTGTGAAATACAGCAAAGGCAATGCTAAGAGGGAAGTTCATATCCCTAAATGCTTACATCAAAAGACTGAAAGAGCATAAACTGACACTCTAAGGTCACATCTCAAGGAAGTAGAAAAACAAGAACAAACCAAACCCAAACCCAGCAGAAGAAGGGAAATAACCAAGATCAGAGCAAAACTAAATGAATTTGAAACAAACAAAAATTACAAAAGATAAATGAAACGAGAAACTGGTTCTTCGAAAAGATAAATCAAATTGATAGACCACTGGCAAGATTAACCAAGAAAAGAAGAGAGAAAATCGAAATAACCTCACTAAGAAATGAAACAGGAGATATTACAACTGACACCACTGAAAAACAAAAGATCATTCAAGGCTACTATGAACACCTTTACACACATAAACTTGAAAACCTAGAAGAGATGGCTAAATTCCTGTAAAAATACAACCCCCCCAGGTTAAATCAGGAAGAATTAAATACCCTGAACAGACAATTACAAGCAGTGAGATTGAAATGGTAATTAAAAAATTACCAACAGAAAAAAGTCCTGGACCAGACGGATTCACAGCAGAATTCTACCAGACATTCAAAGAATTAGTACTAATCCTTTTGACACTATTTTACAAGATGGAGAAGAAGGAAACCTTCCTAATTCATTCTATGAAGCTAGGATCACCCTAATACCAAAACCAGGAAAGGACATAACCAAAAAAGAAAACTACAGACCGATATCCTTGATGAACATAGATGCTAAAATCCTTAACAAAATACTTGCTAACTGAATCCAATAACATATCAAAAAGATAATTCGCTGTTATCAAGTGGATTTCATAACAGAGATGCAGAGATGGTTTGACATACACAAGTCAATAAATGTGATACACCACATACGCAGAATTAAAAACAAAAATCACATGATCATTTCAATAGATGCAGAAAAAGCATCTGACAAAATCCAGCATCACTTTATGATTAAAACCCTCAGCAAAATTGGTATAGAAGGGACATACCTTAATGTAATAAAAGCCATCCATGACAGACCCACAACCAACATAATACTGAATGGGGAAAAGTTGAAAGTATTCCCTCTGAGAACAAGACAAGGATGCCCACTCTCACCACTCCTCTTCAACATAGTACTGGAAGTTCTAGCCAGAGCAATCAGACAAGAGAAAGAAAGAAAGGGCATCCAAATTGGTAAAGAGGAAGTCAAACTGTCATTGTTTGCTGACGATACAATTGTTTATCTTGAAAACCCGAAGGACTCCTCCAGAAAGCTCCTAGAACTGATAAAAGAATTCAGCAAAGTTTCCAGATATAAGATGAATGTACAAGTATCAGTAGCTCTTCCATACACCAACAGTGACAGAACTCAACCCCTTTTACAATAGCTGCAAACAAACAAACAAACAAACAAAAAACTTAGGAATATACCCAAACAAGGAGTCAAAAGACCTCTACAAGGAAAACTAAAAAACACTCCTGAAAGAAATCATAGATGACACGAACAAATGGAAACACATCCCATGCTCATGGATGGGTAGAATCAATATTGTGAAAATTTCCATACTGCCAAAAGTAATCTACACATTGAATAGAATCCCTATCAAAATACCACCATCATTCTTCTCAGAATTAGAAAAAACAATTCTAAAATTAATATTGAAGAGAAAAAGCCCACATAGCCAAAGCAAGACTAAGCAAAAAGAATAAATCTGGAGACATTACACTACCTGATTTCAAACTATACTATAAGGCCATAGTCACCAAAACAGTGTGGTACTGATACAAAAATAGGCACATAAACCAATAGAAGAGAATAGAGAACCCAGAAATAAACCCAAATACTTAGAGCCAACTGATCTTCAACAAAGCAAACAAAAACATTAAGTGGGGAAAAGACACACTTTCTACAAATGGTGCTGGGATAATTGGCTAGCCACATATAGGAGAATGAAACTGGATCCTCATCTCTCACCTTATACAAAAATTAACTCAAGATGGATTAAGGACTTAAACCTAAGACCTGAAACTATAAAAATTCTAAAAGATAACATTGGAAAAATCCTTCTAGACATTGGCTTAGGCAAGGATTTCATGACCAAGAACCCAACAGCAAATTCAATAAAAACAAAGATAAATAGCTAGGACCTAATTAAACTAAAGAGCTTTTGCATGGCAAAAGGAAAAGTTAGCAGAGTAAAGAGACAACCCACAAAGTGGGAGAAAATCTTCACAATCTATATATCTGACAAAAGACTAATATCCAGAATCTACAATGAACTCAAACAAATCAGTAAGAAAAAACAATCTCATTAAAAAGTGTGCTAAGGACATGAATAGATAATTCTCAAAAGAAGATGTACAAATGGCCAACAAACACATGAAGAAATGCTCAACATCACTAATGATCAGGGAAATGCAAATCAAAACCACAATACAATACCACTTCACTCCCCAAGAATGGCCGTAATAAAAAAAAATTTAAAACTGTAGATGCTGGCATGGATGTGGTAAACAGGGAACACTTCTACAGTGCTGGTGGAAATGTAAACTAGTACAGCTGCTATAGAAAACATTATGGAGATTCCTTGAAGAACTAAAAGTAGAACTACTATTTGATCCAGCAATCCCACTACTGGGTAGATAAAAAAAAGTCATTATTTGAAAAAGATACTTGCACACACGTTTGTTGCACCACAATTCACAATTGCAAAATCGTGGAACCAACCCAAATGCCCACCAATCAATGAGTGGATAAAGAAACTGTGATATATACATATATATATATATACACACACACATATATATGATAAAATACTGCACAGCCATTAAAAGGAATGAGTTAACAGCATTTGCAGTGACCTGGATGAGATTGGAGACTATTATTCTAAGTGAAGCAACTCAGGAACAGAAAACTAAACGTCATATATTCTCACTGATATGGAGGAGCTAAGCTATGAGGATGCAAAGGCATAAGAATGATGCAATAGACTATGGGGACTTGTGGGGAAGAGTGGGGGCGGCGAGGGATAGAAGACTACAAATATGGTGCAGTGTACACCCATCAGTTGATGGGTGCACCAAAATCTCACAAATCACCACTAAGGAACTTGCTCATGTAGCCAAATGCCACCTGTACTCCAATAACTTATGGGGAAAAAAAACTGGACGAAGGACTTAGAATTTTCACAAAAGGAAATATATAGCCAATAAGTGGGTGAAATGGCGTTCAATATCATTAGCCATCTTATAAATGCAAATTAAACTGAGATAGCATCATCCATTAATATAGCTAAAACTTAAAAACACCAAATATTAGTGATGATATGGATAAAGTTAAACTTTCATAAATTTCTTTAGTAATGAAAAAAATCTTAAGTGATTTTATGGATAATGCTGATTGAAATATTGATGCAGTTGTCTGAGTTATTCAGACAAAAATATCTATTATTAGAAGGAAAGTATTTTATTCTTTCCTGAGTTACCTAGGGTAGATTTCTTCCATGATAAACTTCACAGGATAATTGGTCAACCTCAATTTTGCTTTGCTTTGCTTTCAGCTCTAGGTATAAATGAATGTCTTTTATATTAATCCCATAAGTCTACATTTTTTGTTCCTTTGTCTGAGTAGTATATGAAAAAAATTTGTTTGAAATAGTAATATTACCATAATCAACAACTACTTATTGGTACTACTCTGCTGATGATTTTTTTTCTCTCCACAACATATTATGCTAGTCCGTAAATGTTATGTTATATAATAATGATACAAGAGATACAAAGAAATTATTTAGGCAGACAGTGAGGGCAAAAGAGTCCTCGGGAGAACTCCTTCTAACAAAAAGCAGATCTAGAAATCATTTCTTTTTTAACAAAGAGCAGCCTAAAAGATCAAGCTGCAAACATAGATAAGGAAGCTGGAAGCTTGCATAGGGGAATGCTGGAAGCTGCATCAATAGAAAAGGGCTACCTGGGGCCAGGCATGTCCACCATGGAAGCTCCATCTTTCCTTTTTTGTTAACACATGCTTAGAAAGAAATGGGCAACATGGAGAAGCTCGGGCAGAGAATCCACCTGCATAATAAAAGATTGTGGTGGAGGCTGCCAGAGATTCGCACCCTATACAGGCGGCACACCTGGTCCTAACCAGTTCTTCACACACTACGTAGATCAGACACCATCTCCCCCACTAGCTGATCTATGAAATTCCCTGCATTTCACCACATATCGGCAACTCATTTTGCTGGGTTATACCTACCCCTCCCTGTGGCAGAGAGCTATTCTCCTTCTTTTGCCTATTAAGTTTCCACTCTTAACCTCACTCTGTATGTCTGGTGTCCTTGATCTCTTTGGCCATGAAACAACAAACCTCAGGTGTCACCAGACAATGAGGCCACTCCCATAAGTTATATAAAATCAATTAATACCTAACTTTCTTAATTCTGGACATTGAAAATGCTATAAATTCACCTAGAGTTAACATTGAAGACTACTTCTTTTAAAACAAATGTAATGTTGTGGTCTCCAAAGTAGGGTTCACACATCCCCGGGGATGTTCAGATTGATTCTTTCCAATTATCTAAATTTGAAAAACCAAGATGTGATCCAAAACAGTAGTAGTATGAATGCACCTGTGCCAATCAATGGTCTTTAAAACTCCTTCAGGCAGCATTTCTGCACAATAATCTTCATAATAGATTAAGAAAAATTTCTTGTATTTATATTTCTAATATGAAGTGGCTACTTTTGGGGGCAGGGGGCTATATTGATAATGTATGCATGTTCTATAATTTTCTAAAAAGCATTATGGCTCTGTTGGTAAATCATCAGAGTGACTGTCCTCTTTAGTCAGGAAAAGATATAATTTCTGGTTAGAATGGTTAGAATAAATTCTATCCAGCCCAATTGACTGCCTATTGCTTGAATCTATTGCTTTTTAAAATTCTCACCAAGCATTCTCCTAGCTCAGAGTTTCATGCTATAATCTGCAGAGCTTTGGGTGCTCAGAGGCCCTGCTTCAAGGGCTACTGTTGGGAGGAGATGGGGAAGAGCGGGAAAGGTTCATAACGATCTGGCATGGATCCAGTTCTCCCTATTCACACATTGAACAAAAGCAGCTGGAATAGCATTTGATTCACTGAATAAGCTTCTGCATTTGATTTAATTTGCAGAAAGTGTTTCATTGCTCAAGGAAGTGACCTTTTGGTTGAGCCTTAAGGATAAGTAGAAGTTAGCCATGCCAAAATATGATAAAGACACAACCATTTGAGTGGCAAAATATGTGGCCTTAAATAAGTTACAGAAGAGAAATGTCAGAGGAAATGGCAGAGTAATGATCTCCAAAAATTATTCTTAAAAACAATTTAAAAACTGGAAAATATTTTCAGTCAACTTTTTTAGAATTCTAGAAATTAATCAAAGGCTTTCAGCAATCTGGAATGTATTTATTCAAGAAAGATGGCTGGATCTCAGTAAAAACAGTGAAATTTGTAGCATTTTAACTTTCCCTGTTTATATCCTTCCTCTCCAGTTGCATGGTAAGCTTGAAAACCAACAGCCTCAATCATGGCTGAAAAGCAGCAGCCTGATAGCCACCAAAAGAAATCAAATATAGTCAGATCTCTTTCAGAGACTTATTACATAGAAGTGACATTATTTAACCTGTCTAATTGCTCCCTGGAGGACCCCACTTGCAAGTTTTTCTTTGTTTGATGTGATTCAACATGGAGCTTATCTAGTGGAAAAAGCCATTTTTCCATATTTGTCAAAAAAAAATTAGAGGCAATTGTTTAATTTTGTGGCTGCCAGAGGTGGTGGATAACAGTTGGGATAAACAATAAAAAAAAAAAAAAGCTTACAATGAAAAGATATGGAATAAGGTGTTCATGGGGACTTTGAAAACTTCTGATACATGCCTAGGAATCTGGAAGGTCATGTATATGCTTAGCACTGAGTATACACAGGACTCTGCATACTCACAAAACACCTTAGAAAGCACTAAGCTGTCACCTTTAGATGATCTTGAGAATCTGTGCAAACAAGATATGAATGCTAAGACAGAGTTGTAAACTACCTGACTGAGTGTTGAAGGTATGTGCCAACACACACAGGGCCCTTGTCAAAGACTGAGAGGCCTATTAATCGCAGGCATTTAGAGAAATCTCTGTGAATTATTATCTGACCACTAACCCAACTGAGCAGAGAAGTCAGTGGCCACACATGCTACAGAATACAGACTTACCCAAAGGATTTCAGAAAAGTCACTAAACAAACAAA
The DNA here is from genome assembly GCF_000951045.1 of Mandrillus leucophaeus. Classification (NCBI taxonomy): domain Eukaryota; kingdom Metazoa; phylum Chordata; class Mammalia; order Primates; family Cercopithecidae; genus Mandrillus; species Mandrillus leucophaeus. The sequence goes on from NW_012103721.1 coordinate 480,001, forward strand.
TAGGAACAGCAGTAAGCCCTGGGAAGAGAAGAGAATCCAACTTCCAGAATTTCCACAATGTATTATTTAAATGCCCAGTTTTCAATAAAAAATTACAAGGCATGCAAAGAAACAAGAAAGTAGGTCCATGAATGGGGGTTGAGGGTGGAGGAAGCATTCCATAGGATCTATCCCTAACCCTAACCCTAACCTGAGGGTGTTGTCAACCTGAAATAATTGAAAGAATTGGAATCCAATTTTAAAAATTTGTTCAAGTGAAAAGTTGAGAATAGCCATCCAGGAAACAGACTTCAGAGAAATGGGGTCAGGTCTTGCTTATATAAAGTTATATAAAGTTAAGGTCTTGCTTATATAAACAGAAAACAAAGAAATTTAGTAGGATTATAACATTATTTAATACAAGACTGGTATATGAGTAACAACAATTTTGTTACAATTTTTCTTTTCTTTTCAGCTTGTTTTCTTTTGTTTATAAATTATTTTCGTTTCCTTTCCATTTTAAGAGTATATGTAAAATTTTATCCCAGACAATGTAATAGTCGTGAAGTCATGTGAAACAAGAAAGAGGAAAGTTAATTTATAATGAACATCAATGGTTAAGAGGGAAGGGGTCTTCCCTGGTACCCTTTAGTCATTTATAACATTTTACAAAACAAAGTAAGGAAAAATACTAGTTTATAATAAAGAGAAACAGGTTATAGCTTTCTTAGTTAAAGCTGCCTGTTTGTGTGACTCAGGTGTCATTATCATATTCCCTTAAGGCACAAAATATTTTAAAGTTCCAACAACTTGGACTTTGAATTACTTATTTTCACAAAGTCTAGATGTTGGAATTACTAGACAAAGACTTTATATAAGCTACTGGCCAATAAACCCATGAAAAGATGCTCAACATCTTTAGTGATTAGCGAAACGCAGACCAAAACCAAAATGAGATACACTTCACACCTACTTGAGTGGCCACAATAAAAAAGACAAATAATAACAAATGTTGTTGAGAATGTGGAGAAATTTGAACCCTCATACATTGTTGGTGGGAAAGCAAAATGATGCAACTGATTTGGAAACAGTTGAAAATTCCTAAAAGTGTTTAACATAATTAGCATATAACCCAAAAATTCTACTCCTTGGTATATGCCCAAGAGGACTGAAAACATGCGTAAATGCAAAAACTTTTATGTAAATGTTCATAGGAGCATAGTTCATAGTACCCAAAAAGTGGAAACAACCCAAATGTTCATCAATTCATCAGTTGATAAATAGATGAACAAAATGTTTGTGCACCACATAATGACATTCAGTCAATTAGTGATCAAACATAGAAGAGTAGTTCCATAAGATTATAAGGAACCTGGAAAATTCCTACCACCTAGTGAATTCCCAAAAAAATTCACAGTGAAGGCTTTAGAGAAGCTTTTGCAGACTGTAAAAAGTTTGAGGGGCCAGGCGTGGTGGCTCATGCATGTAATCCCAACACTTTGGGAGGCCAAGGTGGATGGAATGCTTGAGCCCAGGAGTTCAGAACAGCCTGGGCAATATAGTGAGACCTCATCTCTACAAAAAATAAATAAAATAGCTGGGCCCAGTAGCACATGTCACAGTCCTAGCTACTCAGGAGGCTGAAGCAGGAGGATCACTTCAGCCTGGATGGTGGAGGTTGTAGTGAACTGAGATTGTGCCACAAGGACTCCCACACCAAAAGGTTTGCATTAATAGAGAGGAATGTTCTTGGTACACTATCTGCTTACAAGCAAATCTGTGATCGGAAAAAAAAAAAAAAAACCCACCGTAAACATATTTCTGAAAAGAATGACACTTCCTCAAGAAGAGCTTCAGGCAAGTCCTTCAGGAGGTATTTCAGAAGACGTTGTTATCATAAGAGATGGCAGTTTCATGCATGTCATTATCCCTGAAGATCTTCCAGTGTGACAAGATGTGGAAGTGGAAGATATAATATTGATTATCCCAACCCTTTGTAGGCCTAGGCTAATGTGTGTATTTGTGTCTTAGTTTTTAACAAAAATGTTTAAAGCGTAACAAAAAGATTTTAGTAGAAAAATACATATATTTAGTATAAAGATATAAAGAAAATATTTTTGTGCAGCTGTGCAGTGTGTTTGTGTTTTAAGCTAAGTGTTTTTACAAAAGAGTCAAAAAGTAGAAAAAATAAAATGTTTATAAGGTAAAAAAATACATTAAGCCAAAGGTTAATTTATTATTGCAGAAACAAAATTTTTAAAAATAAATTTAGTGTAGCCCAAGTGTACAGTGTTTATAAAGACTGCAATAGTGTAATATCCTACATCATCACATTCACTGATCACTCACTGACTTACCCAGAGCAACTTCCAATTGAGTAAGCTGGATTATACTATATAGGTATACGATTTTTATTTATTTATTTATTATACATTAAGTTCTGGGGCATATGTGTAGAACATGCAGGTGTGTTACATAGGTATAAACGTGCCATGGTGGTTTGCTGTACCCATCAACCTGTCATCTACATTAGGTATTTCTCCTAATGCTATCCTCCCCTAGTCCCCCACACCCCAACAGGCCCTAGTGTGTGATGTTCCCCTTCCTGCGTCCATGCGTTCTCATTGTTCAACTCCCACTTGTGAGTGAGAACATGCGGTGTTTGGTTTTCTGTTCCTGTGTTAGTTTGCTGAGAATTATGGTTTCCAGCTTCATCCATGTCCCTGAAAAGGACATGAACTCATCCCTTTTTATGGCTGCATAGTATTCCATGGTGTATATGTGCCACATTTCCTTTATCCAGTGTATCACTGATAGGCATTTGGGTTGGTTCCAAGTCTTTGCTATTGTGAACGGTGACACAATAAACATATGTGTGCATGTGTCTTCATAGTAGAATGATTTATAATTCTTTGGGTATGTACCTAGTAATGTGATTGCTGGATTGCCACACTGTCTTCCACAATGATTAAACTAATTTACACTCCCACCAACAGTGTAAAAGTGTTCCTATTTCTCCACATCCTCTCCAGCATCTGTTGCTTCCTGACTTTTTAACGATCGCCATTCTAACTGGCATGAGATGGTATCTCATTGTGGTTTTGATTTGCATTTCTCTAATGACCAGTGATGATGATGTTTTTTTCATGTGTTTATTGGCTGCATAAACGTCTTCTTTTGAGAAGTGTTTGTTCATATCCTTTGTCCACTTTTTGATGGGGTCTTTTTTTTTTTTCTTGTAAATTTGCTAAGTTCTTTGTAGATTCTAGATATGAGCCCTTTGTGAGATCGATAGATTGTCAAAATTTTCTCCCATTCTGTAGGTTGCCTGTTCACTCTGACAATAATTTCTTTTGCTGTGCAGAAGCTGCTTAATTTAATAAGATACCACCCCCTTCCATATTTAGTGCTTCCTTCAAGAGCTTTTGTAAGACAGGTTTGGTTGTGACAAAAATCCTTCAGCATTTGTTTGTCTCTAAAGGACGTTATTTCTCCTTCACTTATGAAGCTTAATTTGGCTGTATATGAAATTCTGGGTTGAAAATTCTTTTCCTTAAGAATGTTGAATATTGGCCCCCACTCTCTTCTGGCTTGTAGGGTTTCTGCAGAGAGACCTACTGTTAGTCTGATGGGCTTCCCTTTGTGGGTAACCCAACTTTTCTCTCTGGCTGCCCTTAACATTTTTTCCTTCATTTCAACCTTGTTGAATCTGAAGATTACATGTCTTGGGGTTGCTCTTCTCGAGGAGTATCTTAGTGGTTTTCTCTGTATTTCCTGAATTTGAATGTTGGCCTGTCTTGCTAGGATGGGGAAGTTCTCCTGGATAATATCCTGAAGTGTGTTTTCCAACTTGTTGCCATTCTCCCCGTCAGTTTCAGGTACACCAGTCAAATGTGGATTTGGTCTTTTCACATAATCCCATATTTCTTGGAGGCTTTGTTTGTTCCTATTCATTCTTTTTTCTCTACTCTTGTCTTCATGCTTTATTTCATTAAGTTGATCTTCTATCTCTGATATTGTTTCTTCAGCATGATCGATTTGGCTATTGATACTTGCGTATGCTTCACGAAGTTCTCGTGCTATATTTTTCAGTTCCATGAGGTCATTTATGTTCTTCTCTAAATTGACTTTTCTAGTTAGCAATTCCTCTAACCTTTTTTCAAGGTTCTCAGCTTCCTTGCATTGGGTTAGAAGAACATGCTCCTTTAGCTCGAAAGAGTTTGCTATTACCCACCTTCTGAAGCCTACTTCTGTCAATTTGTCCAACTCATTCTCCGTCCAGATTTGTTCCCTTGCTGGTGAGGAGTTGTGATCCTTTGGAGGAGAATAGGCATTCTGGTTTTTGGAATTTTCAGCCTTTTTGTGCTGGTTTCTCCCTATCTTTGTGGATTTATCTACCTTTGGTCTTTGATGTTGGTGATACTTGGATGGAGTCTCTGAGTGGACATCCTTTTTGTTGATGTTGATGTTACTCCTTTCTGTTTGTTAGTTTTCCTTTTATCAGTCAGGGCCATCTGCTACAGGTTTGTTGGAGGTCTACTCCAGACCCTGTATGCCTGGGTATCACCAGCGGAGGCTGCAGAACAGAAAAGATTACTGCCTATTCCTTTCTCTGGAAGCTTCATCCCAGAGAGGCACCCGCCAGATGCCAGCCAGAGTTCTCCTATATGAGGTGTCTGTTGATCCCTGCTGGGAGGTGTCTCTCAGTCAGGAGACACAGGGTTCAGGGACCCACTTGAGGAGGCAACCTGACCATTAGCAGAGCTGGAACGTTGTGCTGAGAGATCCACTGCTCTCTTTAGAGCTATCAGGCAGGGACGTTTAAGTCTGCTGAAGCTGCGCCCATAGCCACCCCTTCCCCCAGATGCTCTGTTCCAGGGAGATGGGGGTTTTATCTGTAAGTCCCTAACTGGGGCTGCTGCCTTTTTTTCAGAGATGCCCTGCCCAGAGAGTAGGAATCTAGACAGGCGGTTTGGCTACATCAGCTTTGCTGAGCTGTAGTGGGCTCCGCCCAGTTTGAACTTCCTGGTGGCTTTGCTTACACCATGATGGGAAAACTGGCTACTCAAGTTTCAGTAATGGGGGACACCCCTCCCCCAACTAAGCTTAAGCATCTCAGAGCAACTTCAGACTGCTGTGCTGGCAGCAAGAATTTCAAGCCAGCGGATCTTAGCTTGATGGGCTCTGTGGGGGTGGGATCCAATGAGCTAGACCACTTGGCTCCCTGGCTTCAGACCCCTTTCCAGAGGAGTGAATGGTTCTGTCTCGCTGGAGTTCCAGG
>NW_012103721.1:485310-487841 GCF_000951045.1 Mandrillus leucophaeus
TTGGATGGAGTCTCTGAGTGGACATCCTTTTTGTTGATGTTGATGTTACTCCTTTCTGTTTGTTAGTTTTCCTTTTATCAGTCAGGGCCATCTGCTACAGGTTTGTTGGAGGTCTACTCCAGACCCTGTATGCCTGGGTATCACCAGCAGAGGCTGCAGAACAGAAAAGATTACTGCCTATTCCTTTCTCTGGAAGCTTCATCCCAGAGAGGCACCCGCCAGATGCCAGCCAGAGTTCTCCTATATGAGGTGTCTGTTGATCCCTGCTGGGAGGTGTCTCTCAGTCAGGAGACACAGGGTTCAGGGACCCACTTGAGGAGGCAACCTGACCATTAGCAGAGCTGGAACGTTGTGCTGAGAGATCCACTGCTCTCTTTAGAGCTATCAGGCAGGGACGTTTAAGTCTGCTGAAGCTGCGCCCATAGCCACCCCTTCCCCCAGATGCTCTGTTCCAGGGAGATGGGGGTTTTATCTGTAAGTCCCTAACTGGGGCTGCTGCCTTTTTTTCAGAGATGCCCTGCCCAGAGAGTAGGAATCTAGACAGGCGGTTTGGCTACATCAGCTTTGCTGAGCTGTAGTGGGCTCCGCCCAGTTTGAACTTCCTGGTGGCTTTGCTTACACCATGATGGGAAAACTGGCTACTCAAGTTTCAGTAATGGGGGACACCCCTCCCCCAACTAAGCTTAAGCATCTCAGAGCAACTTCAGACTGCTGTGCTGGCAGCAAGAATTTCAAGCCAGCGGATCTTAGCTTGATGGGCTCTGTGGGGGTGGGATCCAATGAGCTAGACCACTTGGCTCCCTGGCTTCAGACCCCTTTCCAGAGGAGTGAATGGTTCTGTCTCGCTGGAGTTCCAGGCGCCACTGCAGTATGAGAAAAAAAAAACTCCTGCAGCTAGCTTCGTGTCTGTCCAAACGGTCGCCCAGTTTTGTACTTGAAATCCAGGGCCCTGGTGGTGTAGGCACCTGAGGGAATCCCCTGGCCTGCAGTTGCGAAGACTATGGGAAAAGTGTAGTATCTGGGCTGGAGTCCACCCTTCCTCATGGCATAGTCCCTCACGGCTTCCCTTGGCTAGGGGAGGGAGCTCCCTGACCCCTTGTGCTTCCCACGTGAGGTGATGCCCCTCCCTGCTTCGGCTTGCCCTCCATGGGCTGTACCCACTGTCTAACCAGTCCCGTTGAGATGAACTGGGTACTGCCATTGGAAATGCAGAAATTACCCATCTTCTTTATTGATCTCGCTGGGAGCTACAAACCAGAGCTGTTCCTATTTGGCCATCTTGCCAGCAAGCTCCCAGGTGTACCCTTTTTAAATATTTTATTCCGAATTTTTATTGCATCTTTTCTATATTTGAATATGTTTAGATATACAGATATTTACCATTTTGTTACAACTGACTACAGTATTCAGTACAGTAACCTGTTGTACAGTTTGTAGCCTAGGAATAATAGGCTATACCATGTAGCTTAGGTGTGTAGTAGACTGTCCCATCTAGGTTTGTGTAAGTACACTGTGATGTTCCTGTGTTGGTGAAATTGCCTAGTGATGCATTTCTCAAAACATGTCCTCACTGTTAAGCGATGAATAATTGTATACCTATACAATAGAATATTACTTGGCTATAAAAAGGAATGAAATACTAATACATGATACGACATGAAATTTGAAAACTTTATTCTAAAAGAATTAAACCAGACACAAAGATGCCATATATTGTATAATTACATTCATATGAAATGTCCAAAATAGGCAAATCCATAAGAGACAGAAAACAAACTGGTGGGAGAGATGGGGGAGAAAAGAATGGGGCATGACTTCTACTGGGTATGGCATTTTTTGGGGGGGATGATGAAATGTTCTGCACTTAGATAGTGGTGATGGCGGCACAACTTTATAAACATAGGAACGACCTCTAAATTTTATACTTTAAAAGGGTAACTTTTATGGTTTGTGAATCATATCTCCATAAATGTAAAATAAAATAAGCTGCAGACTAGAGCACACTGAAATATCTTACTATAAATATAAAAAATTTTGATTTTAAAATATGACCCTATGAAAGGGAAGAGCAGTAAAGCAAGAAGAAAAAAGTAGCATTCAGTGAGTATCTCCTATGCATCAGGTATTGTGCTGGGTGCTGAGGGTGTCAAGGAAATAACTTAGAGCCCATGCCCGTAAGGGACTCAATCTAGAAAGTGTGAAAAGGATGAATGATGATACAAATCAAGAAATGCCGTCAAAGAAGGCACTGTTAAGTGAATGAAAAGACAAGACACAATCTGGAAGAAATATTACAAATGATGTATCTGATAAAGAACTTAAATGTGGAATAAAGAATTCTCAAAATTCAAAAATAAGAAAACAAACAATCCAATTTAAAAATGGACAAAAATTTGAACACATAATTCAACAAAGATATACAGATGGTAAATAATCACATAAAAAGAGGTTAACTTTGTTAGCATCACTGAGGAAATGCAAATTAAAAGCAAATGTGATACCACTACAAACCTGTTAGAGTGGCTAAAATT
>NW_012103721.1:487891-516011 GCF_000951045.1 Mandrillus leucophaeus
TGACTACAGTATTCAGTACAGTAACCTGTTGTACAGTTTGTAGCCTAGGAATAATAGGCTATACCATGTAGCTTAGGTGTGTAGTAGACTGTCCCATCTAGGTTTGTGTAAGTACACTGTGATGTTCCTGTGTTGGTGAAATTGCCTAGTGATGCATTTCTCAAAACATGTCCTCACTGTTAAGCGATGAATAATTGTATACCTATACAATAGAATATTACTTGGCTATAAAAAGGAATGAAATACTAATACATGATACGACATGAAATTTGAAAACTTTATTCTAAAAGAATTAAACCAGACACAAAGATGCCATATATTGTATAATTACATTCATATGAAATGTCCAAAATAGGCAAATCCATAAGAGACAGAAAACAAATTGGTGGGAGAGATGGGGGAGAAAAGAATGGGGCATGACTTCTACTGGGTATGGCATTTTTTGGGGGGGATGATGAAATGTTCTGTACTTAGATAATGGTGATGGCGGCACAACTTTATAAACATAGGAACGACCTCTAAATTTTATACTTTAAAAGGGTAACTTTTATGGTTTGTGAATCATATCTCCATAAATGTAAAATAAAATAAGCTGCAGACTAGAGCACACTGAAATATCTTACTATAAATATAAAAAATTTTGATTTTAAAATATGACCCTATGAAAGGGAAGAGCAGTAAAGCAAGAAGAAAAAAGTAGCATTCAGTGAGTATCTCCTATGCATCAGGTATTGTGCTGGGTGCTGAGGGTGTCAAGGAAATAACTTAGAGCCCATGCCCGTAAGGGACTCAATCTAGAAAGTGTGAAAAGGATGAATGATGATACAAATCAAGAAATGCCGTCAAAGAAGGCACTGTTAAGTGAATGAAAAGACAAGACACAATCTGGAAGAAATATTACAAATGATGTATCTGATAAAGAACTTAAATGTGGAATAAAGAATTCTCAAAATTCAAAAATAAGAAAACAAACAATCCAATTTAAAAATGGACAAAAATTTGAACACATAATTCAACAAAGATATACAGATGGTAAATAATCACATAAAAAGAGGTTAACTTTGTTAGCATCACTGAGGAAATGCAAATTAAAAGCAAATGTGATACCACTACAAACCTGTTAGAGTGGCTAAAATTAAAAAGACTGGCTATGGTAAACTGAAGAATGGCTCCTGCCCAAAGATAGCCAAGTCCTAATTCATAAAGTCTAAGACTGTTACCTTGTATGCCCCCGCCCCCCATAAAAAAAATAGAAGGGGAAGGTCTTTGGAGATGTGATTAAGTGGGAGATTATCTGGATGGACCTGAAATACTACCATAATGTTGTAAAAAAAAAAAAAACTGGGTCTTGTCACACAACCCGGAAAGAATAGGCACGCAGACACTTTGAGGGGTGAGGTGTTACATAATTTATTGGGCAAAAAGGAAAAAGACTCTCAACAAAGCGACAGGAGTTCCTATTAACAAGGCCCCATCTCATAGACTAAATTCCGGGTTACCACACAGGAATAGGAGGGACCAGAGTCCTCCCCACTGCAAATGGCGGGAACTTCCCAAAACCCCACCCCATCCTCCCAGTGCGCAGGTCGGTGGGAGATTCTCCGGGGTTGGCAGTCCGGTTTTTCAGCCTTCAGGCTGTTTTAGACTTGAAGGCGAGGTTTTGCCGGGAAATCCTTGGCTGCCTCCTGTCTATATAAACAAGTGTTTTCATAAGAGACAGGAAGATGCAGATTTCACCTGCAAAACAGGCAATGTGACTACAGAAGCAGAGATTGGAGTGATATAGCCACAAACCAAGGAATATGGCAACCACCAGAAGTCAGAAGAGCCAAGGAACAGCTTCTCCCTTAGAACTGCCAGAGTGAGTGTGGCCCCACTCATGCTTTGATTTCAGATACTGATTTTGGACCTAAGGCCTCCAGAACTGTGAGAGAATATATTTCTGTTCTTTTAAGCCACTAAATTCATGGTAGTTTGTTACAGCATCCATAGGAACACACACATGGACCACCCCAAATATTAGCAAGAATGTGAAGGAATTGGTACTCTCATATCTTGCTGATAGAAATATAAAGTGAAGTGGTATGACCACTTGGGAAAATAAGGGTAGTTTCTTAAAAAGTTAAACATAACATCTATAAGATGATTCAGCCATCTGAATCCTAGGCATTTACCCAAGAAAAATGAAAAAATATGTTCATAAAAAGACTTGTATAATAATATTCACAGCATATAAACTGGAAATATTTTTCAAGGGGTAAATGCAAAACCAAATAGTGATATATCCATACAATGGATTACTGCTAAAAAATATGAAGAAATGAACTATTATTATATACCACAATGCGGATGAGTCTCAAAATAATTATGCTGAGTGAAAGAAACCAGGCAAAAAAGAGTACATTACTGTATAATTCCATATATCTAAAATCCTAGAAAATGTAAACTAATCTATAGTGATAGAAAGAAGATCAGTGGTTGCCTGTGCACGAATGTGGGGTTAAGAGGCAGGAGGTGGTGATGAATATGTTTGTGATCATGATTATTGCGATGGTTTTGTTTTCCGGAATTGGCGGTTCTTGGTTTCACTGACTTCAAGAATGAAGCCGCCCACCCTCCTGGTGAGTGTTATGGTTCTTAAACATGGTGTGTCCGAAGTTTGTTCCTTCAGACGTTCGGATGCGTCTGGAGCTTCTTCCTTCCAGTGAGTTCCGGGGCTCGCTGACAGGAGTGAAGCTGCAGACCTTCGCGGTGAGTGTCACAGCTCATAAACGCAGGGTGGACCCAAAAAGTGAGCAGCAGCAAGATTCATTGCAAAGAGCCAAAGAACAAACCCTCCACACCTTTGAAGGGGACCTGACCGTGTTGCCACTGCTGGCTGCGGCAGCCTGCTTTTATTCCCTTATCTGGCCCCACCCACATCCTGCTGAGTGGTCCATTTTACAGAGAGCTGATTGGTCCACTTTACGGAGAGCTGATTGGTCCATTTTGACAGAGTGCTGATTGGTGCATTTACAATCCTTGAGCTAGACACAGAGTCGCAGAGTGCTAGTCCTCCAAGTCTCCACTAGGTTAGCTAGATACAGAGTGCTGACTGATGCACATACAATCCTCTGGCTAGATATAAAAGTTCTCCAGGCTGGCGCAGTGGCTCAAGCCTGTAATCCAGCACTTTGGGAGGCCGAGACGGGCGGATCACGAGCGGTGAAACCCTGTCTCTACTAAAACAAAAAAAACAAAAAAAACTAGCGGGAGTGGTGGCGGGTGCTTGTAGTCCCAGCTACTCGGGAGGCTGAGGTTGGAGAATGGCGTAAACCCGGGAGGCGGAGCTTGCAGTGAGCTGAGATCGGGCCACTGCACTCCAGCCTGGGTGACAGAGCGAGACTCTGTCTCAAAAAAAAAAAAAAAAGAGTTCTCCAAGTCCCCATCCAGTTCAGGAGCCCAGCTGGCTTCACCCAGTGGATTCTGTACCAGGGCTGCAGGTGGAGCTGCCCGCCAGTCTGAAGCGGCGCCTGCACTCCTCAGCCCTTGGGCTGTGGCCACGAGCGCAGCCCCGGTTCCCACCCGCGCCTCTCCCTCCACACCTCCCCGCAAGCAGAGGGAGGAGGCTGCTGCCTCAGCCAGCCCAGAGAGGGACTCCCACAGTGCGGTGGCAGGCTGAAGGGCTCCTCAAGTGCCGCCAGAGTTGACGCCGAGACTGAGGAGGTGCTAAGAGTGAGGGCTGCTATAACATTGTCACCTCTGTTCCACACATGTATACATATGTCATACAAATTGAGTATGTATACATATCCTGTAGTTTAAATATGTGTAATTTATTGGACATTGATTATGCATCAATACAACTATTAAAAAGTAAGTGCTGTCTAAAAACCATGCCAGGAAGCTATGGCAACATGGTAGTGTCCTCAGGAAACCTGATGGGACAGAGGTCTGGGACTTGCTTCTTTAGCCCAGTTGTCTTGCCATTCTCATTCTAGAAAGGGAGCCTGGCTTAAACCAGGGTCTGAGGAAACAGGATCATGCTCACAGCACTGGTCTGATAGTTATAGTCATTCTGGGGTACTCTTATTCCACATACTCACTGGCCTTTTAAAGTAAGCTCCAGGCATCCACCAGTATTTGCAGAGAAGTGATCTAGAGAGAAAAACAGCACAGGTAAGCTGATGCCCAAGCTGGAGTGATGTAGGCATAAAACTAAGATAGGGGCAGGTGGTTTGGAGGCCACAGGATACAGCAGTTGAGAAGGTAGAGAAAGGTCTAAATGGCCCAGAAACCATCTCCCTCTGCATGGGAGTGGGTGTGGATCTGTCCTCTCCAGGATTGGATGGGACAGGGAATCAAAGTCCCAGGTGCCTTCCAGCAGTGTTCAAGGAGGGCTGGGGCTGGGAGTCTGCTGGCCAAATGGAAATAAAACCAATGGAGAGCCATGGTCTCCAAAGGCAGGTTGGCATATGCCAGAAATACACACAGTGATTTCTGTCTGTTGTTGTTGTTGTTGCTGTTGTTGTTGTTGTTTTTCTTCTCCCTTCTTTCTTCTTCTTCTTCTTTTTTTTTTTTTTTGAGACGAAGTTTTCCTCTGTCACCCAGGCTGAGGTACAGTGGCAGCAACATAGCTCACTGCAGCCTCAAACTCCTAGGCTCAAGCAATCCTTATGTCTCAGCCTGTTGAGTAGCTAAGCCTATAGCCATGTGCCACTATGCCCAGCTGATTTTAAAAACTTTTTGTAGAGATGGGGTTCTCACAACATGGCCCAGGCTAGTCTCAAACTCCTGGCCTCAAATGATTCTTCCATCTCAGCCTCCCAAAGTGTTGGTATTACAGTTCTAAGCCAACAAACTCAGCCTTTCTTTTTTTCTTTAAATAGCAAGAAATAAATTAAATACCAGTAATCTTATTTATATTTATTTACTGAAAAACAAATTTAAATTTATTTACAAATAAATAATTTGTATATTTTATATACTTATTTTAAAATAATTTACCCATATGGGGATTCATATACAATTTAAAAATTAATAGAGTGTGCAGTCAAAAACATTTGAAAAGAAAAGCATTTGGAGATCACTGTTGTATAAACAGTGGTAACCGCACGGCAAACTTCTATCTCTCTTTTTCTCATAGCAAAACTTCTCTTTCTTGTGCAGAACCCTACCGCCTACTCTGTTTTTTTTTTTTTTTTTGAGATGGAGTCTTGCTCTGTCTCCCAGGCTGGAGTGCAGTGGTGTGACCTCAGCTCACTGCAAGCTCTGCCTCCTGGGTTCGCGCCATTCTCCTGCCTCAGCCTCCTGAGTAGCTGGGACTACAGGCGCCCGCCACCTCACCCGGCTAGTTTTTTTGTATTTTTTAGTAGAGACGGGGTTTCACTGTGTTAGCCAGGATGGTCTCGATCTCCTGACCTCATGATTCGCCTACCACGACCTCCCAAAGTGCTGGGATTACAGGTGTGAGCCACTGTGCCCAGCCCTCCTACCCCTACTCTTTTTTTTTTTTTTCTTTTGAGACAGAGTCTTGCTCTGTCCCCAGGCTGGAGTGCAGTGGTGCAAGTCGGCTCACTGCAAGCTCTGTCTCCCAGGTTCACGCCATTCTTCTGCCTCAGCTTCCGGAGTAGCTGAGACTACAGGCACCCGCCACCACGCCCGGCTAATTTTTTGTATTTTTAGTAGAGACGGGGTTTCACCGTGTTGGCCAGGATGGTCTTGATCTCCTGACCTTGTGATCCGCCCACCTTGGCCTCCCAAAGTGCTGGGATTACAGGCATGAGCCACCGCGACCGGCCTACCCCCTGCTCTTAATAGGAGTTAGCTCATGATCTAAGTTCTTGGCAAACAGAGTCCTTGAATTAAAGGGAAAGGGACTTTCTCTTTTCCTTATGATCATGAGCTTAAGGATTATGTGAATCTATAACTTTCTGGGACTCTTTTTACCAGCAGACAAGGAAGCACTTGTCCAAGAATGAATCTGAGAAAGAAAGTAAAGCAAACAAAAGAGAAGGATAATTCCTTGAATCTAAATGTATACAAAGCCAGTTTTACCTTGCCGAAGCTCCATACTAGACGATGAAATGAGTCCCAATAAACAGAAAAGGATTGAAACTATACAGAGTATGTTCTCTGACTACAAGATAATTAAGTTAGAAAAAAATAAGGAAAAGATATCGGAAAAATCCCAAAACACTAGGAAAGGACATAGTAGTACTGTTGAGGCAGGAGGCAAAAGACTTTTCCTCCCATGTCTCTTTTCTTCTGTGAGGGAGATTACACCTAGAAGCACCTCACATCTTTATGCGCTTTCTCATTGACAGGAATGAGTTCCCATCCCATTCCTAAACTTAGGTGGCAAAAGACAATGAGATTATGGTGACTGGCTTAGAGCAATCATTGCTTATGTCTTGGTTTAAAAATAGACTCATCCTCTCTGAGTATATTAATCTTTCAAATAAAATTAAGTATTATTAGCAAGAACATAAGAAAGGGGACATGGAAGGAAGCAAGGAAAGGAGAGAGAGGGAGGTAGGAAGGAAGGGAGGAGGAACTATTGAGTCAACAAAAACAGTGTCCTTTACAATATTCTAGTTTCTTTGAATAAATTTGCTGTATTTCTGGGGTTTTTTTTTTTTTTTTTTTTTGGGTAAACCAATCATCCAGAATGCTTTTTGGATGGAAGAAAAACATGATGAATCATGAACAAAGAAAGACATATAAATTCATGTTTTATTGTATTTATCTATATCTAAAAGGAATAGGTGTCAGTTATGTTGGGGTGATAAGACCCAACACCAGGTCGCGGGGGCAATGAAGTCTGGCGGAGTCAAAGGAATGAGAAAAAGACAGTTTGAGAGAGAAAGTGGGACCAGGGGTCCATCACGAGTGTGGAGGCTGCGAAGGCCCTGAGCTCTGGGAGCCCATGCTATTTATTGGTGCTCAAACAAACAGGTGGTGAGGATGTGGGGGTTGAAAGGAAACAGTGTATCAACTGAATGAAAAACATATGGCTGCTTGAGACAATGGGAGAGCTAGAAGAAAGGGGCCAGCAAGACTAGGAGACATGCAAGCCCTGCCTCAGCTTCTCTCCCAGCACTCAGCTTCTCTCCCAACACTCAGCTTTTCTCCCAACAATTTGTTTAACCATTATACATTGATGGTTTTATGTATGAATCCTGAACTTGAAAGACAATTGTAATACTAGCAGTTTGATACTAAAATAAAAAATTCCTACTGTTTTCATTGTAAAGACAAGTATAGGGTGATTTTAAAATAACTATTCCAATTTCAAAGTACCTTGTTTGTAGAAATAACAAAGATTTCAAAATAATGCATGAAACTATTGAGCAAAGTTGTAATGAAGTTCTTGAAGATGACAAACTTGCTTTTGCTCAGTGGCAACACATTCTGAATTTCATAGAAGTGATTTGTCGGGCAGTCACTGGGTTATAATTGAAATCTCCATGTAATCAGGATTATAGGATATAATTTTGTCTCTTATAAAATATGAAGTAAAATAATTGGCCTAGTTCTGGTCATGAACATGGGGACTCTATTCTGCAGTTGGGTGGAATGTCCTACAAATGTCAATTAGGACAAGTATGCTAATAATATCGTTGAGATCTTCTAAGTCCTTACTGATTTTCTATCTACTTATTCTATCAGTTACTGAAAGAGGAGTGCCAAAACTATCATTCTGCTTCTTCCTCTGTTTTTCTTTTTGAGATGGAGTTTTGCTCTTGTCGCCCAGGTTGGAGTGCAGTGGTGTGATCTTGGCTCACTGTAACCTCCACCTCCTGGGCTCAAGTGATTCTCCTGCCTCAGCCTCCGGAGTAGCTGGGATTTCAGGTGCCTGCCACCACACCTGGCTAGTTTTTGTATTTTTAGTAGAGATAGGGTTTCACCATGTTGGCCAGGCTGGTCTTAAACTCCTGACCTTAGGTGATCTGGTCGCCTTGGCCTCCCAAAGTGCTGGGATTACAGGCATGAGCCACCGTGCTCGGCCCCAAATCTTCAATTATAATTTTGGATTCACTGATTTTCCCTTTCAGTGTTGTCAGTTTTTGTCCTACATATTTTGGATCTTTATTATTAGAGGCATAAACATTTAGGATTATTATATTTTCTTGCTGAATTAGCCCTTTTATCATTATGAAATGTCTCTCTTTGTTGCTTGTAATATTCCTTGTCTTGA
This sequence comes from Mandrillus leucophaeus, assembly GCF_000951045.1. Lineage (NCBI taxonomy): Eukaryota > Metazoa > Chordata > Mammalia > Primates > Cercopithecidae > Mandrillus > Mandrillus leucophaeus. Next base: position 496,071 of record NW_012103721.1, read on the forward strand.
TGTCTATTTTGTTTGATATTAATAGTTAAGCCTTATGAGGGCAAGTCTAGAGTAGCCATTATTTTACCATTAGTAAGTAAATTTGGTTGCCTCTAAGTTCTGTGTGAGCTCTGGGAGTTGTTAAGGAGCCTAAGAGTTGTTCTTTGCACAGTCTTATGAAATTTCACCCCATGGATGCAGAGCTCAGCATTTAGCCAAAGTTTCAAAGGGACCCAATGCAGATTTCGAGATCTGTTTTTGTGTAGTCCCTTCCTCTCTGGTATTCTTCCTTGAAAGTTCCACCTGCCTTAATCTCCCTGAACTCCATTTGCTGTCCCATCAACTCAGTGAGGTTGTGATGCTTTGCTTGGGTTTCCCATCCCAGCACTATAGTCCAGACGGTGGCTCTAGGCAGAAAGCTGGGACTTTCAAAGGGCTTGCTTTGTTGCCCTGCTCTCAGAGATCACAGTACTGAGCCATGTGTTGTCCAGCATTTCATCTATTTTGTCTAGTTTTCTAGTCATTTATGACAGTTGGACAATTCTAGTAGAAGTTACTTTTATTGTCAGAGGACTGTCTTGGCTGTTGTAATGTGAGGAATTGATAGTTGACTTTACAGCAGCCATTTTGTGACAATGAAGAGAAAGTCAAGAGGAGCTGGGAGAAACCAGTCAGGGCTGCGATCGTTGAGCCGTTGTATGAATCAACAGTAAACCTGCCTACTTCTGGACCTCTTGCTATGTGAAATAAAAACTCCTACTTGGGTATTATGTTATTTGAAGGCACATTTCCTAGCTAATTCATAAATTAAAAGCCCTGTTACTAGAAGACAGAAATAAATCTATCCCCAAACCTAGGCTGGTTAGTGCAAATGAACATTAAATTTAAGTTCAAGGTGAGAAGTTATATGTTAGGGACTACATAATTCTCATTAGCCAGTAAAATATTAACTATCTTTAAGAGACTCTTCTTGGAATAAAATTCTAAAAAGCAATATTATTGTGCAAGCCTTTATTCAAGAGTCATAAGAATCATGCATGCTTAGATGTTTAGATATTGGGGAGCAGTCCTAGTAGAGGGGTAGTTTCTTACCACTCTCAACACATAATAAGTGCCATGGCGATCACCTGTTGAATAAGGTGCCCTTTTGCTTCCTCAGTGGTTATGGTCCTGCAGAAAAATGTCCTTGATTATAGTGTGGCTGATAGCACAGACACACAAGGACAAAATGGATTTACCTCCTGTTACATTTACTGAGCTGAGCAAGCCAAAATGGAATAAAGTCATTGTATGTCTTCATCTATTCCCCCGATAATATCCATTATGTAATACTCTAAGACTTAGCTAAAGGCCATAGTTTTCATTAGAATGAAAAGACCCATACTTTTTTTTTTACCAAACAGCAAGCAGGTCATCTTTTGCATACCACGTATTCACTGCTACCTGGAAGAGTCCTTCTTCTTTGTTGGTAGCAGGCTGAATGGTCCTCAATTGGCAGGACAGGAGAAAAAATTTATCAGCTCATTAGATTGTTACAACGTAATTTTTCTTCTCTCACTCTTACTTTTTCTTAGCTGCAAATAGGGATGATAATATTTCCCTAAGGTTGTGAGAGTCAGATGGTACTTTTCAAAATGGCTTTGAAAAGTACTTTGCTGAAAGATGCCAGCACGAGGTAAGTGAAGTGTCTAGGGTATTCACACAGCTAGGTTTCTCCATGCAGAGAGAGCCAAGATAACTCTAACAAGGTATTTTTTTTAAAACGTAGATTCCCCAATATTGGAAAAGTTCTTAAAATCAATTAGTGGCCATATGAATGGAGATCCAGGTCAAAAATTATGGATATAGGCCAGGCATGGTGGCTCACACCTGTAATCCCAGAACTTTGGGAGTCCAAGGTGGGTGGATCACTTGAGGTTAGGAGTTCAAGACCAGCCCGGTGGACGTGGTGAAACCCCGTCTCTACTAAAAATACAAAAATTAGCTGGGTGTGGTGGCTCATGCCTGTAGTCCCAGCTACTTGGGAGGCTAAGTCAGGAGAATTGTTTGAATACATGAGGCAGAGGTTGCTATGAGCCAAGATTGCACCACTGCATACCAGTCTGAGTAACAGAGTGAGACCCTATCCTCTCCCCTGCAAAAACAATAAAATAAAGATATAAAATAAGCGGTTGACTAACTTTGGCTTTGAAAATCTCAGATGTACAAGTAGTGGGAATATCAGAGCAGGAGAAAGGGAAAGATCCTTCTAGAATCTGTTTAGAGAGATGACTTGGGATAGGTAAGGTCCTGAACCCAGTTCTCTGATTATTTATTTCAATTTATCTGACAAATCTTATTTTGATGAGTATAAGCTCCTTCACTTCAGAGGCACGTAAATTATCTATAGGTAATCAGGGCACTTTTTGTCATTTCCTGAATTGCTCCAAGTACCCACAAATCATATTGATGTGTGCTAAAAGCATCTACTTAAAAGAGCAAAGAAAGACTATGGGATAACTTAATGGATTAAATGCCAGAGGCATGTTCTTGAGACATGCATTCCCCTTTGTCTCTGCTTGATTTCTCTTTCTTATGAAGAACCATGGTGGAAGTAATTTACAAAAGCTCAGATGAAGTATCCAGTAGGCCAGGAACATTCTGTCTCTTGTGCTGTACAATCTGTTTATTCCAATTAAACTATGGATGTACATGCTATTTAGCTGTACAAGGTATTCTTTTGATCTGTAAAACTGATTAGCCTCTTCAGCTCTAGGCTGTTGTGCATTTAAATCTTTTCTCAACAAAAAATGAATTAATACTTTTTGTAAAATACATGGCAAATACTGAGATTGTATGGGTTAAGGTAAATCAAGCAAGGTACTGGAAAATATACCACATTAAATAAAATTTAGTTTCTCATTTAAATGACAAACATTAGTGGTCTCCTTATAGGTATATATTAAAAGTTAAGCCTGATAGCTATTGTAAATCTATCAGTCAATTTTAATTTCCTCTGAATAGCCTTACTATTCCAATATTTCATGCAATATTTCTAACTGGTAACCATAAATCACCTGTTATATGAAAGAATCCGGCTGTGATGGATGTGGCAGCTGCCCTCTGGGTCAGTAAAATGTATTCAGTTTCTGTCAGGGGTCCACTAAGTTGAATGTGTCTCATTCTGCTTTTTACTTTAGGAGAGAGCAACTTTGTTAAACAGATTTCTTGTTTCCATCTTTTCCATTGAATCATTAAGATAGTTATTCGTAACTTTCCGTAAAAATAACCATAGTTTTAATTTTTCCTCTCTAACATCGTAAGAAGTTACTTTTAAGTACAGTAATGTTATTTTTGAACACAAGTAGTAAATGAGATTTAAGCTGGCTATAATCTTGAGAAATCTACAAAAGCATAAATCAAGAGCAATGATTTATTGGCACGGGATTGATATTGTATATGTGATCTTGATAGTTGCCTCCATTTTCTTCTAATTTGCATGCGTCGCACTACAGAAACAAAAAATTAAATATAGAATAGGATGTGACCTTTGTTTGTGCAAAGTGTGTCTGATGGAAGTTTTCGTGTTTCTTGAGGCAATTCTTCACTTTGGATTTAGAGAATTTTCTCCTTCATCAGGTGGTCATTTAATCAGTTGTCTTAGCAACCTCCCCGCCTTCTTTTCCTTCCCAAGGCCTCAAAGTCTTACCTTGTTGGAGCTACCAGATGCAGAAACCTGGTGTGCCTTTACACTTCTGCAAGCCTATTCCTTTTTATTCTTGTTCTTTTTTTCAAAAACTCCAATCAAAGGAAATTAAATTCAAAGCAAATCAAGGACACCTTTACTGAAGTGAAGTTGGGATAATAGCCTTCAATCTAGAGCTACTTTCTTAGCAGAATCTCTGCTAGATGTCTGATGTTCAGATACCTCAGGTTTGTATTGGAGCAGAATATCCTATCCTCTTGGATGTTAAAAAAGCAAAAAAAACCATAGAGAGATAGATCAGTCAGAGTCTTAGGAGAATAAAAATATACCTTGAGGGATGACCAATATTTCAAAGGATCACTTTTATTCTTTCTTAGCTGTGTAATAAACAGGCCCTGGCGTTAGGCTCTGGAAGCTCCACCGTGTTGGCAGGGTTTCCCCAGCCAGGAGCTCTCTCCTCTGGTAGATTTGGGGGTTTGTGCCCTCTCACTGCTGCTACAGATGCTGCTCTTTCATTGTCCACTCAGGGGCCCTGCCACAATTGTTTGCTGCCAAACTCTCAGCAAGGATGCCAGATATGAGTTATGAAAATATCTAATTTGTAGTAAATCTAATGGTTATTAAATTGATGTACCATTACAGTGATCATTTTCTGATTGGAAACTCAAGAGCAGTACCAGACCTGCTGTCCTTGTCCTCAAGCTCTAAGTGTTACATTAAATCCTCTCTATGCAACCCTATCTATCCTTCAAAGGGAGTCTGGATCATAGATGGTAACCCCAAATTATTATTATGAAATGTATTCTTTATCACTTCTCTTCCTTTTTCTAATCAGAGCTTCCCATTTTAGCACTGTAGTCCAACAATTATTAGTTTTATTTTTAACAACTAAGCTTGAATGATACTCTCCTTTAAGGTTTGAAAAAAATTAATTAGAAACCTGATGATTCAAGGAGGATTATTGTCAGCTTTAACACATAAAATCACCTGTCATAGTAATGTAAGATACCTTCAGTTCAAACAGCCCAGGTCACAAAAGCAGTATCTCTGGACCCCGGTTTCCTCGTATATAAAGTAGAGACATACTACATAATTTTTTAGGTTTCTCTCACTTCTAATATGTTCTGAGTTCAAGAATCAGTCCATTATAGAAGTTTATTGTTAGAATTCCGGGATCTCCTGTTTGCTTAAGTCAGAGACCCCCTTTTCTATCTTCATTCTCACTAGTATCTCTTGTATTAGAAAATAGCTCTTTATTAGTTTGAAAAAACATTTATTAAATGTTTACTGTGGACCAAGCACTCTCATGGGCACTGAAAATATAAAGACCTTACACTCAGGATGCTATGGTCTAGTTAAGGGGTGCCCTCATCCTTCTTTCCTGTTGGTAATTATTACTATATGATTTACCCATCTCTTTCACCATCCCTTCTCTGTCTCCTTTGACAATTCCTCTTCCTTTTTGCATTTTAAATCAGTCCTAAGAATTGTCATCTTTCTGTCCTCATTTACTTACATTATTCCCCTGAGAGCTCTCCTAGTGGCCACAAAACATAGGTCTTCAAAAACGCTCATGCCCTTGATGACTCCAGCCCTGTGGCCTTAAACCATTCTGTCACGCCCACATGCCAGGCCAATAATGACAGACACTGTCATTGTATTTCTCTACCAAGAAGATTCCTCAATTCTACCTTAACCTGCTGTGGGCATTTCCATCTCATTCCCAGTTCTTAGTTTTGTCTCCATTTTTGGATCTTCTCCCATCTTCACAATGCTCACTGAACATGGTTTCTGTGTTAGTTTCCTAGGGCTGCTGTAATAAATTACCACCAACCGGGTGGCTTAAAACAATAGAAATGTATTATCTCACAGTTCTGGAGACCAGAAGTCCAAAACCCAGGTGTCAGTAGGGCCAGGGTTCCTTTAAAGGTTCTTGGGAAGGATTCTTCCTTGCTACTTCTATCCTCATGTGGTTTCCAGCAGTCCTTGGCATTCATTGACTGTTAAATGCATCCCTGGAATATCTGCTGTGTCTTCACATGACCCTCTTCCCTGTGTGTCTATATCTGTGTGCAACTTTCTCTCTTCTTATAAGGATACTAGTCATTGGATTTAGGACCAACTCTAACCCAGTATGACATTATCTTTATTACATCTGCAAAGACCTTATTTCCAACTAAAGATCACAATTACAGGTTCTCGGTGGACATGAACTTAGAGACGCTATTCAACACAGGGCGGTTTCCCTCATGTGGCCCTTGACAAGCAATGACTTTGTCTTAGACTCATACTCTGGCCTTCTACTCATGATCATCTTGGGAAGGCAAACCCCATCAAGCTCAGATACCCAGGAACCAAGATTCAGTATTGACATGGCCAGTGGGTTATGTGTATGTATGTATACATATATATCCTACTGGTTCTGTTTCTCTAGTAGAACCCTGACTAACATAGCATACAATAAACCTTTGTCGAATGAATGAACTGAATATAAAAATGAACAATAGGCTGGGTGCAGTGGCTCATGCCTGTAATCCCAGCACTTTGTGGGGGCCAAGGCAGGTGGATCACCTGAGGTCAGGAGTTCGAGACCAGCCTGGCCAACCCGGTGAAACCCCGTCTCTACTAAAAATACAAAAAAATTAGCCAGGCATGGGCGCAGGCACCTGTAGTCCCAGCTACTTGGGAGACTGAGGCAGGAGAATTGCTTGAACCCAGGAGGCGGAGGTTGCAGTGAGACAAGATCACGCCACTGCACTTGAGCCTGAAGCCTGAGCAACTAGAGCAAAACTCCATCTCAAAAAAAAAAAAAAAAAAAAAAAAAAGAACAATCTAGCCTTCTGTAGCCAGGCACTGATTTTATTTTTCCATATTTAGTATATTCCTCCTTCTACTAACAGGTGAATCTTCCTTTAACATAAATTTTATCATTTTATTCATCTTCTAAGACATTGATTTACCCTAGTTGCTTAGATTTTAGTAGGTCATAATCTGAGCTCTCTGTCATCATATAGTAAGATCTAGTGGTTAAAAACATGGTCTATGGCATCACAAAAACCTGAGTTTTTTCCAGGATTCACTATTTACTACATATGTGACATTGGATATATTATGTTATACTCTTACTAGACCTCCACACCTGTGAGGCTGTAATGAGGCACCCAACAGTCCAACTGGGGTGATGTTAGAGATGGCCAAGTAGAAAACGAGTGTTTCCAGCCTACTTCCTTTTCCTGGAGTGGTCTCAGAGGAGGCTTAGGAGAGAGTCATGACTTACACTATTGCCCAACAGTAATGAGGCCACTCTCACTGCAGTGAATACATATAAATCAAAATTAAAAATGAAACACCATTTACAATTGTCCCCCCAAATGACATGCTCACTTAGGTATAACTCTAGCAAAACATGTGCAGACATATATTCATGAAGTTGAAGACTCAATATAATAAATTGTCAGTTCTCCCCTATTGATATAGAGGTGTAACACAATTCCTATCAAAATCCCAGCAAGACTTTCTGTAGATATACACAAAATTATTCCAAAATTATTTAGACAGAAAAGGAATTACTGTAGAAATTTTTTTTGAAAAAGAATACAGTAAGAAGAATACAAGTACTCAATGAAAAACTTCTTATATATAACTACAGTAACCAAGACTGTGTAATAATGGACAAGGGATAAACACATAGATCAATGAAGCAGAATATAGAACTTAGAGACAAACCCACAAAAATATGCCCAACATTTGCACCTTTGTCAAAGGTGCAAAAATATTAAATGAAGGAAATATTGCCAAGAAATGGTGCTGGAGCAAGTTGATATCTATTTACCAAAAAACAGAATACCAACATAAATCTTACACCCTATACAAAAAGTAACTCAAAATGGATCATGGACTTAAATGTAATACTATAAAACTTCTAGAAACAATATATAAACTTTTAGTTTTTTTATATTTTGTCAAAGAGTTCTTAGAGTTGACACCAAAAGTATGATTGATAAAAAAGTTGGTAAGTTAGACTTCATCAAAATTAAACATTTTATTCCGTGAAAGATCTGGTAAAAGGATAAAGGACAAGATAGACATAGTGAGAAAATATTAATATTTTCAAGCCACATATCCGAACAAAGCACTAGTATTGAGAACATGGAAAGAACTCTCAAAACTCAAAAGTAAAAAAGTAAATGGTCCATTTAGAACATCAGCAAATACATGAAGAGGATTTTCATCAAAAATGTACAGATGGCAAACAAAATGATTATCAACATCATTAGCCATTAGAGAAACACAAATTAAAACCACATTGAATGGTTGCAAGGGACTAGAAGGAAGGGATGAATTGGTGGGACACGGATGCTTTTTATTTTAAAGACTTTATTTTATATTTGAGACAGAGTCTCGCTCTGTCATTCAGGCTAGAGTGCAGTGGCTTGATCTTGGCTCACTGCAACCTCCACCTCCCAGGTTCAAGTGATTCTCATGCCTCAGCCACCGGAGTAGCCAGGATTACAGATGTGCACCACCATGCCCAGCTAATTTTTTGTATTTTTAGTAGAGACAAGGTTTCATCGTGTTGGCCAGGCTGGTCTCAAACTCCTGACCTCAAGTGATCCACCCACTTCAGCCTCCCAAAGAGCTGGAATTACAGGCTCGAGCCACCATGCCCAGCCAAGACTTTATTTCAGAGCAGTATTAGGTTCACAGCAAAGTTGAGAGAAAGCTAGAGAGATATCCCATATACTTCCTGCCTCTATACATGTGTAGTCTCCCCATTATCAACATCCTCTACACAGAGGATTTTTAGGGCAGTGAAACTCCTCTGTATGATACTGTAATGGTGAATGCATATTGTATAAATTTGTCCAAACCCCCAGAATGTATAACACCAAGAGTGAATCCTAATGTAAACTGTGTAATTTAAGTGACAATGACATGTCAATGTAGGTTCAACTGCATGGGCTCAACGTAGTTAAGAGCTCAGGCTTTGGAGTCAGAGGGATGTTGGGAATGGAGGAGACTGTGCATGTGTGGGAGTAAAGGACGTACGAGAAATCTCTGCACCTTTCACTCAATTTTGCTGTGAACCTAAAACTTCTCTAAAAAAAAGTGTATTAAAAGTCATGAGATATACTATACACACGTTAGAATGGCCAAAGTAAAAAACAGTGACAACACCAAATGCTGGATCACTCATATGTTGTTGATGGGAATGTAAAATGGTACAGCGTCCCTGGAAAACAGTTTGGGAGTTTCTTAAGAAACTAAACCTACAGCTGCTATACCACCAAGTTATTGAACTCCTGGGCCTTCATCACAGAAAAATGAAAAGTAAGTTCACAAAATACACATGTTTATGAACAGTTATAACAACTTTATTTGTAATAGCCCCAAACTGGAAACAACACAGAGATCCTTCAATAGGTGAATGGTTAAACAAACTATGGGATATCCATACTATTGAATACTACTCAGCAATGAAAAGAATAAACTACTGATACACATAATAACCTGAAGGAATCCCCAGATAATTGTGCTTAGTGAAAAAAGCCAATCCCAAGATGTTAAATACTTAACGATTCAACTGGAATAATATATTTATAGAAATAGAGGCTAGATTAGTGCTTGCCAGGAGTTAAGGAGGGGGTGGTATCAAGAGGAAAATGAGCGTGTCTATAAAAGCACAACTTGAGGCATCCTCATACTCACAGAAACAGTGGAAATATTCTACATTTTGACTCTATCAATGTCAATATCCTGGTTGCAATATTGTGCTATAGTTTGGTAAGATGTTACCCCTGGGAGGAGACTGGTTAAAAGGTACTTCTGACAACTGCACATGAATCTACAATTACAGTCTTGCACCACATAATGACATTTCAGTCAACAACAGATTGTATATACAACAGTGGTCCCATAAGATTATAATACCATATTTTTGCTCTACCTTTTCTATGTTCAGTTATACAAATACTTACCATTGCCTACAGTATTCAGTACAGTAGCATGGTTTGTAGCCTAGCAGCAATAGGCAATACCATACAGTCTAGGTGTATCAAAGACTGTACCATCTGGGTTTGTGTAAGTACAGTCTACGATGCTCACACAACGACAAAATCACATAATGATGCATTTCTTGGAATGCAGCCCCATCGTTAAGCAACACATAACTATTTCAAAATAAAAAGGTTAATTTTTAAAAAGTTATTTGGAAGGCTAAGTTAGGAGGATTGCTTCAGGCCAGGAGTTTGAGACCAGCCTGAACAACATAGTGAGACCTTGTCTCTACCAAAAAAACTTTAAAAATTAGCCAGGCATTGTGACATGTGTCTGTAGTCTGAGAGGATAAGGTGGGAGGATTGCTTGAGCCCAGGAGTTCAGGGATGCAGTGAGCCAGGATTGTACCACTGCACTCTAGCCTGGGCAACAGAGTAAGACCCTGTCTCAAACCCCCCGCCCAAAACTTATGGTAAGTTGGATAACTTGTTATACCATGGCTTGTATTATATATCATATCATATATCATAATTATCTTGTATATTTTTCGCCATTTATTCCAAGTGAGATCATCTTGTCTCCCTAATAGGTTTTGAACGACCCCGGGGTAGAAACTGTCTCTCTAGTCTTGTCTCTAGAATGGTGTTTGGCACTAAGTAAACATTCAGAAAGCATTTACTGAGTGAATATTGTTGAATGAATTCCCTGTTCCTAGGAGAGATAGATATAAATAAGCATATGGCTTGAGCTTATTTGTCAAACCAGGTAGAATCTGCCCAAAGTCCATGTCATTTTTCCCAAGGATAAGATTCAGCAACACGGAGCAGTCTCAATAGTCATGCCCAGACAAACTGCCTTCCAATGCTCTCCCCACCCCACTGGAATGTTGAAGGAAGAGGAAATGAGATAGGGTAAAGATCTCAACAATATTTTTCCTGCTTGGAGAAGCAGAGAAGGAACTTGACACATAAAATAAAGCAGTAAGAAATTTTATGTAAACTCAACTTTCTAACTTGAAGCAGAGAGCAACAGAGGAGGAAGCATGGTGTTACCTCTTACTGTACTGTCTCTGCAGCTTCCAGAGAAAGTGATCATGGACTCTGTGTGCTTCCCTGGTCTGGGAGCAGATCCTTAAAGGGGCTAGCCAAGCTGGATATAAATCAGAACATTTTTAGGATATAATTAATACAATCCATTTTTTGATTCATGTTTTTAAAGTCTAATTTAGGGAAACCGGGCTTTTGTTTCTTTTTGTTGTTGTTTTGCTATTTTTAATCTCTTGTTGCCTAGCTATTAGTTTATGTATGTCTATATTAAATCTTAATATTTGTCTCAATACTGATAAGAATAAAAATACTAATTGCCTCCTAAAATATGTAGTGGCCAATGACAATAAACCCAATAGAAGTTCACCTACATTGTTACTAGTTTTATAAATGCTAAATTAAGATATGATTAGATGAATATTTATAGACCAGATATTAATTGGCCCTTCATTAAATGACACATATTATAGAACATTAGTGAAGATGAATAAGACACTTTTTTTTTCCTTGAAGAGCTCACAAACCAGAAGACAACAGACATATAAAACCAATTATAGGCCGGGTGTGGTGGCTCACGCCTATAATCCCTGCACTTTGGGAGACCGAGATGGGTGGATCACGAAGTCAGGAGATTGAGACCATCCTGGCTAACACGGTGAAACCCCGTCTCTACTAAAAATACAAAAAATTAGGTGGGTGTGGTGGCGGGCGCCTGTGGTTTCAGTTACTTGGGAGAGTGAGGCAGGAGTATGGCGTGAACCCGGGAGGCGGAGGTTGCAGTGAGCCGAGATTGTGCCACTGCACTCCAGCCTTTGCAACAGAGCAAGACTCCGTCTCAAAAAAACAAAAACCAAAACACAAAGAAAAAACCAATTACAACACTGTAATACAAGCTATAATAGGGTGTGTTCACAAAGTCATGGAAACATGAAGAAAGGAGAAACTAACTCAACCTGAACGTGGTGGTTAGTTTGTCATAGAATCCAGTGGTTTTCAAAAGATCTCAGTTCCTCAGGTCCCAAACTGTCTCTTTATTTAACTGTGAGAAATTACATGGCACCATGTTGGTTTTAAAATTTCAGATCTGAGGTTTCCAATATTTGTGCCATACTTGAACAACCTGCCTGAAGTCCAACTATTTCCAGGTACTGCCTGGAGAGACAGTGGGTAGAGTTAAGAGCCCAGGCTTTGGAGCCAGACTCCTTGGGGTCAAATCCCAGCTTGGCTATTTATCATATGACTATGGCTAAGTTACTTCTCTGACTTCACTCTCCCCAATTGTAAAATGGAAGAAAAGAAATAATAATATACCTATCCCTCACAATTTTTAAAACCATCCATGAATTTGAATGGCATATTCATCTCATTGCGTCATTAGTCTATTACTTTCAAACACTTACATGACTTTTGGCTATATAGAAACAATAATATATATTTGGCTGTATTATACTGCATGATTGGTTTGATTCCCCATCAATAAGAATAAGAATAAATTTCAAGTTTCTGAAATAGCTCATGCAACTATTCATGACATCATGTAATTTTCCAGGATACATATACCTACATAAACAAATAAACTAGATGTTGTAGCATTAGAATCCTGGCCGGAAATAAGTAGTACACTGAATTTGGGTGGTTTGAGGAGAGTTTCGAAAAGGAACACTTGACAAAGATGTGAAGAGGATGTAGGGGAACCAGTGAGTGCAGCACCCAGGGGTTAGTACCATCAGGGAGTCATTTCCATTCATGGACCTGAGGGGCACGGGAGGGAGCAGTTATCAGAATTCAGAGAGGGTTGCTTGATAGGAGTTGCTGTCTTTGGTAGGACCATGGCAACCCAGCAGAAAGAAATCTGGTGAAAAAGACACCCTGATCTCCCCCTCCTCTCTCCCTGGGATGACCTTCAGGTTCCCTTTATTGGCTAAACCCAACAGAAAGAGAGTAAGGGAAACATTGAGGCCAGGCATCCAGGTCAACTTCCCAGAACATAGCACGGTTGAGATTGGTAGAGAGTAGTTCTGAAGGGACAAATGGAAGAAAACTAATAGAGAAACCTAGTAATTTTATGGGGAGATTCTCCTGCAAAACAACCGCAAAGCAACAACAACAAAAAAACACAATGAAACAAAAACAAACTCAAGGCTGGTTGACAACTTGTCACTAACTGACCTCTAAGACCGAATTCAAGCCTACTGAAAAAATGTCTGCAAAAGCTGAGAAGCATGCTGGAAGAACATCCTCCTAAATTTTAATTTCAGAACTAGCTACGGCAGTTCACAGGGAATGTCTCCTTCAGAATAGATAACCAGGAGGCAAAGGAAAATAAATGACGAAGATTTCCCTGGAGGACAGAGCCAGGGTCTTAGGCTGTAATATGGCCTGTTTGTTTCCTATCCACACCTTTCCAAATGCGAATTTTGACTGTAGTTATCCTGTTTCTTCCCCCACCATTGTATACTGGGTGTGTTTAGACTGGATAGCTTTAGTTTTAAGCTTAAGTTTACAAGGTCCCTTGGAACCATAATCAGAACTGCTGGAGAGAACTGGATACCACAGAGATATTCTGGAGTTGAATCTGGATGTAGTAACTAAATGAGAGTGGAGGGTTGTATTTCTTGGGGGAAGGGATAAACATATTCCATATGAAATGAATATGTGGAAATAAGGAAAGGCGTGAATATTGTGGAGCCAAAGAGAAAGCCTGAGGTGGACACTGTAGACAGCCTATCCGAGAGTCTCTCACAAACCCTTTCCCTTGCCTTTCTCTACTAGAGAGACTGAAAAGCTAAAAGACACACCTCCCCAGACTCCCTTGCAGCTAAAGAGAACACAGTTGTGGATGCTGAAATGTTGAAAGAAGTCACCAAGGATGGGTTACTTTCCTTCTTTCTCCTTAGACTGTAAATGTGGTACCTACATTGGAGCAGTCATCTTCTGACCATGGCGATGAATTCTGCATACTAAAGCTAATAGAGCAAAAAGAGATGAAACCTGGTTTCCAGAATCTTACTTAGCACGTTTTTCAGCCATGTGATCATAATTGATACAGACTTACCTCATATAATGACCATTTGGTTGACAACTCTCTGCTGTAGCAAATCTTTAAAATTTATACCATTTCTTCAGCAATGTCTCCTTTTGTTGTCTTTATGACTTTTTCACCTCAAAACATACTAAGCAGAAATACCATAAGAAGTGACATTTTGACAGTACAGTTTCAGGCAAAGTCACACTCAGATAAATCCTGACCAAACAGCTGTTAGAGAACATCATATAGTCCAAATATGAATTGTTCACCATATTGAAAGGATTAAATTCATGAAAATGTAAAGCATTTAGAATAGTGCCTATTACATAATGACACAGGCAGGGCCAACTTCATGGGTATGCAGCCTGTGGATTCACAGAGGGCTCAGTACTTAGGAGGATTCCATGCTTGGTTTAATGCTCTGCTGCTGTCATCTGGATTTCTTAAAAATTTTATCTTTAAATGTGTGTATTATAAAAATTTTATCTTTAAATGTGTGTACATAAACTCTGATGGAAAAATAGAGGATGCACACGAGCAGAGGAGACACACGCAATATGTGTGCCCTCTATTTCTTGCTGCCTTATTTGTATATACTGTGTTGTCTGAGATGCCCATGAACACAGAATTCTAGTGGACTCAACTGTCCTTGGGATTTCGGAAAGACTCAAAGTAAGAACAAAGTAAATATGTCTACAACTACAAATATGCTATGTCTACACTACGATGTGATGGTATTGACCTCCCCAGGAGGCCATGCTTTCTGTTTGAACCAAAACTTGCTTTGAATGCAGAAGGCAGGCAGTGGCATTCTGAGAAATATTAATAACCAAGGAATACCATCACATCTTTTTTTTTTTTTTTTTTTTCTGAGATGGAGTCTCACTCTGTTGCCCAGGCTGGAGTGCAGTGGCATGACCTCGGCTCACTGGAACTTCCACTTCCCAGATTCAAGCAATTCTCCTGCCTCAGCCTCCCAAGTACCTGGGACTACAGGTGTGTGCCACCATGCCTGGCTAATTTTTGTATATTTAGTAGAGATGGGGTTTCACCGTAATAGCCAGGCTGGTCTCGAACTCCTGACCTCATGATCCACCCGCGTCAGCCTCCCAAAGTGCTGGGATTACAGGCATGAGCCGCCATGCTTGACCCACATCTTTTATGTTCATGTTATTTTCCTATATTAGCAAACCACTTATTTTGAAAATTATAACATAGAAGGAAAGGCAAAGATATGGCAACCCATAGTTCATTTTTCTTTCAGTCATTCGTCCCTCAGTCATAAAGCACAGGTAGAGAGTGTTGGTAGAATATCCGTGTATCAAGAAGCAAAACAAAAACAGTTGAATTAGTTTTGCAAAAGATTTCCACTGTTCTGGTAAGAGCAAAATACATATTAATGTATAAGCTACAAAAGGCAAATTGTGTAATTTCAGTGAGTCCACATAGAAGTTAAATGCTTATTTATTTACATTTAAAACTGGCATTGTGCAACATAAAAGCAAATGCTAAAATTCATAGTATTAATTTAAAATTTTACTTTTTTTTTTACTTAGAATGACATTAATTAGAAAATTATAAACACAGGACAAGTTGAGAGAGAGACTGCAAAAGAAAGAAAATAGTTTTATATTTTAGTAAATATAACTAACAGCATTTTTTTCTGAACAAGGAACCTTGCATTTTTATTTTGTACTAAACTCTGTAAATTATTTAGCTGGCCCTGAACATAATGTGCATTTACACATAGCATATGAGCAGTAACTATCAAAGAGTTATACTAAGTACTAATTAGACATTCTCTTTGATAGAGGGAGAAGAAAACACAAGTTTGCTAAAACAGCCCATTCTAGCTGTAGTGTATAACTTAGCTGAAGATCCACATTTTGTAATATCTGGAAAAAAGAAAACAAATGATCTCCCTAACCTAATGTTGATGCAAGCAAGAGCCATAGTTGGAGACACTGTGGGATCCAGGAGACACACGACCCCTTGAGCCCTCCCCAGGTACCTCTTGTCCTGTGAAATAGGGACAATGACTCTCACTGTGAATGCCAGTTTGGATGTGGCTGCAGGGAAGGAGCAGGTTAATGGTTGCTGCCCTACCTCAGTCTATTTTACTTTATTTTATTTTTTTCCGAGACAGAGAGTCTTATACTGTTGCCCAGGCTCTGGAGATTACAGGTGTGTGCCACTACGCTCAGCTAATTTTTGTATTTTTTGTAGACACAGGGTTTCACCATGTTGGCCAGGCTGGTCTTGAATTCCTGGCTTCAAGCAATCCTCCCACCTCGGCCTCCCGAAGCACAGGTGTGAGCCATTGTGCCCAGCACAGTCTATTGTTTCAAATTGTCCTGCGGCAGAGTCCAAGTGAGTGTCCAAAAATTGGCACAGGCATCCAGGCCTGTTGAGAGAATAAAGAATTTTGGAGGTCAGATTCCATGCCCAAGGTTGATGACTCAAATGGTTCTAAAGCATGAGTTAATAGCCTATGGAATTGAAGCCTGCTAAGTTTGTTAAGGAGTTATATGGTCACAGAGCTTTTAAACATGGGTCCCAACAGTTTCAATTGCTCAACCTCCTTTAGCCCCCAGAATTCATACCAGTTGAAAATAGCCTCAAAAGAGATACAGCCACTGGAAGACCAGTCCCAATCTCCACTGTAGTTCTGGGAGGTCTTGAGGGAGAGCTTCAGAAAGCAGTTTCAGTGATCAAGGAAATCCATGAGCAAAGGATATTTTTCCCCTAGGAGCCGAAGCTGGGGCAGCTGACAGGTAGATCAAGGACCGCCAAGGTGTGGAGTCCCTGCTGTTCCTGTCCAGCAGGAACAAATGTATGTCACAGTCCAGAGACTACTGTGTTCTCTCTTTTCTCAAATTGGAGTTGATATTGAAGCTATCCTGTTCTCTCGCCAGTATTTTATATCACATTGTATGACTTGGTTAAATGGGAAGAGCTACCTTTGGAGGGGGACTGAATATTACCCAGAGAACCTACACTTGGAGCTGGTTGAATACACAGAAGATACTTGGATTAACTCTCCTTGAGGAGTTTTCTAGGATCTAGCTAATTAATATCCACTGCCACTGTCATGAGAGACCACTGAGATTCTACTGATGTTCTGGCCACAGATGCTGACTCTTGACACCTCAAAGCTGCATGCATCAGCATGCTGCCCTCTTCTGAGTTCTTAGTGTTCCGAAGGCATTCTGTGCCCTATGCCTAACTGGAGAGAAGACCTCTCCTCCTCACCCTGACTGCATCCTCATATCTCACAGTGTCTCAGAATCCCTTATGAAGACAGCTCCTTTCATGTGCACCAGTAGCCACTTTCTCCATAGGACTCAAACCCAAATTTATGGGGCTGGCCAAGGGGAACATCGCTGAGACTCTGCCATGTTCTCTCACAGCATCTCCTGGCCTCTGCGTCCTGGGCACCCTGCCTCTCTTCTTTTTCAGCCAACAAAACAAAGCAAACACTCCTGGCAGGCCTGCCTTACCAGTTCAGCAGACAAGCCTGGTCCTGTCTGAAGCCCAGTTATGAGTCATTGCAAAAAATAAACTGATGTAAGCATTCCTATAGTCTATTTAAGAAAGCCTCAGGGGTCTTGGAGTGATTGAGCGGAAAACTCAAAGTACTTGAAACTGACTTACCATTTAATTTTTAGAATAATCCGTTGGCATTGAGCAGAGGGGGTAAAGAAAATTTATTTATTAATGAGTAAGAGGTATCATTCACAAAAGGAAAACATGATTTTTCTTAATTTCAGGTGAGGCTGCAAAGTTGAGAACAGTAGAAGTACCCCCATATTCTAAAGAGAGGTGCTAGATCATCTCTATAGTCCTTGCTAAGAGGTGACTCCACGCTGCCTCTGTTACTTCTTCTAGGCTTAGTGAAGGATTGAGAATGAGGATTTCTTAAAAGTCTGGTAGATTCTGAGCTCTGTGGTGTGGCCCCCTATCCTCTCAGTGGAAGAGAGGAAAATGCCACCCTCTCCCACCTCAAGCTGAGAGAGGGGGGTCCATAAACCCTTAGGAGGCATTGGCACTGGAGTGGAGGCTGGTGAGAAAGGTCACAGAAGACTTTGACACGTGACTCCCAGAGTTTGGAAATCTGGGGCCTGACTTCTTCCAGAAACTTCTAAGGTGTGAGGTCCTCTGGACTTGCTTCTGAAGCAGAGCGAAGTGAGGGATTGAAGTGGAGGCGATGGTGGCTGTACCTCCCTTGAGGTGGGGCCAGTGTGGCCACCTTTGCTCGAAGAGCCTGTGGAATATCCCACCAGAAACATGGTTGGGGCAGTGGGAGTAAGCAGCTATCTGGGGAGCACATCAAGCACATAGAGTGATGCACGAATCTGAGGGCAGAGTCCTCAAAGAACCCCTAAAAGAGAAAGCCAGCGTTAGCACATCTGCCATGCAGGGATCAGTAACATCAGGTTACAACAGCACCCATTGAGTCAAACCTATTTACCCCCTTACCTGTCCTCTCCCTGCCAGCCTCCTCCAAGCCTGGAGGAGCCAAAGGGTGCACAGTGAGTGAGAGAAGAAAAGTGGAGGAGCCACATGGAGGCGCTGTGAAGATATGGAGGAGACCACCCCCTTCCCCGCTGCTGGTCTGTGGAGGGCGGGGGAGAGACTCCAGATAGATCAAAGTTTTCATTTTTATCACACTGGACTTCTTAATACTTTGCCTGAAAAGAAAACCTTTTAACATCTGAAAGGGACTGGAAATCTAGGAGGGATGCCTAAGCTGTCAGCTAGAGGCAGAGCAGGGAGATGTGACAGAAGATACCTGATGATCAAAGTGAAGAAAAATGAAGGTGCTTCTCATCTGTATCCCACAGAGTCCAGCTCATTCACCAAACCTGTCATATCTGGGATCCTGGGGACCCACTGGAAGGAGAAGTCATTAACGTGCATGGATTTCAAGTAAATGCCACCCAAGAAAATTTCAGTCGATGTTTACATTGCTGCGTTTCACTATTAAAATTACAGCATAGGACCATGGGCATCAAATGTGGTTCTTTCTCACAGCTTCTGTCGATGAAAACCAAAATTATTTTCCCATATCAGTGATTTATTCGTTTGAGGGAAAAACACCTGATCACTTATTTTTTATAGTTAGAATTCTATTATAATAATTTTCCATGTTATTAATATTTCATATTCTTTTGAGTGCAGCATTTAATGACATTTAAGCCTACCATATAAAAAGATATTTAGGTTACTGACAGTTTTTCTCACTTATAAATAATGAAGCAAGTAGATAGAACTTTTTCAAATGTTTTCAAGCTTTTTTGTTATATTCTAAGAACCAATTGAATTTTTTAAAGCCTCATAAATATTTCCTTTTGAATTCACGATAATTCAAGGTATAATTGGTTTTTATTAATTTCAAGTTTAAGTCATTTTTTTTGCCCTGTGAATTTCAAGGTCATACGGGTTAGAAAAGACAGTTTTAGTCCAAAGCTGATCACTTTTTAAAAAAATCATGAGCTCATAAATTAACAATTTGTGGTTTTAGCAATAAATTATTTTATGTTGAATAACTTGTATTTATGTTCAAACAATGCTAGTTCATTTTGCTCCTTAAATTTGTGCTATATATGCTACATTAGTAGTAAATTGAACCAGGTGCTGTGACTCGCACCTGTAATTTCCACTACTCAGGAGGTTGAGGCACAATGATTTCTTGAGGCCAGAAGATTGAGACCAGCCTGGGCAACACAGTGTGATCCCCATCTCTAAAAAAACCTTAAATTTTGAAAAATTAGCTGGGTGTGGTGGTGAGCACCTGTAGTCCCAGCTATTTGAGAGGTTGAGGCAGGAGGATCTCTTGAGACCAGAAGTTCAAGACTGCACTGAGCTATGAGCTCTGATAGTACCACTGCACTGCACAGCAGCCTGGACAACAGAACAAGACCCTGTCTCTTAACAAAAAGTGTTAAAGGCAATTAGAGATAGGGTCTCACTCTGTCTCCCAGGCTGGAGTACAGTGGCACAATCATGGCTCACTGCAGCCTCAACCTCCTGGGCTCAAGTGATGCTCCCATCTCAGTCTTCTAAGTAGCTGGGACTACAGGTCCACAACACCATGCCTGGCTAATTAATTTTTTTTTTTTTTTTGTGCAGATGGAGTCTTGTTATGTTGCCAGGCTGGTTTTGAACTTCTGGCCTCAAGCAATCCTCCCATTTGGGCCTCCGAA